>NC_058081.1:484180565-484488143 GCF_014858855.1 Bufo gargarizans | reverse complement strand
AGTCAGAAAGCAACTGAAAGTCGAGATGTTTAAGGTTCCTGCAGGGGTGTCCTAGTGTGTGGACCAGGGGAGCAGCAGAAGAGACCAATGAAGGAGAGTAGGTAGGTGAGTAGATTGTGGTCGGATAGGGGAAGAGGCGAATTAGAAAAGTTAGATAGGGAGCAGAGGTGAGTAAAGATAAGACCCAGAGTGTGACCATCTCTGTGGGTGGGAGCTGAAGACCACTGTGATAGGCTGAAGGAGGAAGAGAGCAATAGGAGTTTAGAGGCGGCTGAGTGACAGGTGTCAATAGGGATGTTGAAGTCACCCATGATGATAGTGGGGATGTCGGCGAAAGAAAGTGTAGTAGCCAGGTGTTAAAGTGGTCAGGAAAAATGGTGGCTGGCCTGGGGGGCGGTAAATGACAGCTACTTGAAAGTTGGAGGGAGAGTAGATGCGAACAGAGTGTACTTCAAATGAGGCGAGTGTAATGGAGGGTGGCAGTGGAGTTGGGCTGAAGAAGCAGGTGTCTGATAGGAGAAGACCAACTCCTCCACCATATCTGCAGTCGGGGGGGGGGGGGGGGGTGAGTGAATTGAAATCTACTATATGAGAGTACAGCAGGGGAGGAGGTGTCGGATGGTGTCAGCCATGTTTCAGTGAGACCCAGAAAGGAAAGTTTTGAGAGATGAAAAGCTCATGAATGTAGGACAGTTTGTTACAGACAGAGCGTGCATTCCATAATGCTCCTGCAAGAGGAACCAAGGGATCAGGGGTCAGAGCAATGGTTATTAGGTTTAAAAGGTTGCTGAAATTATGTGGCTATGTCAGGCTTTAGCACAGTGGACACAGGCAGGAGGAGTGATGTGTATGCAGGCTCCTGCCCTGCACTTGTTTAGCTGTGCTTGCATACATATCGCGCCCTGTGTCCACTGTCCTGTGCCCACTCTGCTAAAGCCTGACATAGCCCATCTATGCCCAGCTTTACCAAAACAGACAGGCCTGAGCAGTGATGTGTGCTTTACATCACTCACTGCAGCCCCAGTGAGATCCACACTCCCATGCAGCACTGTCATATCAGCAGTGTATCAGAGTACGGATAATAAAAGTTGGTTAATAAAAAATAAATAAAAAGATTTATCCCTAACGGTTTCAGTAGGTCATGTATACATTTCTTTATTGGCAAATGGGGGGGTGGCAGGGGAGGAGCCAGGACAGGAGGTGGGATGGGCCATGGATGAGTAGTGGCGGGGATTAGGGGGGCACAGTTCAGATTCTTGCTATGGGGCCCAGTGATTTCTATGCACGCCCCTGCAGTACATGTTTGCATTCATGGTTCCCTTAATGAACTGTAGCTCCCAACAGCCGTCAGCACCCATGCAGCCCCAAACATGACACACCCGCCACCATGCTTGACTGTAGGCAAGACATACTTGTCTTTGTACTCCTCACTAGTGATGTCCCGAACTATTCGCCGGCGAATAGTTCCTGGCGAACATAGCTTGTTCGCGTTCGCGCTGCGGGCAAACGTATGCAATGTTCGGTCTGCCCCCTATACATCATCATTGAGTAAACTTTGACCCTCTACCTCACAGTCAGCAGACACATTCCAGCCAATCAGCAGCAGACCCTCCCTCCCAGACCCTCCCACCTCCAGGACAGCATCCATTTTAGATTCGTTCGTAATCTGCATTCACAGATAGAGGAGGGAGAGTGTAGCTGCTGCTGATTCAAAAGGGAAAGCGTTAGCTAGGGCATTGTTCTGTGTCCACAGACTCATCTGCTGTAAGGACAGCATCCAGACAGCACCCCAAAAAGCCCTTTTCAGGGCTGGTACATCAGTCTGCTTTTTTTTTCCATATATATATATTATATATATATATATATTGCAGTTGCCTGGCTGCCCGTGTGTGATAGGCTGCAGGCTCAGTCATAGACAGCACTGTGTGCACAGTGCACACCATTCATACAGGGTGTGACAGAAAATACCTTGCAGATAAAAAAAATTATATTTAATATTTTTCTGTGATCTAATCACATTTGCAAGCCCGTGTGTGTCAGGCGCCCACACATACTCTATTGTGTCCACTGGCTAGTGGCTGGTTAGGCCTGCACTCATACCGTTACAGGGTGTCATTCACCCAAATACCTTTCAGAAAAAAAATATATATTTAAAATGTAACTGTGATCTAATCACATTTGAAAGCCCGTGTGTGTCAGGCGCCCACACATACTGTATTGTGGCCACTGGCTAGTGGCTGGCTAGGCCTGCACTCATACCGTTACAGGGTGTCATTCACCCAAATACCTTTCAGAAAAAAAAAATTATATTTAAAATGTAACTGTGATCTAATCACATTAGCAAGCCCGTGTGTGTCAGGCGCCCACACATACTCTATTGTGTCCACTGGCTAGTGGCTGGTTAGGCCTGCACTCATACCATTACAGGGTGTCATTCGCCCAAATACCTTTCAGAAAAAAAAAATCTATTTAAAATGTAACTGTGATCTAATCACATTTGCAAGCCCGTGTGTGTCAGCCAGGCCCACACAGACTGTACTGTGCCCACTGCCCACCACTTATATAGAGTGGCACAGTACCTTGCACGCATAGTAACACTTATCTAATAAAAAATGACAGACAGAGGCAGGCCACGCCGCAGGGGCCGTCGTGTTTGTGGTGCTGTGATTTCCACTGGCCCTGGAATAATGCCCAGTGTTCAGAGGCCATGTACCCTGAACCCAAAAAATTCTGAGAAAATAGTTGACTGGCTTACACAGGACACCCAATCTTCAACAGCTTCCGCTAAGAACCTTGACGTACCATCCTCCTCCAGCTCAGCTTTAGTCACCACTCTCCCGCCCACCGCCACCACCACCACTACCACCACAGCCGCTTCACTTGATCCCTCAGAGGAGTTATTTACACATCAGTTGGATGAAATTAGTGATGCGCAACCATTATTGACAGGGGATGTAGATAACAGCGATATGTCTCAGTCAGGCAGCATTACACACATGGACGTACAGTGTAATGATGATGATGATGATATGTTGTACCCGCTGCTGCTTCCTTTGCTGAGGTGTCAGATACAAGTGAAGCGGTTGATGATGACGATGTGTTCGTGGATGCCACGAGGGTGCCTGCTCGAAGAGAAGAAGAAGAGGGGGAAAGTTTAGAAGGGGAGACAGAGAGAAGGAGGAGACGAGTTGAAAGCAGGAGGAGGTCGTCGCAACGAAGTTAGCTGTTGCCACCAAAAGAATGCCGTCATTGCAAAGCTCAGCAGTGTGGCATTTTTTTTGTGTGTCTGCCTCTGACAACAGCGATGCCATTTGCCACCTATGCCAAAAGAAACTGAGTCGTGGGAAATCCAACACCCACCTAGGTACAACTGCTTTGCGAAGGCACATGATGGCACATTACAAACGCCTATGGGATCAACACATGATGACGAGTAGAAGCAGCACACAAGCTCAAAGCCACCATCCTCCTCCTGGTCCAGCATCTTCAGCCATGTCAACCACTGCTGTCCTCCTTGCCCCCTCTAAACCAGCCGCCACTCCGCCTCTCTCCTTGAGCAGTTCCATCTCATCTGCCCACAGTCAGGTGTCTGTTAAGGAAATGTTTGAGCGTAAGAAGCCAATGTCACAGAGTCACCCCCTTGCCCGGCGTCTGACAGCTGGCTTGACGGAACTCTTAGCCCGCCAGCTTTTACCATACCAGCTGGTGGAGTCTGAGGCCTTCAAAAAATGTGTCGCTATTGGGACACCACAGTGGAAGGTACCCGGACGGCAATCCCAAACCTCTACTCTGGCATACAGTGTTGGGGCAGGGGTCCATCTGACCACTGATACTTGGTCTGCAAAGCACGGTCAGGGCAGGTATATCACCTACACTGCGCATTGGGTCAACCTGCTGACGGCTGCCAAGCATGGAATGCGTGGCTCTGCAGCGGAGTTGGTGACACCGCCACGACTTGCAGTCAGGCCTACTAGCACCTCCTCTACTCCTCCTACTCCATCCTCTTCCATAACCTCCTCGGCTGAGTCCTCTTCTGCTGCGGCATCTGGCTGCACATCAACTGAACCCCCCCAGCTCCCCAGGGGCTATTCCACATCCCGGATACGACAGTGTCACGCTGTCTTGGGGTTGACTTGCCTGAAAGCAGAGAGCCACACCGGACCAGCACTCCTGTCCGCCCTGAACGCACAGGTGGATCAGTGGCTGACCCCGCACCAACTGGAGATTGGCAAAGTGGTGTGTGACAATGGAAGCAATTTGTTGGCGGCATTGAATTTGGGCAAGTTGTCACATGTGCCGTGCTTGGCACATGTGTTGAATCTCATCGTACAACGCTTTGTGTCTAAGTACCCAGGCTTACAGGATGTCCTCAAGCAGGCCAGAAAGGTGTGTGGCCATTTCAGGCGTTCCTATATGGCCATGGCGCACTTTGCAGACATTCAGCGCCGAAACAACATGCCAGTGAGGCGCTTGATTTGCGACAGTCCGACACGTTGGAATTCAACACTCCTAATGTTCGACCGCCTGCTCCAACAAGAAAAATCCATCAACGAGTATTTGTATGACCGGGGTGCTAGGACAGCCTCTGCGGAGCTGGGAATTTTTTTGCCACGTTACTGGACGCTCATGCGCAATGCCTGTAGGCTCATGCGTCCTTTTGAGGAGGTGACAAACCTAGTCAGTCGCACCGAAGGCACCATCAGCGACCTCATCCCATTTGTTTTCTTCCTAAAGTGTGCCCTGCGAAGAGTGCTGGATCAGGCTGTAGATAAGCGTGAAGAGGAAGAGTTGTGGTCACCATAACCACCAGAAACAGCCTTGTCATCATCGCTTGCCGGACCTGCGGCAACGCTGCAAGAGGAGTATGAGGAAGAGGAGTCAGAGGAGGAATGTGGCTTTGAGGAGGAGGAAGACCAACCACAGCAGGCATCCCAGGGTGCTCGTTGTTGTCACCTATCTGGGACCCGTGGTCTTGTACGTGGCTGGGGGGAAGAACAGACCGTCAATGACATCAGTGAGGAGGAGGAACGGGAAATGAGTAGCTCGGCATCCAACCTTGTGTAAATGGGGTCTTTCATGCTGTCATGTCTGTTGAGGGACCCTCGTATAAAAAGGATGAAGGAGAACGACCTGTACTGGGTGGCCACGCTACTAGACCCCCGGTATAAGCAGAAAGTGGCGGAAATGTTACCAAATTACCGGAAGTCAGAAAGGATGCAGCAGTTCAAAACCAAACAAAAAAAATATGCTTAACACAGCTTATAAGGGGGATCTCACAGCACAACAGGAATCTAACTGGGGAAGAGGTCAAAGTAATCCTCCTCCTACCACGACCACGGCGGTAAGGACAGGACGCTTTACAGATGTGTTGTTGATGGAGGACATGCAGAGCTTTTTCAGTCCTACACATGGCCACAGCCCTTCGGGATCCAGCCTTAGAGAACAACTCGACCGACAGGTGGCAGACTACCTCGCCTTAACTGCAGATATCGACACTCTGAGGAGCGATGAACCCCTTGACTACTGGGTGTGCAGGCTTGACCTGTGGCCTGAGCTATCCCAGTTTGCGATAGAACTTCTAGCCTGCCCCGCTTCAAGTGTCCTGTCAGAAAGGACCTTCAGTGCAGCAGGAGGCATTGTCACTGACAAAAGAAGTCGCCTCGGTCAAAAGTGTTGATTACCTCACCTTCATTAAGATGAATGAGGCATGGATCCCGAAGGGACTGACAGTAGGGGATACGTTTAACTAACAAAAGGCCTGACATGCCTTGGCCTCAAAATGGTCCCCACGCTGCTGTATTTAATGTCTGCATAGCGGATGACTTTCGTGAATTCTCCGCCACCAACTAGGGTTCAAGCCGCAATGTTTTAGTCACCTTTCTGCCTCGAAAACATAAATTTTTCCAGCCGCTGCTACAACAGCGGCTGCAACAATAACATTGTTTTTCAGGCATGTGTACATGCCTAATTTTTCTGGCCTCTGGTGCTGCACTGTGACTGCAAAAACAAAACAAAAAAAGGCACATACAAGTGTCAATTCCCCTTTCGTCATCGTTACCTTGTTGTGGTGAAGGGGCTTGCGTATCACAATGAAGCGATCATCACCTCTATGAGTGTGTTGGCAATGTTGCCACACCCCAGATGATAAGGCCGTTGCTTCATTATGATCAGACCAAAAGCGATCGGGACGGCTGGATGTTTTTTCATAGAAAAAACTAAAACATTTTTATTTATCTTTTTTTAAGTTGTATGGGTGGGTTTTTAATACATAAAATAAAAAAAAATCATAATAAAGTCTCTTAATAGTTTATTAGAAATAATGCAGACAATTCAAAAAATCCCCAACAATTCCAATACAAATCAAGTACAGAGCTCAGAACTAAATTATTCCAGGATGTCGTAATGGTTCGTTAATTCGACAATGGTTAATCAATTCGACACACGTCCCCGGATAGGGGACGTAACAGGGATTAAACTGATAGGACTAGTACTAGTTAAGACACCACTCATATAGGGTGTCACAGCACATTGCTCCGTACACGCGCAGTGCCCCAACTTGGGAGTAAGAGGACCGACCAAGCTGCTTTTTCCATCTCCCGGTTCCTAAAATCAATTCAGTTTGGTGTATCAGAGTTTGGTCTGTCACTGTGAAGGCAGTCGAAGATATCCGGCCTAAATTTTTTTCACAAAAGGCAATCCCACCCTGATATAGGACGTAACAGGGATTAAACTGATGAGAAGAGAGAACTACAGGAAATACCACTCAAATCGGGTGTGACAGTAAATTGCACGGCGCAGACGCAGTGACCGTGGCGTAGATTCAAACAAGGGGGAGGGAGCCAGCAATTTTATAACCATCTCCCCGTTCGAAAAATCTATTTAATAAATGGACCCCAGATTGGGGACGTAACAGGGATTAAACTGATGAGAAGAGAGAACTATAGAAAATAGGACTCATATCGGGTGGGACAGTAAATTGCACGGCACAGACGCAGTGACCGTGGATTCAAACAAAGGGGAGGGAGCCAGCATTTTTTTAACCATCTCCCCATTCGAAAAATCAATTCAATTCACCTTTCCGGGACCCTTGGTGTTGTACTGGCTGGGTGGAGGAAGAAACCTTCAATGACATCAACGGAACATGGCTAGCTTGGTATCCAACCTTGTGCAAATGGGAAGTTTGCGGTTGGGCAAATGGACAGTTTGCGGTGCATTAAAAGGGGAGTTTGGTCTGTCAATGTCTGTGAAGCGGGCGTAACCCTTACACTACCTGATCGATACAACATCATACCTGATCGTATACACACACTGGATGTTTTAAACCACGTTGTTCAAAAAAAATTGGATTGTTAGGTGATTTATGCCCTTTATGGATTAAAATCCAACTCTGCGTCAACTATGTAATTTTGCCATGGATCTCCCTCCGGCATGCCACAGTCAAGATGTTAGTCCCCTTGAAACAGCTTTTCCATCACTATTGTGGCCAGAAAGAGTCCCTGTGGGTTTTAAAATTCGCCTGCCCATTGAAGTCAATGGCGGTTTGCCCGTTCGCGAACATTCACGAAAATTTGCGTTCGCTGTCCGCGAACTGAAAATTTTATGTTCGCAACATCTCTACTCCTCACCTGGTTGCTGCCACACACGCTTTACACAATCTAAACCATATACTGTTATCTTGGTCTCATCAGACCACAGGGCATGGTTCTAGTAATCCATGTCCTAGTCTTAAGCTCACTGTTTTGGGCTTTCTTGTGCATCATCTTTAGAAGAGGATTCCTTCTAGGACGACAGCCTGCAGACCAATTAGATGCAGCAATGCTGGCAGCACTCATACGTCTATTTTGAAAAGACAACCTCTGGATATGACGCTGGGGACGTGCACTCAACTTCTTTGATCGGCCATGGTAAAGCCTGTTCTGAGTGGAACCTGCCTTGTTAAACCACAGTGTGGTTTTGGCCACTGTGCTGCAGCTCAGTTTCAGGGCATTGGCAATCTTCCTATAGCCTAGTCCATCTTTATGTAGAGCAACAATTCTTTTTTTCAGATCCTCAGAGAGTTCTTTGCCATGAGGTGCCATGTTGAACTTCCAGTGACCAGTATGAGAGAGAGTGAGAGCGATAACACCAAATGTATCACACCTGCTCCCCATTCACACCTGAGACCTTGTAACACTAACAAGTCACATGACACCAGGGAGGGAAAATGGGTAATTGGGCACAATTTGACTATTTTTACTTAGGGGGTTACTCACTTTTGTTGCCACCGGTTTAGACATTAATGGCTGTGTGTTGAGTTATTTTGAGGGCACACTAAATTTACACTGTTATACAAACTGTACATTGATTACTCTACATTGTATCAAAGTGTCATATCTTCTGTGTGTCTCATGAAAAGATATAATAAAATATCTACAAAAATATGAGGGGTGTGCTCACTTTTGTGAGATACTATAGTTAGCTCTCAAGCTCCCCTAGCAGTAGCAAAATGTATAATTTAGCTCCATGTCTATGCAGGGCACTTAGTCCTTGGCATCAGAACAGTGGAACTTAATAAGACTTTAATCACCCCAGAATCAGACCAGAATGCTGCCTTTGAGTGCAAGAAAAAAATATCAAAAGCCTACAAAACCTTGCCCTTGCACAGATAAGAAATTCCGCATTATGCAACCGTGAAAATTGTCAAAAGTTTGCTTTGTGATACTTTATCAAGATGTCTCTAGGCAAAGTCTTCTGAACACCCAGCACAAAAACGTAAGGAGTCATGGATGTTGATGCTGTTTGTAATATTTTTATATGATTTGTATGGAAAGACTCCTCTTGTTTTACAACACAAGGCTGTACTGTAGACAGTTTGGAGCCTTTGGCGCAGTCCTGAGATTATCCGTGAACATAATACAGGATACATCTTTACTACTGAGTCAGGGTTTTCATAAGCAGTCACAAAGGTGTCTGCTGAGGATGAAATATGTCTTGTTATGGAGAAGGGCTGTCTCCAGTGAGTGCCTTCTAGGAGTGAAGGGGTCTGACTAAGTAGAGGAGACATATATCAACAAATGCCTAGCTGTCAGCGATATAACCTATCTATATCTAGGGTCTCAGGTGCTGGGAATTTCATCAATGTAACACTGACCTTCATTTACCAAGAGGAGATAGATCTGGACCAGCTGTGAGGAGCTGTCACTTCTTGGATAAGCCAAACTGTACAGGGTCTGGAATGTGATTCTTCTGTTTTGTTTCTGCATAAACTCTGGAAGATTGACCACTTGTGCTGTCAGCCCCGACTTCTGCCTCTGACTTTGCTTCTGGATAAAAGATTACACCTGCTCCCAAGCAGTCCTTCTCCCTTCTGTCAAGATAACCCTTACCTACGTGAACATTCCTGAGTCCAGAACGTTCCCACAAAAATGACGAGTCCTTAACCTGTTTATACCTTTAGTCAATGTTTCCCAACTTGTTAAGCATTGGGTAACCCCTAGAAAAATCTTATCTTGGTAAACCCTTATGGATTGAAGGGGTTGTCCGTTGTCAAGATAAAACTAGACAACTCTCCATATCAATCTGTAATAAAGAACAGGTAAATACTGACCTACTGTATCTCATACCACCTCTCCGGTTCTCCCGGCCAGGCTCTATATACCCAACTGCAGTGGTGAAATCACATCAAAAACACATGTCTGCTGCAGCCAATACTAACCTTGGCTGTTCACCTGAAGAGGCCAGTGATTGACTGCAGTGGTCACATGTTCATAATACCTTTAATACATTGTAACACACAAAAAAGGCTAAAACAAATAAAATGTAATATCTAAAGTATAAATTGCATGAATCATTTATCTTACAAGCTCAGTGCAACAAATTCACAGAGGTTGATTGGTAAAAAAGAATTCACAGTAGAGAAAAATATATATATAGTGTAGGAATATAAGCTGTATATCACTGAATAGTTATCCTACTTAAAACTTAACTTTTAGTCATTATTAATTAAAATAGGTCCCACAGAAAAATTTCGATAGCTGCATATATCAGATACAGTGGACTTATGCACAATGAGGCACAGGGTAAAAGTACAAAATAAAGAGCACGAATTTGGACCAAATAGTCCCACTCACGGTTTGGTGATTGTTCTGTTTACGGAGATGAATCGTACCGCAGCAAGATAGTGGGAAGGTCCACAAAAACTGATAAAGGGGTATTGTAGTCACCTTCAGGTGCGGTTCCTGCATAGCCTGCCCTTATATATACCAAACTAAAAATTTCACGAGTAATACTACCAACAAAACATACGATATTCGGGATTTTGCAAATTGCAAAACGACCGGTGTGGTATATCTCTGTATCTGTTCATGTCAACTTCAGTATGTCGGTAAGACCAAGCGGGAATTCAGAAGAAGAATTGGAGACCATCTAGGGGACATTAAACATAAAAGGGATACCACCCTCTCTAGACATGTTCATGATCTCCATGATGGAAACCCCAAATGTCTTAAATTCTGTATTATTGAGGTTATTCGCCCATCCCCTAGAGGAGGCGACCTCAATAGGAGAATTTTACAAAAAGAGTCCGAATGGACTTACCGACTGAAAACGATGAGCCCATGTGGGCTCAATGAAATTTTGTCCTTTGGTTGCTTTATCTAAAAAATTGTGTTCGAATATATTGTGGTGCGTTTTCTCATTCGGTTATCTCTAGTTAGGTTTTGAGAATAATACACTATTTAATTAAGTTTAACCATTATTCTCACCCTTCTGGACAAATTAAATATATTTACTTTTTGAAAACTTGTCGTATATAATCTCGTTGATCATGATTATAGTATATTATTGTTCGGATTATACAAATGAAAATATCAGACCGGAATAGGTCTACATTTCAATATCTATATTTAAATGGTATTCTTATCAGGTGGTAGGACTAAATCATTAGTTCTAGTATAAACAATAGAATGTCCTCCCTTGTTTCCATTTACCGTCCCATACCATTCATTCCAACTCCTAAAGTGATCTATATATACACTATTATGATATTTTTACCTCAATGAATTATAACCTCTAATCATGTTTATTGATTATGCCCTTACATGTAATATTTCTTCCATTTTGCGATGTATTATCTAAAATTCTAGCGCATATTTATGATCGAATCACTTTGGAACGCATATACCATGCGTTCCAGTGTCCCGTTTACGTCACTTCCGGCGCATTATGCCGACTTCCGGTCTTCCATGCGTTCCATCTCCGGTTTGCGTTCCACCAGCAGCCAATGGTAGCGGTCGGCGCTCATACTATGACGCACTTCCGGTCTCGACTTGGACGATGGTGGAACGCACGCCGCACATCAAAAAACTATGAGGTATTTATCTAATATATAATGCTAATTAGAATCAGTATATATAGAGGGGCAGTCGCAGAGAGTACTCTGGACTGCATCATTCGGTTGGACATATCTACAGAGAGCTATTGGGCTGACGGCTATCGTGCCATTTATCCATCTGATCATCTACATCTTTATATTTTTTACATCCCCTGATGAATCCGGTAATATATGTATCGGAGGAAACGCGTTGGGATTATATAACAACTTTATTTTGGCTGTACTGACACTGGGAGATACATATATATTTTTTCAGGGACAGGATAACAGGGACAGCCGTCGATAAGTGGGGTCGCTCCCTCTGGGGGTGATTCTCCCGCATATAGGCGGGAGACCTCTCCGCTTTTAGGCAGGGCCTCACCAGTCGGATAGGGATTTAATCTTCCCAGCTATCCACCTGTCCTGTATAAGAAGAGCCGGTGACTACAATCCCCCTTTATCAGTTTTTGTGGACCTTCCCACTATCTTGCTGCGGTACGATTCATCTCCGTAAACAGAACAATCACCAAACCGTGAGTGGGACTATTTTGTCCAAATTCGTGCTCTTTATTTTGTACTTTTACCCTGTGCCTCATTGTGCATAAGTCCACTGTATCTGATATATGCAGCTATCGAAATTTTTCTGTGGGACCTATTTTAATTAATAATGACTAAAAGTTAAGTTTTAAGTAGGATAACTATTCAGTGATATACAGCTTATATTCCTACACTATATATATATTTTTCTCTACTGTGAATTTTTTGTAAAGAATGGCTAGTTTCTTGTCTGGTCCGATAAATACTGATCAATGGTTGGCTGAGGCCACCCAGGTTTTCTCAGATCAAAATATTGATTGTACTGATACACCGGGCAATCTAAAATCTTTGTTCAAAGAACTGTACGTATGCTATAGGGACAATATTAAGTCTTGGTGGGAGACTCAGTCTCTAGAAAACTATATTAAATCTGAGATCGTCCCCAAAGGCCTACGCATTTTCATTTCCCCTGCTATTAGATCCCAAACACCGGATCTATTAACAAAATGGGAAAAAACTTTGACAGAAAGTTCCCTTAATCTTATGCGTTTATTGTTGACAGAGGAACGAGCCACATTGGAGAGAACCTCTGCCAGATTAAACACTGTAATTGAGCAGACTCTTAAATTTAAGGAAGACCCTGATTTCCCTAGAAGAGAGAATAATCTACAGATCTCTGTTGAGAGATACCATACCTCTATAAAAGAGAGAAAACATAATCAATATAAAAAAGACCTCCTAGAGTTTAAAGAAAAAAGAGCATATATAAACCTGGGTGAAAAGACTAAATTATTAACCAAAGAAGTCTCCTCCTCAGAGGTAGAAACTTCGGACACGGACAGATCCGTGGACTATAGCTCTCGAGGTAGATCTAGATATAGAGGATCTAGGGGGCAAAGAGGCTACAGGGGAAAGAATCGAAAATGGGGAAACAACACCAGAAACGAACCACAGACCACATATTCAGAAGCACCATGTGCATCTGGTTCTGGTTTACCATCCAATTTTTTAGGGTCGGGGGGGATGCCATACGACCTCAGGGACCGACCTCGACAAGCAAAATAGATATACACCAGAAAGGACAAATTATTAATCTAACGGACCATACCTTTTCAGACATTGAATTGAACATACTCACTAAGGGCACCTCCTTTGTGCCAACCACTAGGTACAGCTCATTTTCTTGGGTGAAGGACGTGCATCTTTTCTGTCGTAAACTTAAATGGCAAAAATTCTTCAGACATAGTGACCTAGAGGAGAGTATCAAATTAGGGATTCCCCTGAATGAACTCCCTCTGGTCAAAAGTTTGGCCGACCTTCTCTCAGAAGGGGAAAGAAAAATAGGTGAAGGCCCCTTCACTAATCTTAAACCTAAAAGCACCAAACCTCCTCCTCCAATGGAAAACAGCTACATAGATCTATTTTTGACTATAGTAACTAAAGAACTAGAAAAACTAGATCATAAACAGCCCAAAAATGGCTCCAATCTAGATAAGAAGGAAATAGAGGCCATGATGAAAATTCAATCTAATCATGACATCATCTTAAAACCATCTGATAAAGGTGGAAATCTAGTGGCCATGAACCATCAAGATTATAAACGAATGTGTAACATCATCTTAAATGATAAAAATTACTATCAAATTCTTGGGGCTGATCCTACCGATAACTTTTCTAGGGACCTGGAAACTATCCTTGTAGAAGCCCTAGAGAATAAAATAATATCTAGTGATGAAGTCAAATTTATGCTTGTACCACACCCCCAAACTGCCACTTTTTATACCATTCCTAAAATCCATAAAGGACTAACCCCATTAAAGGGACGCCCAATTGTTGCAGGTATTAATTCCCTTACACAGAATGCAGGTATTTATGTCGATAAGATTCTGAGAAACTATGTTACAGCCCTTCCTTCATATATCAGGGATACCTCCGATCTACTGAGCAAGATAGACGGTATACAACTTGATGATGACATCCTCATAGCCTCTATAGATGTAGAGGCTTTGTATAGTAACATCCCACATGATAAGGGACTGTGTGCCATAAATCATTTTCTCAAAAGTCGCGGTACACAATATAATGTACATAGTAATTTTGTTCTCCAACTCATGGATTTTATTCTTAGACATAATTACTTTCTATTTGACTCCAGATTCTTCCACCAGCTCAGGGGTACAGCAATGGGGAGCGCTTGTGCCCCCACTTATGCTAATTTGTTCCTGGGCTGGTGGGAGGACACTCTGGTATTTGCAGATGAGAGTCCGTGGACGTCGAGGATAGTCTTCTGGGGCCGCTATATCGATGATATCTTGATATTCTGGAGCGGCCCCAGACGACTATTCTATGATTTCTTGGCTGACCTGAACAAAAACGAAATAGGTATGCACTTCACATCTGAAGTGTATAACCAAGGTCTGGACTTTTTGGATTTATACATTACCCTGAGGAATGGCACCATTATTACAAAAACTTATAGGAAACCAACAGCGACAAATAATCTGCTTAGGTGGGAAAGTCATCACCCAGAAAATCTTAAATGCGGCATTCCAAAGGGACAATACTTGCGAGCTCGCAGAAACTGCACCACCCAGAAAGATTTCTTCAGTCAGGCCAAAGACCTTAAGACTAGGTTTAACCAAAGAGGTTACCCGGATTATCCCTTACAAAGGGCTTTCAGGTCGGCCTTGAGTAAAAATAGAACAGATCTCTTATCACCTAAACCCAAAAAAACAGACACGGATTCCATCTTTCGCATAATTGGGACATATGATACCTGCAGCAGAGAGGTCAGAAATATTTTTAAAAAATACTGGGATATGCTTTTGTTGGATTCAGATATTCATGACATACTTCCATCTAAACCTGCTATAACATACAGAAGAGGTAGATCATTAGGTGACAGATTCGTTCATAGTCACTATACAGCTGTTAAAAAACCTGGCACTTGGCTAGATAGAAAACCTTTGGGGACCTTCAGGTGCGGTTCCTGCATAGCCTGCCCTTATATATACCAAACTAAAAATTTCACGAGTAATACTACCAACAAAACATACGATATTCGGGATTTTGCAAATTGCAAAACGACCGGGGTGGTATATCTCTGTATCTGTTCATGTCAACTTCAGTATGTCGGTAAGACCAAGCGGGAATTCAGAAGAAGAATTGGAGACCATCTAGGGGACATTAAACATAAAAGGGATACCACCCTCTCTAGACATGTTCATGATCTCCATGATGGAAACCCCAAATGTCTTAAATTCTGTATTATTGAGGTTATTCGCCCATCCCCTAGAGGAGGCGACCTCAATAGGAGAATTTTACAAAAAGAGTCCGAATGGACTTACCGACTGAAAACGATGAGCCCATGTGGGCTCAATGAAATTTTGTCCTTTGGTTGCTTTATCTAAAAAATTGTGTTCGAATATATTGTGGTGCGTTTTCTCATTCGGTTATCTCTAGTTAGGTTTTGAGAATAATACACTATTTAATTAAGTTTAACCATTATTCTCACCCTTCTGGACAAATTAAATATATTTACTTTTTGAAAACTTGTCGTATATAATCTCGTTGATCATGATTATAGTATATTATTGTTCGGATTATACAAATGAAAATATCAGACCGGAATAGGTCTACATTTCAATATCTATATTTAAATGGTATTCTTATCAGGTGGTAGGACTAAATCATTAGTTCTAGTATAAACAATAGAATGTCCTCCCTTGTTTCCATTTACCGTCCCATACCATTCATTCCAACTCCTAAAGTGATCTATATATACACTATTATGATATTTTTACCTCAATGAATTATAACCTCTAATCATGTTTATTGATTATGCCCTTACATGTAATATTTCTTCCATTTTGCGATGTATTATCTAAAATTCTAGCGCATATTTATGATCGAATCACTTTGGAACGCATATACCATGCGTTCCAGTGTCCCGTTTACGTCACTTCCGGCGCATTATGCCGACTTCCGGTCTTCCATGCGTTCCATCTCCGGTTTGCGTTCCACCAGCAGCCAATGGTAGCGGTCGGCGCTCATACTATGACGCACTTCCGGTCTCGACTTGGACGATGGTGGAACGCACGCCGCACATCAAAAAACTATGAGGTATTTATCTAATATATAATGCTAATTAGAATCAGTATATATAGAGGGGCAGTCGCAGAGAGTACTCTGGACTGCATCATTCGGTTGGACATATCTACAGAGAGCTATTGGGCTGACGGCTATCGTGCCATTTATCCATCTGATCATCTACATCTTTATATTTTTTACATCCCCTGATGAATCCGGTAATATATGTATCGGAGGAAACGCGTTGGGATTATATAACAACTTTATTTTGGCTGTACTGACACTGGGAGATACATATATATTTTTTCAGGGACAGGATAACAGGGACAGCCGTCGATAAGTGGGGTCGCTCCCTCTGGGGGTGATTCTCCCGCATATAGGCGGGAGACCTCTCCGCTTTTAGGCAGGGCCTCACCAGTCGGATAGGGATTTAATCTTCCCAGCTATCCACCTGTCCTGTATAAGAAGAGCCGGTGACTACAATACCCCTTTATCAGTTTTTGTGGACCTTCCCACTATCTTGCTGCAGGTTGATTGGTAGGTAAAATACACACGCCCATGTTTTTCACCCTTGTGCTAGCCACATTTTTTGCGGATGGCACATTTACCCACTCATTTCTGTGGAGCCATATATACAAGAATATTTTTTGTGGTTCCGTGTGGATATTCCGCAAACTATACAGCAGGGCCTATTCTTGTCCATATTGATGCGCAGAAGGTTTCTATATTATATCCAGATTGCCCTCTGCACATGTAGGGGACACGTCTCTACTGCAGCCAATGATTGTTTACCAGGGCTGTCCTAATATTGATTGGACCCTGGGCAAGAGGGAGAACACAAGTGCCGCTGCCGCATTCATGGGTCCATACTTTATTAACTAAGTAGCAAGACATGTTGGGCATACATGGGGGATCTCCCTGCACTAACTATTATTTATGGGCGCCGCTCCTTTGCGCCGCTGTGGCCCCTGTTACATTCTCCTGTGCTGTATGCTGAGTAACAACATCGGAACACCAGGGAGGAGACATCAGCTTTTCTCTGTGGGCATTCCTTCTCCCTGTAGCTGTAGCGCTGTCCAATCACAGCGCAGAACATCACAGCCAGGGAGAAAAATAAACTCACCTTCTCCCTGGCTGTGACGTTCTGCGCTGCGATTGGACACGCTACAGCCAGAGAGAAGGAACGGCCAGGAGAAAAGCTGATGTCTCCTCTCTGGTATTCCGATGCTGTTACTTAGCATACATCGCGAGAGAATGTAACGGGGGCCACAGCGGCGCAACGGAGTGCGCCCAGAAATAATATTAAGTGCAGGGACATCCCCCATGTATGCCCTACATGTCCTGCTACTTAGTTAATAAAGTATGGACCCATAAAAGGTCCTCCAGTGGCCAGCGGGGCTCAAGAGGCCCCCTTTGCCCCGCGTTAAAGACAGCCCTGTTGTCTACAGCAGCACATCTGAACCCAGTCCATGTTGCAAGGTTACAAATGAGGAGCGGACCAAAACGAGCTCAGCAGTGGACTGAAGGAGCTTGAACTGAATAGGGGGGGTGGGGGCAAGTAACTATGCTTCGTTCCATAGATCCAGCAAGAAGTTGGGTTTAAAAAGTGTTCAAAAACTGGACAACCCCTTTAAGCAGGGTCGAGCTGGTTCACATGACTTCATTGTGTCAGTAACTCTCTACAAAAAGGAAACCACCTTTGAAATTGATTTGGGGGAGGAGGGGAACTTACTTCTACACTTTCCCTCACCGGCAATTTGTGTGTCAGTCGGCAGGGGTGGGACGTGAATTTACATAGGGGGCAACTGGCAATCACTGTGTGAGTCTGCTCTCTGGACTAGTAAATCAGGCAGAGTTTCTGATCCACACATTATCCATCCATAAGTTATAATATATATTTTCTTCTAGTTTCCTCCTGGATCTGCAGGCAGGGGTGATGCAAAGACGGCTGTGGATTGATCAGGGAGGAAACTGGCGTGGGCGACCAGGTAAGTATGCACAGTCCCAGGGCATTGCAGCAGGGGTATTCAGTCTGGGATAACTCCTTTAACAATAAACAATATTAAAAAACAATATTAAAGGGGTTTTCCTATTTCCACAGCGAGACGGGAGTAAGTGCCAGCCCCAGGTGACTGGGTTTATGGAAACAGCAGAGCGGCGAGCGCTCTTCTTCTACTTCAGTAATTCCCATTGTAGTGAATAGGAACTATGCAAATAACGTAGCAGAATAAGATACGCTGCTTCTGGAACTCCCTGTTTACGTAGCTCCCATTTACTACGATGGGAGTTGCGGAAACAGAAGAGCACCGGCCCACTCGGCTGGTTCCATAAGCCCTTGCCATGGAAGCAGCAAGATTGGACAACCCCTTTAATTGGATGGTTTTGAGATGTAGAATTATAGCCCCTTTCATAATTAATGCCAATTGACAGACACAAGGTTATAAACCTGCCCAATAACAGTATAATCACTGGAGATTTTACAGTTTGTTATTCCTTCCAAAGGAAACATTAATCATTACTGAGGCTGAAAGGAACTAAGTATCAAATATACACATATGTCCAATAATGTCTGCAATCATCGGACATCCAAACATAGCATTTGGGAGAAGCGGCAGGAAAGGAAATTAATTTTCACAATACATTACAGCATGTTCTCATTATGTTTAGTGAATATGTCTGGTACAAAGACTGAATTCCAGGAAATTTGTTCTTCTGCTTTCCTACCAAAATAACAATAAATGACTTTGGAAGGATCGTATGTCACAATGAGAAATAAGAGATAGTGCTGACAGAGGGCTGTGTGTTATACCATCATTCATAAAATAGAGAAATTCATCAGAGGCAGGCTGACATGATAACAAGTGCTAGTAGTGGGGCCGGTCTGGGATTACAAATCAGGCCTGGAGCACAAACCCCACCAGCCCACATGATATTGTGTAAAAATAGTAGTGTGCAATGAATGCTGTAGCAAATTTTGCTTAACTTGCCTAAAGGAGTTTTCCAGGATTTTACCACTGATGACCTATCCTTAGGACAGGTCGTCAGGATCTGATCAGTGGGGGTCTGACACCCAGGGCCCCTGTCGATAAGCTGTTTGAGAAGACACTGGTGCTCCTGTGTGCATTGTGGCCTCCTCTGTGCTTACCAACACAGCACCGTACATTGTATAGCGGCTGTGCATGGTATCGTGGTCATCCACAGAAGCTATAGTGCCAGGGGATAGGTCATCAGTAGTAAAATCCCGGAAAACCACTTTAACTTTCTAATTTCCATATGCAAACCTTTTTATGCAAAAAAAAAAAAAAGAAAAAAAAAGAAAAGTAAAAGTGCAGGGCAGTAATGCCTAATCACATGGTTAGGGATATACGCATACCTCTCAACTTTTGAAAATCGCAAAGAGGGACCGCAGTGGCACGTATAATAGTAATAATAATAATCTTTATTTACGGTATATAGCGCCAACATATTGCACTGCATATTACAATCAGAGGTTCATGTACAATCAGAGTCATAAATAACATACAGTAGCAACAATTCAAACAAGAGGAATGAGGGCCCTGCTCGTAAGAGCTTACAATCTATGAGGAGATAGGGGTGACCCAAAAGGCAACATGTTTTGAACAATGCTCCAGCCATGTTAAAATAGGAGAGTAAATATAAAGCTGCATGAACCAGTCACCAGATGATATCTGTAATGTATTTGAGAGTAAAGCCTGTGTATGTTTAACGATGGATCAGGTTCAGAAGAATGATGATGAATTGGGGTGAGTGGGCAAGAGTTAGATTAGGAGATGTAATAGGCCACCCTAAAAATATGTGTTGTTAGGGAACGCCTAAAACTGTGGATGTTGGGAATTAACCTGATTGCTTGTTGTAGGGCATTCCTAAGAATTGGTGCAGCTGGAGAGAAGTCTTAAGGATGGGAATGAGCGTTTCGCATTATGGTGGATGGTATGGTGGTAGATATGCTCACATTAGGTATGGCTCCCTTTCAGCAGTGCCACCTCCATTTATAAAATTAAAATACTAAATACACACCTAGACATTCCCTCGATGATCGGAGCACATCTGGTTTCCTGGGCCTAAACAGCCCAGCAGCTCAATATGTGACCAGATCGTGCCTGCTGGAGAGTGCCAATAGTTCCATTAAATGGTGAAACAGAGCAGACAGCTCCCTACTTCACTATTACAATCAACTGTCCTAAGGACACCATATTCTAACCGCCATAACTTTTCATATTTATATCTGTAGAGCTGTGTCAGAGCTCATTTTTTGCAGGGAGATCGGTATTTTTCCATGATACCATTATGAGATGTGTATGATAGGCAGAGCTTGAAATTAACTTAGTTATGACAGGCCTCAGAGCCTTCAGAAGGCCTGAGGCTGCCATAGCAACCAGTCATAGTGGGAGAACTGTTTAGTCACTGCGAACACACCACACCCAGAAAATAATTGCTCAGGTGCCTTGGTTGCAGTTGACCACAACATCTGAGGGGTTAAAAGTTTGTGATCAGCGTTATCGCTGATCACAGACTCGGACACCAAGTGTCTGCTGTGTAAAACAGCAGGCACCTGGCAGCTACGGCACCCACTCAGCTCCCGAGTGGGTACTATCTTTAGAGATCTGACTTTTGCCGTACAAGTATGTCTGATGTCAGGAAGGGTTACATTTCTCACCTCTATTCCAGAGTGACATTATAGGGGCAGTAAGGCTAGTTGTTCCTAGAATAAATGGGTTTCTGACAGACTCTAGCCCTGCCTTCAAAATGTTCTAAGAACTAATGTTGTCCAGCAAACCAACCCTTACTAAGCCAACACATACAGGAAACTGCACATAACATATAGAAAAAAAGTCCCACAGCCCTCAAAAACAGCAGACTAAAATATATATACTAAGATAAATGATACTTTTTACTTATTCAGTGCTGTTACTGTACTGTTAGGTGGTGTGGGGATTTTCTCTGGCAGACAGGCTTGCGGACACAGTATAGAGGAAACGACAACGTCTTCAACTTAAACAGTTCAGTGTTTTATTCACACATAAGGAAAGTGACAACAAAAAGTCAGATCCTAGGAAAAAACAGTACCTTGAGTTCCAGTTTGTTCACAGTACCTTGTTTGTTCACACCAGGCAGCAATACATAAGTCCTTGGGTGAAACAGAAATCCATGTGCTTTCATCCAAGCAAGATAGCAGGCCTTAATCCCGGCCCAAACTCTCAGGCTCCAACACAGAGACTGGCAAAGCTCCACTGTCAGATGGAGGATAATCCACCCAGCTGGGTTTTATATCCCTAACCAAAACCCGGCCTGGAACGTGGGGAACAGCCACCCACCCTGTACTTTGGCTGCACCCAGTAAGAGCTGGCCTCGATCGGCTTTACAGCCACACTAAATAACCAATAGTGTCAGTCAGCACTAGCTGCCGCTGACACTTAAAATTACCGGCTCTTACCTCACCGAGGCCAGGAACCTATGACGGCCCCTTGCGCTTTCCTGCAGTGGTTAAAGAGATTGTCTCACTTCAGCAAATAGAATTTATTATGTAGAGAAAGTTAATACAAGGCACTTACTAATGTATTGTCATTGTCCATATTGCTTCATTTGCTGGCAGGATTTATTTTTCGATTACATTATACATTTCTCGCTTCCATGGTTACGACCACCGTGCAATCCAGCAGTGGTGGTCGTGCTTGCACACTATAGGAAACAGCACTAGCCTATGTGTCGGTGGTTTTTCCTATAGTATGCAAGCACAACCACTACTGATGGATTGCAGAGTGTTCGTAACCATAGAAACGAACAGTGTAGAATGTGGTGAAAAAAACACATTGCCAACATTGCCAAGACAAATCCGTCATGAACTCCATTGAATGTCAATGGA
Source organism: Bufo gargarizans (assembly GCF_014858855.1). NCBI lineage: Eukaryota > Metazoa > Chordata > Amphibia > Anura > Bufonidae > Bufo > Bufo gargarizans. Next base: position 484,466,283 of record NC_058081.1, on the reverse strand, counting down.
GGATGTATCCATTTCTATTGTGTCAGAGAAAACGGATCTGTCCCCATTGACTTGCATTGGGGGCATGCCGGATCTGTCTTGCTCCGCATCCCAGGACGGAAAGCAAACTACAACATTCTGCGTTTTTCTCTCCGGTATGGGAACGCAACTAAACGGAACGAAATACATTTTGAAGCGTTCTGTTCAGTTCAGTTTTGTCCCCATTGACAATGAATGGGGACAAAACTGAAGCATTTTGTTTCCGGTATTGAGCCCCTATGACGGATCTCAATACCGGAAAACTAAAACGCTAGTGTGAAAGTCGCCTTAGCCATACAACAATTATAACTATGGCAGGTCACCGTTAACTTCACAGAAACCATAGATCAGTGTTGCCTTGACACCAATCTGTAGAGTTTGTCACAGTAAAATTAATGGCTTAACTTGGCAATACAACTTTATGTACAGGAGGAGGGTCACCACTACCTCTTCAAACATCCATTTCTAACATTCCCACTCACCCTGTTAGACCACAGAATGAAACTAACCAGACCATGATACAGGCATGAGGGAGGCTAGCCTCCCACTACATGCTAATCTCTGGCCCTTCCTAGACTCAGCTGTGGCCTGTTTGAGTTCAGCACCACTCAATCAGCCTTGGCTTCCTTTTCTCACAGCCTCAACAAACTCCCAAAAACTATACACTCTTAAGTTTCATAGCACAATCAGCCTATACTGCTTCAGTGGCAGAGCCCTGCAGGCTGTCCTTTTCCAGAGGTAGACTTTCACAGCCCTCCACTCTAAAACAGCAACAATTTGTTAGGTAAGCTCATTGCTTCCCAGTGATGTTCTCCAAAATTCACTAGGGGATATCATGATAACACTTCTCGCCTGATGGGTCTACTCACGCCAGGTGATCTACTATCATCTACACAGGTTCCTTGTCACTTTCTGCCACTTCCATCCACCTCCTGTCTTGAGGTGAACAATTTGTTTTTGGTCACCAACCCATCCACACTCCCATGATGAAGCCACTCTGGCCTCCAGCTCACCAACAGATCAATGAAGGACAAGCCCCATGGCTACAGTTACACAATCCAACTGCAGGTCTTCTGCAGGGTGAAGCCTTCTGTCTCTTGCAGTTGACCTTTCAGCAGCTATCCTTTTTTACACAATGCTGTACTCTCTGCCACCCCATGCTTTTTTGCTCCCCCAGTCCACACCTATTCAGCCCCACCCTGTTCTTGCTCTCACTTTTCATTTTCTTGTTAGTTCGGCCTCTTTATGTTTACAATCTCTTTCCTCCCTCCAGATCCAGGAGGGTTGGTTCTCCTCCACTTGTTTGGGGCTTGATACCGACAAGGAGGAGAGGTCAGCCAAGCAGTGGCAAGCCTCTTCTTCCATTTGCTGCAGGGGAGGATGGGTAACTGCTGGGGAGTTTGGTGCAGGTGCACCATTTGCCCTATGTTTGGGATCAGCAAGACAGTCATATATACATTTAGCAGGTGGTGAACTCTATAACGTACTCAGCCTATGCAATAGATTTTAAAATAAATGTATTAGGAAGCCAGACTTTTATGATATGGAAATTCATCTGCTTATGTAGACTCCATACTTGTATCTGTGGAGATCTAAATATTAGTGTTGAGCACGAATATTTGAAAAGCTAATTTTTATCGCGAATATTGCCACTTCGAGAAATCGCGAATATTTAGAATGTAGTGCTATATATTTGTTATATCGAATATTCTGCATTTTTTTCCATCTGAACACATGATTCCTCTCTGCTTCTTGCTTGTGGGCCAATGAGAAGGAAGCAATGTCAAGTTAACAACAATAATTAGTGCACCAATCAGTAATCTGTAGCAAAATGTGAAGTTGCACGTTTAGTGCAATCGCGAATATATTGGAACACTTGACTCTATCTGCATATAAAGCTATGTTCTGCCATGCCAACCATTTTCTCCAGTCTCAGGAGAAACTCATGAAACTTCTAGCAGCTTGAAAAATGTAGCCAAAGTGACCCACACCTGTATTTCGCGTTATAAATTCGCATTACGCGATTTTTACATTGCCGATTTTTCGCATTCAATAAAATAATCTCGAATTCGTTAATATATGATGAATATTCTACAAAATATTTGTGAAATATTGCAAATTCGAATATAGCCCCTGCCGCTCATCACTACTAAATATACTGAATCTCCTTACATCCAAATTTCATACATTGATCTAAGAAGACATTTATTTATTACAGGCAGGCACCATAATTAGAGATGAGCGAATTTCGATCCAAATAAATTTTCGGTGAATTGCATTAAAAACAGCTATTTCCTTGTTGCAGAGAGCCTGTATAGTGGTGTAGAACACTGTTCCTTGCAGTAACATGTATAGGCAGTCTGCTGTAGTAGTGAATCAATACTATGAGTCAGTATGACACGCAGATGACTGGCGTCTCTCTTAGAATCACTGCACACTTCATTTATTTGGGCAGTTACGGGACAAAAACTGACCAAATAACTCAAATATGAACTCAGCCTTACAGGTCGATGTTAGCGTCAGCTGATTGCATAGATGTCTATAGAACCTGTTCTATTAAACGCTTATACAAGTAGAGCCCCCTGACAGAGTGGAGAGGGTGTCAGCAGTAAGTTTGTGCTGACGTCACTGATTATTTTGCCCTTCCTCTGATTCGTCAGAACAATAACCCCCAAAAAACGTATCCTGTCTGTTGAGCATCTGCCTTCACTCAGTCAGCATTTCGTCAGTAATCCATCAGTATTGCTAATACCAAAAAAAAACAGGAGTGGATACAAAACAGAGATGAAACGTGAATGGAATATTTGCATGTCTTCTGTGTTTTGTACACACTCTTGCTTTTGGCTACCAAATCATAAGCCAATTCTGATGGGACCATACAGGCTTTACAGCTGCTACACAGACAGGATCCGTTGTGCATCTCATCTTTACTTCCTTCTGACAGATCAGAAGAAGGGTCAAATAAATGGTGATGTCATCCAGGCCAAAAAGGCAAAATAGTGTCCCAGTCATGGAGTGGGAAGGGTGGGAAAACAGCTTGAGAAGTCCACAGAGTGGCCCAATGTCATAGTGGTGAGGTGGAAGCAGCATGAGGAGACCACAGAATGGCCCAGTGACATAGTGGTGAGGTGGCAGCAGCATCATGAGGAGGCCACAGAGTGGCACAGTGACATAGTTTTGAGGTAGCATCAGCATGAGGAGGCCACAGATTGACACAATGACAGAGTGTGGTGGTGGCGGCAGCAGCAGCAGCACGAGGAGGCAACAGAGTGGTACAATGACAGAGTGTGGAGGTGGAAGCAGGAGCATGAGGAGGCCACAGAGTGGCAAGGTGAAATAGTGTGGAGGTGGCAGCAGCATCATGAGGAGGCCACAGAGTCGCACAATGACAGAGTGTGGAGGTGGCAGCAGCAGCATGAGGGGGCCACAGAGTGGCAAGGTGACATAGTCTTGAGGTAGCAGCAGCAGCATGAGGAGGCCACAGAGTGGCACAGTGACATAGTGTTGAGGTAGCAGCATCATGAGGAGGCCACAGAGTAGCACAATGACAGAGTATGGAGGTGGCAGCAGCAGCATGAGGAGGCCACAGAGTGGCACAGTGACATAGTGTGGAGGTGTAGAGATACAAAAAAACAAAAAAAGGAGGTTAGGAAGACCTTTAGGCAAGGAATATCCCACTCACGAGGTGCCAATGGTAATGGGACTATTAATAAAATATCGTTGTATAAAAACCGAGAAATAAAATCGAGAAATGCAAACAACAGTAATAGGGGAGGCTGCTAGAAAAAAATAGTGTTAGCACCAGGCTAAACGCTTAAATAGTCAGAGGAAAGATATTTGTAAGATTTAGTCTATAATGTTATTGACCTTCTTAAATAACAGTTACACATAAAAAGCGCCTAATCCCCACAAACATAAAATAAACATAAAATATAAGATTCAATCAAGATTCTATGTAGTGATTCTCCAAAAGATCATCAACCTCATGAATAGCAAATTTGTAATGCAAAGCTACCAACAGAGAGTTACTGTAATGACTGGCAACACGCACAGGGAGGAAAAAGGGAAAGTCCTGCCCAAGGGAGAGGGAAAGGTGGTGACCCCTAACTCTCCTCGCGGCTGGCACCTGACTGCCCTGAAGTCCCTAGACGGGTTCCTCACCCGTGCGGCGATCACGTGCCTAAACCCTGGCTTTCCCTGAAATGAACCCTAGATAATGAACGGGCCGGTGGGATCGCTAGTCCTCACCACTGCACTAAGAGGGAAACACCAGGGAGAGGACAGACAAACACAAACACCCAGGTGGACGACAACAACTGTCCACAAAGGTCCAACAGGGATCCGGAGGGTAGCGTTCTAAAGCAACAATCAGAGAACGCAGCAACACAGCTCCAGTGGGTCAGAATAGATGTCCAGGCAGGAAGCTCTATATCTGGCAACCAGAGAAGTGTGAGAGGGGAATATAAGGAGGATTGGGAGTGCTGGACAAGGAACAGCTGAGAGAAGGAGCTACGGATCCCGGAGTGAGCCAAAAGGGTTTGCAAAGCAAACCCAGAAAGCTACAATAAGGAAACATCCCTATCTTACATAGAGCGTGCAGCCAACCGCTGCGACTTCCTGACCCCTGGTATAACGGAGTCAGGCGTGGCTCTTGACACCCTCGTGACAGTACCCCCCTCTCTACGAGGGGCCTCTGGACACTCAGGACCAGGTCTCTTAGGATGAGAGGCATGAAAAATCCGAACTAGCCTGTCGGCGTTTACCTTGGACGCAGGAACCCACATTCTTTCCTCGGGACCGTAACCTCTCCAGTGCACCAGATATTGGAGAGAGCGGCGGACCCGACGAGAATTAATAATTTTGGATATCTGAAATTCTAAATTACCATCCACGACAACAGGAGGGGGTGGCAGCGGTGACGGTTCAAGAGGTGGAACATATTTTTTGAGTAACGACTTATGAAAGACATTATGGCTTTTAAAAGTCTGAGGTAACTCCGGGCGAAAAGCCACGGGGTTGATGATGGCTACAATCTTGTAAGGACCAATAAACCTAGGACCCAGTTTCCAAGAGGGAACCTTCAATTTGATATTCCTAGTAGATAACCACACATAGTCATTCACTCCTAGGTCCGGACCTGGCGACCGTCTCTTATCAGCCATGCATTTGTATTTACCTCCCATATTTTTCAAGTTAGCTTGCACCTTCTGCCATACCGATGAAAGAGATGACGAAAACCGTTCCTCTTCGGGAACCCCAGAAGACCCCCCCTCCTTGAAAGTACAGAATTGGGGATGAAAACCATATGCACCAAGAAATGGTGACTTGCCAGTGGATTCCTGACGGCGATTATTTATGGCAAACTCAGCTAAGGGTAAATATGACGACCACAACTCTTGGTTTTCAGACACAAAACATCTTAGATATGTCTCCAGGTTTTGGTTGGTACGCTCAGTCTGTCCATTCGACTGAGGATGGAAAGCTGAGGAAAAGGACAAGTGAAACCCCAAACGGGAACAAAAAGCTTTCCAAAATTTAGAAATAAACTGGGCTCCCGATCCGAAACAACATCGGAGGGGACCCCGTGAAGCTTCACGATCTCACTGACTAATACCTGAGCAAGAGTTTTAGCATTAGGTAGTGCGGGTAACGCAATGAAGTGAGCCATTTTGCTAAACCTGTCCACTACTACCAAAATAACTGTTTTACCCGCAGACAAAGGTAAGTCAGTGATAAAATCCATAGACAGATGTGTCCATGGTCTATTGGGAATGACGAGTGGTAATAGAGACCCTGCAGGACGTGTATGTGAAACTTTTGCGCGCGCACAGGTAGAACAAGAAGACACAAAATCCAATACATCCTGACGCAACCTTGGCCACCAAAAACGACGAGACAATAGCTCCAAGGTTGCTTTACCACCCGGGTGCCCAGCAAGTGCCGAATTATGATGTTCCTTTAATAATTCGAGACGTAGGTTCAACGGTACAAACAATTTCTCTGAGGGGCAAGAGACCGGGGCGTCCCCCTGGGCCTCTAACACCTTCCCCTCCAAAACAGAGTGTACCGCAGAGACAACCACTCCTCTTTGAAGAATGGGCACCGGATCACTCACATTACCCCCTCCAGGGAAACTACGAGATAGTGCATCAGCCTTGGTATTTTTTGCCCCAGGACGATAGGTAATCACAAAGTTAAACCTGGTAAAAAAAATAGCGACCACCTAGCCTATCTAGGGGTGAGACGCTTAGCTGATTCGAGGTACAGCAGATTTTTGTGGTCCGTAAACACAGTGACGGGATGGACTGCCCCCTCTAAGAAGTGATGCCACTCCTCAAACGCAAGTTTAATAGCTAACAGTTCCCTATTGCCAATATCGTAGTTCTGTTCTGCTGCAGATAGTTTTTTAGAAAAGAAAGCACAAGGACGCCATTTGCCAGGAGACGGACCCTGAGACAGTACAGCCCCCACTCCCACCTCTGATGCATCGACTTCAACAATAAAAGGCTGAGAGACATCAGGTTGGACTAGTACAGGTGCTGAGGCAAACCTCTATTTTAGAGAGGAAAAAGCAACTTTAGCGGCGTCAGACCATTTAGAAAAATCATTCCCCTTCCTAGTCATGTCAGTAAGGGGTTTTACGATCACCGAATAATTTTTAATGAATTTCCTATAGAAATTCGCGAAGCCCAAGAACCATTGTAGTGCTTTGAGGTTCTCAGGAAGATCCCAATCCAAAATTGCCTGGACCTTCCTAGGATCCATATGGAAACCTGACGCAGATAAATAATAACCTAGGAATTGTATCTCCTGAACGGCAAAAACACATTTTTCAATTTTAGCATATAATTCATTCGTCCGTAGGACCTGTAGTACTTGTCTGACATGTACCTTATGTGTTCTCAGATCAGACGAATAAATTAAGATATCATCTAGGTATATTACCACAAACCTGCCGATTAGTTGACTAAAAATGTCATTAACAAAATGTTGAAAGACGGCAGGAGCATTGGTCAGGCCGAAAGGCATAACTAGATTTTCATAATGCCCCTCAGGGGTGTTAAAAGCTGTTTTCCACTCATCCCCCTCTTTAATACGAATCAGATTGTAGGCCCCCCTAAGATCGAGTTTGGAGAACCACCTAGCACCCGCAATCTGGTTAAACAGGTCAGGAATGAGAGGAAGAGGGTATGGGTCTCGGATGGTTATCCGATTTAATTCACGAAAATCTAGGCAAGGACGCAGGCCCCCCATCTTTCTTTTTAACGAAGAAAAACCCTGCAGCCACGGGTGAAGAAGAAGGTCTGATGTGTCCCTTAGCCAAACTCTCGGAGATATAATCCTTCATGGCTTGTCTCTCTGGACCTGAAAGATTATATAACCTGGTCTTGGGTAATTTTGCGCTGGGAATAAGGTTAACCGGGCAATCATAAGGACTATGAGGTGGTAACTTCTGACAACCCTTTTCAGAAAAAACGTCCTCAAAGTCCGAAACAAATGTAGGTAGGGTAGCTATGGAGGCGACTAAGCAATTGCTATTTAAGCAATTTTCTCTGCACGGCTCACTCCACTCCAATATCTCCCTGGCCTGCCAATCCACCACTGGATTGTGCACTACCAACCAGGGAAGACCCAGCACTACCGGAGCGGGAAGCCCCTCCAGAACAAAACATGAGAGCATCTCGTTATGGTGATCCCCTACCCGAAGGTGTAAATTATGAACAATGTGGGTGAGATTTCTCTGAGACAGAGGAGCAGAATCAATAGCAAATATGGGAATAGGTCTCTGTAGTGTACAGAGAGACAAACCCATAGTGCGGGCAAAATGGGCATCTATCAAATTTACCCCTGCTCCACTGTCTAGAAAGAAAGAAATAGTCTCTGTCTTATCACCAAAAACAATAACCGCTGGCAACACAAATTGTGATGTACGTATGGAGGAAACGCATACCCCCCGGCTGACATCCTCCACACAGCCTGGGGTTAGTAGTTTTCCGACGGTTTTTCGTTTCTGAGGAAAGAAGGACAGACATTAATGAAATGACCCCTTTCCCCACAAAAAAAAAAAAAAACACGCCTACGGCGAACCACAGGAGGACGGACCTGGCGAGTAGTTCCTCCTAGCTGCATAGGCTCGTCTAAGTCCGTACAGACTAACTTCTGCTTGGGAGGGGTTACCAATGGCTCCGGTTTTTTCAACCTGTCCCTAAGGCGTCTATCTATACGGATAGAAAGGGACATAACTGCATCAAGGGAAAAAGGGGTCTCATACAATGCAAGCACATCCTTAACCCTTTCGGATAACCCAGAGCAGAACTGACTCCTGAGAGCCGGGTCGTTCCATTGGGTATCCGTAGCCCACCTACGGAAGTCAGAGCAATACTCCTCTACCGGCCGCTCTCCTTGTAGGAGTCGCCGTAATTTTGATTCAGCCAGTGCGACTCGGTCAGGGTCGTCATATATGAGACCCAAGGCCCCGAAAAACTCATCCACTGACCGAAGCGCCTGAGAATCAGTAGGTAAAGAGATCGCCCAGGACTGCGGGTCCCCCTGCAGCAGGGAAATAACCACACCCACCCGCTGTTCTTCATTACCAGAGGAGTAAGGGCGCAGTTTAAAGTATAATTTACAGGCCTCACGGAAAGTCAAAAACGTGTTCCTTCCCCCAGAAAATCTGTCCGGGAGAGGGACCTTGGGTTCCGCAACAACCTGGTTACCAGTAGCAACCGCTGGGCTTGCGGTCTGTTGTAATTGCTGCTGTTGCTGGAGGACCGACGCCTTCAATCCTGCCACCTCCAAAGACAGGCCATGAAATTGTTCGGACAGAGCAGCAATTTGATCCATACTGGATTCTAAGTAGGTAAAAAAAAAAAAAAAGTTTTTTTTTTTTAACCTACACAAAAATAAGGGCCAGATATAATGTAACGACCGGCAACACGCACAGGGAGGAAAAATGGAAAGTCTTGCCCAAGGGAGAGGGAAAGGTGGTGACCCCTAACTCTCCTTGCGGCTGGCACCTGACTGCCCTGACGTCCCTAGACGGGTTCCTCACCCGTACGCCGATCACGTTCCTAAACCCTGGCTTTCCCTGAAATGAACCCTAGATAATGATCGCTAGTCCTCACCACTGCACTAAGAGGCTAACACCAGGGAGAGGACAGACAAACACAAACACCCAGGTGGATGACAACAACTGTCCACAAAGGTCCAACAGGGATCCGGAGGGTAGCTTTCTAAAGCAACAATCAGAGAACGCAGCAACACAGCTCCAGTGGGTCAGCATAGATGTCCAGGCAGGAAGCTCTATATCTGGCAACCAGAGAAGTGTGAGAGGGGAATATAAGGAGGATTGGGAGTGCTGGACAAGGAACAGCTGAGAGAAGGAGCTACGGATCCCTGAATGAGCCAAAATGGTTTGCAAAGCAAACCCAGAAAGCTACACTAAAGAAACATCCCTATCTTACATAGAGTGTGCAGCCAACCGCTGCGACCTCCTGAACCCGGGTACAACGGAGTCAGGCGTGGCTCTTGACACCCTCGTGACAGTTACTTACTTCACTGGGGGGCTGTCGATCAGGTATATATTCTCACAAACACTTGAGACAGTAACCCCCCGGCCAAGGTCGCCAAGAAAGAAGCACACAAAATCAATGTCTAAGCGTGCACTATAGTGGAGAGTATTACTTACTTCACTGGGGGGCTGTCATACAGGTAGATAGTCACAAACACCTGGGACAGTATACCACCCGGCCATGGTCGCTTGAGGTCACTTTGGGCAAAAAAAACATGCACTATGAAAGAAGTTCTTACTCACTTCACTGGGGGGCTGTCAAACAGGTTAAGCTTAAGACGCCTGAGACAGTACCCCCCGGCCAAGTTTGCTTGTAGTGTGTCAAAGGTAGAAGTCAGCACACCTAGTTCATAGCTTCTTCTTCAATTTCTTTAATACACAGGGCTAAACGCGTTTCGGGGTATACATAAATAAAAGACCCCTTCCTCAGGAGCAAAAATATTACACAATACATAAAAAAACTCACACTCACTTATATGCTCCCGTTTCCACCGCATCCCGTTCCCGCGCTTGATAATCACAAAAAGACAGGAAGTCGCGTCTGTTCCACGACTTCCGCTCAAATGGAACGCATAGAAAAGCAGGAAGTCGCGTGTTCTCCGCCGGCTGCCAATGGAACGCACGCCGGCTGTAAAGGGCGTCACTTCCGCCCGGGTGCGCTCCAAAAGGTAGAATGCACTGACATGGGAAGCAGCCTGGGGAGGGGCCTGTATGTATCGGCATCCCTCGCTGTATGACGACACCTCACAGCTGTGGAAGTGCCGCCTCTAGTCATGACTCAATAGTGAATAATTGAAATGAATAAATGTTATGAAATCAAATAGAGGGTATTAGATAAATAATTAAATAAATAAATATAAAGTAAAAATTAAAATAATAATAATAAAAATAAAATAAAAATAAAACAATAATATCTGTCTATATGGGATTACATCCGTATACATAAATATACATATACACGTATGGAACCCCCTACCGTTCCACACATGCATTTTAGATTATTTATTACTGTTTACTAATATATTTTCGATTGTATCAATATTGGTGACTGAAATGAATAAAAAAAGAGGGATGATGCGTGGACATACAGGAGCATAAAAATGTGCGTAAAGAACATATATATATATATATATATATATATATAGATAGATAGATATAAAATCACGAATAATTCATAATAAATAATTAATAATAAGTATATAGAAAAAATTATAAAAAATTGATTAGAAATTCATTAAAAAGTAAGATCTTTCAAAGTAATCCTAAGTAGAAGTGAAATATATATATAAAAATATACATAAAAATAGCATACATGTATATGCATCTAACAGATATGCATACCTGCACAATCCTAAATATGAATATATAAAAAACAATAAGCCATAGAATCGTAAAGTCCCTTCCCCTAATCAGAAAACATCAGTTCCCTCAGTCCGGAAATTAGTCATTTGCATATTCTAAGGCCTCATTGAGTCCAAACGGTGTGAGTTTATTCAATTTGTAAATCCAAAACAAATAAGTGTGTGAGTTTTTTATGTATTGTGTAATATTTTTGCTCCTGAGGAAGGGGTCTTTTATTTATGTATACCCCGAAACGCGTTGAGCCCTGTGTATTAAAGAAATTGAAGAAGAAGCTCTGAACTAGGTGTGCTGACTTCTACCTTTGACACACTACAAGCAAACTTGGCCGGGGGGGGTACTGTCTCAGGCGTCTTAAGCTTAACCTGTTTGACAGCCCCCCAGTGAAGTGAGTAAGAACTTCTTTCATAGTGCATGTTTTTTTTGCCCAAAGTGACCTCAAGCGACCTTGGCCGGGTGGTATACTGTCCCAGGTGTTTGTGACTATCTACCTGTATGACAGCCCCCCAGTGAAGTAAGTAATAATCTCCACTATAGTGCACGCTTAGACATTGATTTTGTGTGCTTCTTTCTTGGCGACCTTGGCCGGGGGGTTACTGTCTCAGGTGTTTGTGAGAATATATACCTGATCGACAGCCCCCCAGTGAAGTAAGTAACTATCTGTTGGTAGCTTTGCATTACAAATTTGCTATTCATGAGGTTGATGATCTTTTGAAGAATCACTACATAGAATCTTGATTGAATCTTATATTTTATGTTTATTTTATGTTTGTGGGGATTACGCGCTTTTTATGTGTAACTGTTATTTAAGAAGGTCAATAACATTATAGTGTAGAGGTGGCAGCAGCATGAGGAGGCCACAGATTGACACAATGACAGAGTGTGGTGGTGGCGGCAGCAGCATGAGGAGGCCACAGAATGGCAAGGTGACATAGTATTGAGGTAGCAGCAGCAGCATGAGGAGGCCACAGAGTGGCAAGGTGACATAGTGTGGAGGTGGCAGCAACAGCATGAGGAGGCCACAGAGTGGCAAGGTGACATAGTGTGGAGGTGGCAGCAGCAGCAGCATGAGGAGACCACAGAGTGACCTGGTGAGGTGGGTGGGGTGGGTGGCAATAACAGTGCCCGATGACAATGGTGGATGTAAGAAAGAGCACTTGGCATCAGATGTGTGGCATCAGGAGGGTGGCAGCATCAGAATAGTAGTTGAGGCAGGTAGCTAGAAGAAACCGGTCTCTTTTATCAAGGTTTGGTTGAGGCAGCATGGACGATCTAATCTGATGCATGAAGCATTGGAGGGTGGAAATCCTGGCTGATCCACACCTGATTCATCTTGACAAAGGTCAGTCTCTCCACATTTTGGGTGGACAGGTGAGGATTTCTTGGGGTAACTATGGCACCCGCTGAACTAAGCACCGGCTCTGATGCCACACTACTGGCCGGGCAGGACAGCTTTTCCTAGGGCAAACTCTGCTAGTTGCGGCCACCAATCCAGTTTGGCTGCACAGTAGTCCATCGGATCTTCAATGTGGGGTGGCAGAGTACTGTCCAAGTATGCCACCACCTGCTGGTTCAGGTCTGGCTCCAGGTCTAGCTGCTGGTGCTGGTGAGTAGTTTCTTCACTAGGCGGGTGAAGAAAGCTGCTCATCAGTGACTCTATGCTCAGGCTGCTGCTGATGGAGCTGGTACTGCTCCTGCCACCCCCCAGCAGCCATGGCAGTGGGACATAAGCGCAGAGGGCCCCCCGGTCAGACATGCGAGAGGATGGACGATGGCGCAGATTGGCAGCGGCCAACTAACTACATAGGATGTTTCTATAGTAGTTCAGTTTGTCCTCCCTCTCAGCGGGTGTACAAAAGGCCCCCATTTTGGACCGGTAGCGAGGGTATAACATGGTGGAGAGCCAGAAGTCATCCCTCTGGTGAATGGTGACAATTCAGCTGTCACTATGCAAGCAAATGAGCATGCATCAAGCCATTTGCGCAAGTGAATCGGAGGGACTCCCTGCCTCCATCTCCACTGCATACTGCCACGGTGTCCTGGGTCCTCTGCCTCGTCTTGCTCATCGCCCTGTAGCTCCTCTGGCTGCTCCTGCTCCTCCTCCCCTGTCACCTGTGTAGAAAAACCAGCCATTTTGCTACACATTGCTTGTGCTCCAATGTCCTCCTCCAGTTTAGCCCCCACAGGGCTCATGTGGCCATCGAGATGTAGGCGCCTGACCAGCCAGATTTACCAGCATCTTTTTCAGGATATGAATCAGTGGAATGATGTTGTTCATCCCGTAGTGCTGGTGACTGACAAAAAAAAGTGGCCTTCTCAAAGGGCACAAGCAAACGGCAGGTGTCACGCATGAGCTGCCACAGGCTAACATCGAAGTTACACAGGTGAGTACCTCTGTCCGCTTGGATCATTAAGAAATTATTTATGTCCTTTCTCTGTTCGTATAGTGAGTCCAACATATGGGGGTGCACTGAATCTGCCCTTCTTGACGCAGCGCCGACACCATGTTCTTCCCGTTGTCGGTCACCGTGGTTCCGATTTTGACTTGTCACGGAGAGAAGATTTGATTTCTTGATAAAGGACACGGAGCAGTTCCTCCCCTGTGTGACTCCATTTGCCCAGGCAAACGAGGTGTAGAACATCGTGACACCACCGTGCCCTGCACATGTGGTATGCTGGAGGAGCACTTTGAAATGTCCCTGCAGTGGAGGCTGAGGATACGGTGGAGGATGTGGAGGCAAAGGCGGACATTGTCGCGGGACCAACGGCGTGAGAACGTGGAGGCGGAAGCAGCGTCACCTGTCCAAGTTGCTGGTGTGGCTGGGCAGGAGCCACATTTACCTAGTGGGCCATAAAGGACATATATTGTCCTTGAACATAGTTACAGCTACCGACCAATTTTCCCCAAAAATACTCTTTAACAAACAACATTCTCCACTGAATGGCTAATCGACGAATTGTTAGTCCCTACGGAAGATACTCTACAATCACCCATCATTTTTCCCCAAAAAGGCTATTTTACAAAAAAAATTCACCACTGAATGGCTAATCAATGTAATTACTCAGTCCCTACAGAAGAAAGTCTACTTTCACTGACCAATTTTTCCAAAAAAGGCTGTATCACAAAAAATGCCACACTGAATGACAATGTGAATTCACCGCAGAACGGCTAATAAGAAGTACTTATTTTTTTTGCCACTAATACATGCCAAAAAGGGCTGTAATTTTCTCACTTCACCACACAACGGCTAATAAGCCCTTTTTCTTTTTCCCCACTAATACACGACAAAAAAAAGGCTTTAGAGCATATAACTGTGGCCGTGAACAGCAAATATATTTTTTTTTTGCCACTAATACACGTCAAAAAGGGCTGTAATTTTCTTACTTCACCACACAACGGCTAATAAGCCCCCCCCCCACACACACACACACTAATACACGACAAAAAAAAGCCTTTGCAACATATAACTGCGGCCGTGAACAGCAAATAATACTTTTTTACTTTTTTTTGCAACTAATACACGCCAAAAAGGGCTGTAATTTTTTCAATTCACCACACAACGGCTAATAAGCCCCTTCCCCCCCCCACTAATAAACAATAAAAAAAAGGCTTTAGAACATATAACTGCGACTGTGAATGTCAAATAATAAACATTTTTGCCACTAATACACGCCAAAAAGGGCTGTATTTTTCTCACTTCAACACACAACGGCTAATAAGCCCCTTTTTCTCTCCCACTAATACACGACAAAAAAGGCTTTAGAACAGATACATAACTGCACCACACAAGGGCTAATAAGACCCCAATAACAAGAACGGTTTGATGGAATTACAGAGGTATTGCAAACCTGAAATGAGCAACAGTATAATGGCAATTTGGATTCGCAGTCAGTGCAGCAAGGTGTAATAGGATTGTTCCTATTACCCAGTCTGTACACTCCTCTATTGGACTCTGTTCTGCTTCAATATCAGATCAGATAATGACTAAGAACACTATCGTTTGAAACGCGTAGATCTTGGGGATAAAGTGGGAGCCAGTGTCACTGTTTGCTGTATCCACCTGTATCTTGGTGATGAATAAAGACCGGGATTTTTCACTACGTCCATTCTGGTGCTGGAGCTTTCTTTCTATCTTGTGCATTACTTCTAAGGACTGGCTTGAGTCCGCCCCGTGCACCGTCATACAGGATAAGAAGGTGAGCTGGCTGTAACTTTTCTACTACGTTCTGCTTCAATACTGTGGAATAATTCCTCCCTATCCTTTCCCTACACTTCTAATGCTCTTTCCCTGAACTTCTATTGAGCAAAATATACGTTTTCAAGTCTTTCCTAGCACTGTCCCTAGCGCCTGCTAACGTCTCTCCCTGCACTAAGTACACTGGAAAATGGCTAAATCCAACATGGCTGAGACTGTTTATAGGGCTGTGACATCACAGGGCTGGCTGGCTGCTGATTGGCTGAATGCATGGAATCGTGGGTGATCCCTCATTTCCAGGGTTCCTTGCTCCATATCCTAACATGTCCAGCAGCCATTTTAGGAAAAAATGTGATTCCTTACCACGTAGCTTGAGGAAATTCGGATTCGGTGCGAATCGAATAATTCCTGAAATTCGGATCGAATTCCACTTCGTCAGCTTCGATTCGCTCATCTCTAACCATAATATTTGGAGAACATTTAATTTGATCAGCTGAAATCTTGCCATACATTTTGTGTTTTGGAGGTGTAAGCCATACATTTTTGGGCATATTTATTAAGAGTAGCCTTTTAGAAGCAGGTCTTAAAAAAACGCCTTGTACTGGCAGCTGATCCACCCAAGTTATGAAGAGGCCTCGCCATAACTTCAGTGCATCCAGCGCCAGTTCTAAATGTAAGACATCTTCCGAGCTGTCTTACATTTAGACTGTTTTCTACACCTAAAACAGACATAGAAAATGGTGATTTTAGACCTGGCGTGAGCTACCATTGCGCCACCATCATGTGTGCCTGACATACACCTAATTTAGGCATATTTCCGTATAGTTAATGACCCCCTTTATGTTTTGATGAGGTGTAGCTCCGTATCATGTCAAGTCAGTCATCAAGATGCAAAATGCTAGGCAGGTGTAAGAGGCCTATTTTCCAGTGTTTTTACAATGTCCTGATTTTACGGTAACTGAAGTCTCCATTTAGCCCTAGTCTTAGAAAATAAAACCCATCCAGAGGGATTTTCGTAGTGGAGAATTAAAGAGTTAACCAAATTGGGACATATTTATAAAAAAATAATAATAATTGTTTTTCCTTGCTAGAATGCAGAAGTCATTTCTAGTGAGCTAATCAATTCTTCTTCCAGACGAATCTGAAGTTTTGGCGATTCACCTTTTACTTTTAAAGAAGTACACAATTGAGTGAAAAAAAAGGGCAGCCTGACAGCCAATCAAGAGGGAGGATATTGGCTGGTATATCAGGCTCTATGATAGCTGTGAAGCAGTGAAGCACAGACTCCATTGTAAGCTCAGCCACTGATGTGATAGGATGTCTGTGTCTGTCCCTTCTATGACAGACACCAGTTATAGGCACAAGAAATCTGTAGTAAAGTGAAGAACCGCACTTGTTCAAGGGTGTCACAGGTGCCAATCAAGGGCTTGTTATGCCGTTTATCAAAGTAATAAAGTATTGAGGCACTCAGGTTGAGAGTTTTGCAATTGAAGTGAGGTTTATTTCATAATTTCTGCATCATCCATTTGCCCGTGGTATATATAAGTCAACAACAAAATATTTCTGACCAGACGTTTCGGTCACGGTGGACCTTCATCAGTGGTCATGTTATCTGGAGTGGTGGGTAGCGGTATTCTGGGCAGAGGCGTACATAGGAATCACTGGGCCCCATAGCAAAAATCTGAATTGGGCCCCTTAACCCCGCCCACCACCCACCATGGCCCCTCCCACTTCCTGACCTTGCTCCTCCCATGCCACACCCCCATTAAATAAATTTATACATGACCTACAGAAACTGTTAGGGGTTTCCTGGGGGTGACCTGTCACATTGGATATCTGCTGCAGCCTGCAGGTCTCCTTATTTGGGGTGCCATGTTAGGCTACTTTCACACTTGCGTTCGGGTCTCCGCTTGTGAGTTCCGTTTGAAGGCTCTCACAAGCGGCACCGAACGGATCCGTACTGCCCCAATGCATTCTGAGTGGATGCGGATCCGCTCAGAATGCATCAGTATGGCTCCGTCTGTCCTCCGCTCCGCTCAGCAGGCGGACACCTGAACGCTGCTTGCAGCAGAGCCAAACGGATCCGTCCAGACTTACAATGTAAGTCAATGGGGACGGATCCGTTTGAAGTTGACACAGTATGGCTCAATTTTCAAACGGATCCGTCCCCCGTTGACTTTCAATGTAAAGTCAAAACGGATCCGTTTGCACTATCATGAACAAAAAAAAAATGTTTTTTTTTTTTGTTCATGTTAATGCAAACGGATCCGTTCTGAACGGATCTAAGCGTTTGCATTATAGGTGCGGATCCGTCTGTGCAGACACCAGACGGATCCGCTCTGAACGCAAGTGTGAAAGTAGCCTTAAAGGGAATCTGTCACTAGCAATTTACCCCCAATTTTTTTTTTCATGAATCCATGTTTAACAGAGTACCTGTTTTCCATCTGTCTTGTTCTTTTGATTGTGAGTCTTGTGATTTCTTCTAAAAATCGATTCTTATGATATGTAAATGACGCTGTAAGGAGCCCAGAGGGGCGTTATTCTTTCTCCACGGTGCCCAGGAACGCCCCTCTGAAGTGCCGTGCCCGCCTAAGTTTGAAAACTAATAACGCCTCCAAGTTCATCTAAATCGCCTCCCAGAGGCGCGGCTAAGTGCTCAACACCCCCCCTCCTCAGTGCCGCGCTCTGCGGCAAACACCCCGATCCTCCTCTCGCCGGCATCCCGCGCAGGCGCAGTGCCGTCAGTCATCTTATCATAGCGCAGGCAATCGCCGGCACTGCGCCTGCGCGGGATTTGGGATGCCAGCGAGAGGAGGATCGGATTTGGGAGGCGATTTAGATGAACTTGGAGGCGTTATTATTTTTCAAATTTAGCCGGGCACGGCACTTCAGAGGGGCGTTCCTGGGCACAGTGGAGAAAGAATAACGCCCCTCTGGACTCCTTACAGCGTCATTTACATATCATAAGAATCGATTTTTTGAAGAAATGACAAGACTCACAATCAAAAGAACAAGACAGATGGAAAAAAGGTACTCATGGATCCATGTTTAATAAAGTACCTTTTTTCCATCTGTGTTCTTCTTTTCCATGTCAGTCTTGTCCTTTCTTCTAAAAATCGATTCTTAGGATATGCAAATGACGCTGTAAGGACTGGAGCCCAGAGGGGCGTTTTTCTTTCTCCACGGTGCCCAGGAACGGTGCCCCTCTGAAGTGCCGTGCCCGCCTAAATATGAAAACTACTAACGCCTCCATGTTTAGCTGAATCACCTCCTAGAGGCGCGGCTAAGTCCTCAACACCCGCCCCCCTCCTCAGCGCCGCGCTCTGCAAACACCCGATCCTCCTCTCGTCGGCGTCCCAAATCCCGCGCAGGCGCAGTGCCGGCGATTGCCTGCGCTCTGATAATACGGCTGAGGGCAACAGCTTCAACATCGTCACTGGGCTCGGCGCATGCCCAGTGACGATGTTGAAGCTGTTGCCCTCAGCCGTATTATCAGAGCGCAGGCAATCGCCGGCACTGCGCCTGCGCGGGATTTGGGACGCCGACGAGAGGAGGATCGGGTGTTTGCAGAGCGCGGCGCTGAGGAGGGGGGCGGGTGTTGAGGACTTAGCCGCGCCTCTGGGAGGCGATTCAGCTAAACATGGAGGCGGGGGGGGGGGGGGCGGCGCGGCGATTGCGGAGATGAGTTGATGTTGGGGCTGGGCCCTGGGGAGAAAAGCAGCCGCATAGCCGGCTGCAGGTCATGAGTGGGCGGGGCCTTATCTGCGCTACGGGCCCCCCAGTGCCGCGGGCCCCATAGCAGTGGCGTGGTCTGCCTCTATGGGCGGTACGCCACTGATTCTGGGGCACTGGATGCATCCAGCTCCCCAGAATACCGCTACCCACCACTCCAGATAACATGAATGGACCCTGGGCAAAAATTTACTTGGGCCCCCTGGATCCCGCCTTCCCACACCTTAGCAGGCAATCACGCCCTCCACCACAACACACACACAAAAAATCCACACATCTGGTAGAGTACATTGAATGACTGTAAATACTTCCCGTTCTGAAGACTCCAGCGGCTCAGGATCAGTGCTCTGGGCAGCTGGGCTCAGGCTGGAAGTGTGCACCGCACCAGGGCTCGGCTCACCCTAGTGTTACAGTGCACCCCAACACCCCACAGTATGCAGTATAGCACCCTATAGTATACAGCAACCCACAGTATGCAGTATAGCACCCTATAGTATACAGCACCACACAGTATGCAGTATAGCACCCCACACTATACAGTTCCCCACAGTATATAGTAGAGGAGTATAGCAGCCCACAGTATACAGCACCCCACAGTATACAGTCAGGGCCGTCTTTAACGCGGGGCAAAAGGGGCAGCTGCCCTGGGCCCAGTTGCTCCCGGGGAGCCCAAGGCAGCTGGCTCTTGAGCCCTGCTGGCCACTGGTGACGTGGGGAGCAGCGGCAGGGCACAGGGAGATGAGCGCTTCCATTGTGGAAGCGCTCATCTCCATAGTCATCTATATCGCTGTCCTCAGGACAGCGATACAGATGGATGTGCTACAGCGGGGCAGGGGAGGGAGAGGCGTCTCCCTTCCCCATTCCTCTGATAGGCTGCAGGCACTAGGCCTGCATCGCGCTGCCTGAGCCGTACAGGGTGAGACACAGGCCGGAAGAGGCCTGCATCTCATCCCTGCCAGCCTGATGGAGGTAAGTATAAGTGTTTATTTTTTTTATATGGTACTATTACTGGCACATGATTGGGGGCATCTATGTGGGCACCTGTTACTGGCACATGACTGGGGGGCATCTATGGGAGCACTTGTTACTGGCACATGATTGGGGGCATCTATGGGGGCACTTATTACTGCCACATTATTGGGGGGCATCTATGGGGCACTTGTTACTGACACATTATTGGGGGGCAACTATGGGGGCACTTTTTACTGGCACATTATTAGGTGGCATTATGGGGACATTTATGGGGGCACTTCTTACTGACACATTATTGGGGGGCACTGTGGGGGCATCTATGGGGGCATTTCTTACTGGCACATTTATGGTGGCACTTTTTACTGGCACCTTATTGGGTGGCACTATGGGGGCATCTATGGGGGCACTTCTTACTGGCACATTATTGGGGGCACTATGGGGGCAACTACTGAGGAGACAAAGAAGGGATATTTTATATGGGGAAAGGGGGGAGAGGAACACTATGGGGCTTCTACTGAGGCCACAAAGAAGGGGTATTTTATATGGGGGGCTCTGTATAGGGGTATTTTATACTGGGGCACATTATGGTGGGTACTAAGGGGAAGGGGAGAGAGGAGTACTATGGGCTCATCTATGGGGGGCACTAAGAAGGGGTATTTTATACTTTCAAATTATGGGGGACACTGAGGGCATCTACTGGGGCACTTTATATGGGGCATTTTATACTGGTACATTATGGGGGGCACCAGGAAGAATGGAGGATAGGAGCACTATGGGGCATTTACTGGGTACACTATATAGGGGTATTTTATGCTGGCACATTATGGGGGCACTATGGGGACGTTAGCTCAACTGGGGGCATTAAGAGGGGATATTTTTTGCACTGGCACATTATAAGGAGAATTAATAATACTGGGGGCATTACTGCTGGGGGTCTATGGGGAACATGATTACTAGTATGGGCACTATGGGAGCATTATTACTTCTTGGCACAGTGGGGACATGTTGGGGGCACTGTAGGAGCACTATTATAACCGTGTGCTCTAGCAGAGAATTATTCCTATTGGTGGGACTTTTGGGAGCATAATTACTGTGGGGGCACCTTGGCACAGTATCAGCTTACCACAATTATTTTTGGGGGACGTTATGTTTACACTATTAGTGTAAGGGGCACTATTTGCTGGGCGCAGTTATTTTAGGGCACTCTGTGTCAATAATTATTGAATGGCACTATCTGCATGGTACTACTATTATCAGGGAGTTTATCTGTTTCTGCAGTAGTATTGGGGAGCACAGCGGCACAGTATTGGGGGTGGTAGGATGATTTGTCGAGAAGATGGGAGGATGATGGAAAAGTAGTAAACTAAGATTTAGTTTGTCAAACTGCAGAGACGAGAAATGGCTGAAAAATGGTGGTCTGGTCTGAAGGTCTGAAAGGAGAAGATGAGGAAAGAGAACATCTACATCAAAGAGACGTCACTGGATGTAAGAGGTATGTGGCGCTGTATTGCCCTGTATGTGGGGGTGGATGGAGGGGTTAGTAGTAGAGTACTATCTGCACATTGTAAAAAAAAAAAGGAATCTGCAAAATACTATATATTTGTGTCAGAAGTTGTGCTTTTTTAATTTTTTAAATAATGATACAGCCATTTTATTTGATACTTTTGTGCTGATTCTTTTTCCCCCTCTATATTAAGGGACACGA
Source organism: Bufo gargarizans (assembly GCF_014858855.1). Lineage (NCBI taxonomy): Eukaryota > Metazoa > Chordata > Amphibia > Anura > Bufonidae > Bufo > Bufo gargarizans. The sequence continues at coordinate 484,444,730 of NC_058081.1, read as the reverse complement.
CAGTCACCAAAATCACAACAGCTAAAAATATTAGTTCTGGTGGCTATAGCATGTCTCTGCAAGCTTTTTAATGTAAACACTGCCTTTTCAGAAAAAAAGGCAGTATTTGCATTATTGCCAAGGATCATCTCTACTGGCCACTCATCATTATTAAAGTTTACTTTTATTTTATTTTGTGTGTTGTGGTGGAGGGCGTGATTGCCTGCGAGGGTGTGGGAAGGCGGGATCCAGGGGGCCCAAGTAAATTCTTGCCCAGGGTCCAATCAATGTTAAAGAGGGCCCTGTATACAGTAGAGTAGCATAGCACCTCACCGTATACAGAACCCCAAACTATACATGATACACCACCCCACACTATACAGTACAGCAGTATAGCACTCCACAATATACAGCACCCACAGTATACAGTATATAGCCCCCACAGTATACAGTCCCCCACAGTATACAGTACAGCAGTATAGCACTCCACAATATACAGCACCCACAGTATACAGCCCCCACACTATACAGTACAGCAGTATAGCACTCCACAATATACAATACCCACAGTATACAGTATACAGCCCCCCCCCCCCACAGTATACAGGCCCCCACACAGTATACAACACCCCACTATACAGTACAGCAGTATAGCACTCCACAATATACAGCACCCACAGTATATAGTATACAGCCCCCCACAGTATACAGGCCCCCACACTATACAGCACCCCACTATACAGTAGTTTACAGTATATTAGCATAACAGCCCCTGTCACCTTTTTCTGATGTAATCTTCACAAAAAAAGCTCCACAGTTAAGGAAAACTTCTACAGCAACACTCCTGGTAGAAAGGACCTTGATGACCTCATAGCCATGTGACTAGTAATATTGCTAGGTTACTGGTCACATGGTGATGATGTCATCTAAGGTCCTAGAGAATCACAGCTCTCACAGTACGCTGCCTGAAGTGCCGGCAGGCATGGCATGGCAGCACCCACTGTGTAGCTGACAGTCTGACACCCGAGGTAGTGGCTAGCAGGGCTCAAGAGGCAGCTGCCTTGGTCCCCCAGGAGCAACTGGGCCCGGGGCAGCTGCCCCTTTTGACCCTTGGTAAAGACGGCCCTGATGACCACTGATGAAGGTCCACCGTGACCGAAACGTCTGGTCAGAAATATTTTGTTGTTGACTTATATGTATACCACGGGCAAATGGATGATGCAGAGATTATGAAATAAACCTCACTTCAATTGCAAAACTCTCAACCTGAGTGCCTCAATACTTTATTACTTTGATAGACACAAGACATAGTGATTGTGAAGAAGATGTATTTAGTTACGCAGATTGAATTACTAGGTTACCATTGCCGCGGCCGCAAAATTTCCGGGGGAGCCAGCAGGGCCGCACCACCAATTAGGCAAAGTGAGGTGATCGTCCCAGGTAGTGATGGACGAACATCTGCCGGGGCGGTTCGCGAACGCAATCGCGCGAACGTGATCAAATGTTCGTGAACCGCAAGTTTGCGGCGGGTCCCATTCATTTTAATGGCAGACGAAAAACCTTCAGCTCATATTTGCAGCCAATAAATAATTACTATAAGTGCACAAATAGTCCCACAACATGGACAGTGACATACCAGAGGTATTATTCGAATTTGCGATCTCCATTCATTTTTGTTTTCAATGCGAAATATCGGCAATATAATTTTCGCGTATGCGCATGCGCGAATGCACTATAAAGTACCCAAATGCACTATAAAGAAAGTATATTGGTATATAACACCCCACTTCAATCAGTTTTTTTGGGGGGCGACTGGTATATCACACCAGTAGAAATTATTTGTTCCAATAACGCTTGTCCCTCTATATAACTGCAGTATCGCAGCAGAACCGCACACAACTGCCGCACAATACAAATGCACTATAATATACTTTCTAACATAGAAAGTATATTATAACATTGTACAAGGAAGGCAATCCATTAGAATATACATAAAGACAAAACGTAACCTTTAATAATTTTACTATGAGGGTCCATTCACACATCCGTAAGTGTTTTGCGGATCTGCAAAGCACGGACACCGGCAATGTGTATTCCGCAATTTGTGGACCGCACATCGCCGGCACTATAATAGAAAATGCCTAATCTTGTCTGCAATTGCAGACAAGAATAGGACATGTTCTATTTTTTTGCGGAAATGAAAGCACAGATGCGGAAGTGCAGATGCGGACAGCACATTCCGGCCCTATTGAAAATGAATGGGTCTGCACCCATTCCGCAAAATTGCGGAACGGATGCGGACCTTTTTTGCGGACGTGTGAATGGAAAAGATATCCCTCAAAATGAAAATAAATGAAATGATTAAAGTTAACCAAAAAGCATAGATGTGGTAGGCAATAACAGGTGCTCAGCGGCACCAAATCAGAAACCATATGTCCTACCACAATCCGGGGGGTTCCAGTGCACATCAATGAATCCAGGAGGGAAAGCAAAAAAACATCCATCCCTGGGCTAGATGATGATGTGGTATTGAAGGACAGAGTGGGCAAAGAACTGTCCCTGATATTGCCCTACAGGGGGGTGCTATTCTGGCCCTGATAGCCTAACCACAGACCACCCGCCCTGATAAGAGCGACCCCGTCTGGAACCTTACCCTATATAAAAATGGCCCTAGTAAGCCCCTAGCCCCTAGGCCCCTGACTTCCAGGTGATCACTGTATAGATCTATGTGTTTTTAACTCATTATAAAAGTATATTGTAAGTATATCGCCCCCCTCTGTGTATCACATATATCGATAGCACACCTATACTAGTGCTTAAAATGACTTTTGTGGCCCTATTAGCTAGCGTTTGGTGTCCTTAACAGCCTGTCCCTGCTTTACACAGCATCCTCTCCCTACACTGGCAAAACACTGAATGTAAAATGGCGGCCATATCAGGTTTATTTATAAGGTGGGGGTATGCCCATGTGCTGAAACGTCTCAATTGGCTGTCCTGTACCACCTGATGGATGTGTCATGGGTCAAAGTTCTTCACAATGTAAAAGAATATGGCGGGCGCAAATTTCTCAATATGTTTGCATGTTCGGCGAATTGCAAACAAGCAAAGTTCGTTGTGAAACGGCCGCCGGGCGAACCGCAAGGTCATCTCTAGTCCCAGGTGGAGTGGCCCTGCTGACAAGTGGGGGGCAGCGGAAGGGCAAAGGGAGATGAGCGCTTCCATTGTGGAAGCGCTCCTCTCCATAGTCATCTGTATCGCCGTCCTCAGGACACTGATACAGATAAATGCTGTGGTGTCTCCCATCCCCGTTCCTCTGATAGGCTGCAGGCACTAGGCCTACAGCCTACCAGAGACCAGTGCAGGCATCGCAAGATTACGGCAATCTAACTGTGACGAAAGGAGGAGATTCGGAGGACAAAGGCGGTTCTGGGCTCCTTCACAGGGGGCGTGGCTGGCCACCAGGAAGGTTCGTACAGCCCCTTGGGCACCTTACAAGACTAACTTACATATCTCTAAAAAACGAGGTGACAGAATCCCTTTAAATTGCAACACTGTGCATGTTCTGAATTCTGGGGGCTCACACCCATCTACTACATTATCTGTAAAAAGGGGCGTGGTCACCGGTTGGGGGGGGGGGGGGGCACAATACTTGGCTTGCCCCGGGTGCTGACAACCCATGCTATACCACTGGTCAATAGTAGCGTTTTTTTGGACAATTTTAAATTTTAAAAAGCATAACAAATGCATCGGCACAGTGTGTTATTAAGGCTGTTTATTAAAGGGGTTGTGTCATCTTGCAGTTACTAAGGCGAGATGAGACACAGTTCTGACCACCTCAAGGCCGGGAAACAGCAGAGCTCTCCGACGCACTACTGTTTCAGTAGCTCTCATTGCGGTGCATGAGAGCTACTGAAACAACGTAGCACAGCAAGCTATAGTGTTTCTGAGTTAGGAAGACACCATAGTTTGTTGTGCTACGCTGTTTCTGTAGCTCTCATGCAGGGCAATGACAGCTACTGAAACAGCAGAACACCGGAGCGCTCTACTGTTTCCCGTCCTGGAGGTGGTCGGGACTGTGTCTCATCACGCCTTAGTAACGGTGACATGACACAACCCCTTTATCATTGTCAGCCATACGTTTACCGATAGTTATATGGGTCAGGGTCAAGACCTTGAAAGTTGAAAGAGGGAGAGAGAGAGAATGAGAACATTTGGGGGAAAAAAGAGAAACCAAGAGAGAAATAATATGAGCCCTAGAAGACCTCAGAGTCTCATACATCAATTTCAGGACAATTGGAGTACTTTTGATTTGTTAGAATTAGACCCAGGACAAATTTCAAGAAATTAGCTAATTTCTAGTGATTTCTCAGTAGAAAACTAAATGATGCTGTGGCTTTCTGTTGGTAATTGTCTGGTCTTCTTAGTTATCCTCATAATGGCTTCACACAGAATGGCCCACACCTGTGCTACTGACTGACAATGGCTGTTTTATTTGGCAGGCTACAATTCTTTCTCTCCTGTCCATTTTCAAGCTCCATGCACTACCAAAACAATTATACACTCAATGAATGTGAAACAATGCTTAACTGCCTGAGAAAAAGACAAAGGGGTACAAAATAATAGTACAAAACATTACTGTAAATGTCATGATGTGTAAATGAATAATTCAGCACAAAATTATTATTATTATTATTATTATTAGCAGTCTCTCAAAATGTTTTTGAGAGATTGCTTAAAAAATAAATGCATAAATATATGGTGATACAGTTGAATGCTGCGGCGGGGCATTCCCCCTGATAGTGCCTGTAGTGTATCAGGGGCCAGTGCAGGCAGTATGATGACATCATGCCTACTGAGCTGGGCAGCATACATCTTGGGACACAAGCTGGATGAGGCCTGCTCTGTATTATAAGGGGTTATTTTTTTCACTGGCATGCATTATAAGGAGCTATTTTTTGTACTGGCGCACATTATAAGGGGGCAATTTCTTTTACTGTCGGGGCATTATTACTTCTGGGGCACAATGGGGCATTGGTACTATTGGGAGCACTGTTAATAATAAGTCCACTCTGGCAGAGAATTATTACAATTGATGGGACTTTTGGAAGTACTATTACTGTGGGAAGTGGGCACCTTGGCACAGTATCAGCCTAGCACAATTATTTTTGGGAGACATCATCTTTATGACACTATTAGTGTAAGAGACACTATTTGCTGGGTGCAGTTATTTTTTAGGGCACTGTATGCCAGTTATTATTGAAGGGGACACTGTGAGGTACTAGTATTTTCAGGGGGATTATATGTTTCTGCAGTATAGGGAGCTTGGTGGGCACAGTATTGGGGTGGCAGGATGGGGTGTTCAGAAGGTAGGAGGATGATGGAAAAATAGCAAACTAAGATGTCTGTTTATCAAACTCTGCATAGACAAGAGATGCCTCAAAGAAATTATCATGGCGGTCTGGTCTGAATGGAGAAGATGAGGAAAGAGAACCTCTACATCAGAGGAAACATCACTGGATATAAGAGGTATGTGGTGGTAAATTATCCTGTATGTATGTCTTGAACAGTAGGTCTGAAGGTAAGGTGTTAGGTTGAGAATTTGGCATTGGGAGGTGGGGGTCAATTTTCGACATGCATGAATAGTTAGGTGCACCCTTGCTTCGTAAGGCAGGTGAAATCTATCTCTGAGATCAGAGAAAGATAAGACTACCAAAAGGAGAGGTCTTGGACAGTTTTAGTAAGTAAATAGGACATTGGGAACTGTCTCCAGATTACATTAGAATCTTAAAAAATAAAATAAAAATTATGTTCTGGAGTCACGGGAGTTCTGGAGACAGACAAGTACAAAACTCTCTGGAGCTCCCATGAAAATAAATGGAGTGGCAGTGCCAATGCTCGACCTGCCGCTCCATTCTTTTCAGGGGTCCCCGTTCTTATGATTGGTGAAGGTCCCAGCAGTAGGACCCCCATTGATCTATTAGTTATCCCCTATCCTGTGGATAACGTCTTACAACTTGAACCGGTATACCCACTTAAGCCTCCTTGCGACCATGATTGTGAAATGACTCTAGAACAGACCCTTGTTTTTTTGGGGACCAAATAAAGGTATTAATCAGTGATTGTAAACATTTATAATAATTGTTCTACCACCAACTCCTCAATCACCATAAAAACCATCTAGTAGAATACAGTAAATAGATGACTTTGAAACAGCATGAGATCTGATAAGCCAATGCACATAGCACAGCTCTGTCGGAAATCACACCGTGAAGAGCAATTATAGCTCTTCTATATTAGATATGCTCATTTCTACTATAATCGTGAAAAATGTATTTTTTTTCCTTAAAAAACTGGACTTGTTTGCAGCTAATAATTACAAGGGCATTTGTCAAGGTAAATTTTTCTACAAGGTCTTTCATCTAGAGCATTTATCTATGTTCTGTATAGCACAAATCGGAGACATAGTTATCTCATTTCTCCTATAATATGAACATAATAAGGAGATGGTGAGCGTCATATGTACATGGCCAGAACTCACTTCCTAGAAAAGGGGGGAGGAAAATTGATTGTATAATTATCCCATCCAGAAGGAAATGGTCTGTAATTGTGAAGTTTCTGAGAGCTGCTCTTCGGAACATTGAGTTCACTGTTTTCTCCCATGTCTCCAATGTTCCTCTGAATTGACTGAAAATTGACTTATTGTGCTCACTTCTTTGTCGTCATAAAGTGAAACAAATGAAATATCAAAGCAATATTAAAGGGGTTGCCCATTTAAAGAAAAACATGTCTGCTTTTTATTCCAAACAGGGCTACAACCTGTTCACAGATTGTGTGTGGTATGGCAGCTCCATGTCTTTCACTTCCAGGTAGCTGTACTGCAACCCATGATTACATTTTTCACAGTTTGTGGAAACAAACAGAAATGGCAGGAGTGAGGTCCTTTTGAGGTTTAACTGTCATACTATTGTTCAATTTCACATTGTAGTCATCATCATCCTCCAAACCACCTTACCATAACTTGTAGCTATGGAGCTGCAATGCAACGTCTTTAGCAGGGGCCCCTAGCTATCACACATCATTTATATTACTGGTCTACTCATTTGAGGCAGACAGGTATTATTTCCCTGAAGAAAGAAAAATGAAAATAAACAGCCGTTAGTACGTTGCCTTTTTATGGTGCGTCGCGAGTTCCAGTTGTGAAGTGGGTACTGTTCACATATACAGGTGCGTTTGTTCAAATGGACCGCGCTGCTCCAGAGCAAACAGAAAGATCCTCCCTTCCAAATCACACAGACTTCCTTGGATATGGGAAAGCATTCAGGTCACTTGGATTCACTTTCCCCTCTCCTTTGTGAACCTCCTTTGTACTTACAGGATAAAAGAAGGTAACAAGCAGAGTATAAAAATCAATCACCCGACCCGGGTTTCGCTTCAGAAAGCTTCGTCAGGGGTATCTCCTCCGCCCACCTTAGGGCGGTTTTTATAAACCCACAGGTGGGGATCCACCACACCTCCATAAAATCGTCATAGCCAATAAGGCTCATTACAAAAATTAAAAACCTTATAAGGTACATAAAATACAAACTCATAAAATTTACATCACATAAAAACCTCCTTAAATCGCCTAATTCCATAATACACAGGTATTATTTCCCTGTGTGTACTGCTGTGAGTGCGCGAGAGAAGAAACTGGGCGGCACAAATGCTTCTTTTGTTCTTAAGGTTCAGTCTCGGACTGGCCCACAGATTTACAGGTCAATCCCCCGGTGGGCCCCTAGTCTCCCACCCCTGAACAAGTGGCACATAACACAGTAGACTTACTGCCATACATACATATATATTCAATGTAAAGCACCTCAACCAGCCTATGTTCATATAAAAAACCTTATAGATTAATAAAGAAACTCCCTGGTTTATTATTATGGACACGATCAGAGCTGAGATGACTTCTAGGTATAGAGGAAAGCTGACAGTATCCTCTTTTTCCCAGGACCTACGTTCTAAGAGTTGCTGCAGGGACCCCCATATTCAAACATCTGGTAGCATATTGCTGCTATGTGAGCAGGTAATATTTGAATGTATCCGTTTGGTGGGTCCCCAAAATAAATTTTACTGGTGGTCCCTAGGCACCCCCATCCGATACTGCTTATGTTCAATGTTAAAGGGGTTATCCGAAACTATAAACCGCCCCCTCCACATATGACACTGAATACCCCGCTCCCTGTGCCGCTCCTGGTCCCCGCACTAGGGAGGCTCGTCCACATCCCCACTTGCCATTGACTGCTGCCCCCCCCCAGACACCAGATGTTTTCATGTTTGCATGGGGAGAAGCAGCAGCAGCGGTGCGGGGACCAGGAGCGGCACGGGGAGCGAGGTAAGTATATTTCGTGTGAGGGGCCCAGCATATGGGGGGGGGGGGGGTTATTTTATAGATTCGGCAGATAAACTCTTTAATGACTTGAATATTGTAGCAAGCACTTCAAAAGTTGAGGTAGGTGACACTAATATTATGGTGTATTAAAATTAATATTAGGTTTTATATTGACAAAAATGAGGTTAATGTAAGTACAGGGGCTTATGAAGATAGGAGACTTTTAGTATTATATATACAATTTTATCCATTCTATTAGAGGTTTGATATGTGAAGGGGCTCTTAATCCATTCTCCCCTTCATAGCATCCATACCTGTTTTCATAGCTCTGGCTATAAGGGGTCTGGCAACAAACCTGGGTATTGGTACCTGAAAGCGCCTAAAGATCCCTCAGCCACATAAGTCAACAGTATTATATATGGCATATGGTAGATGTTACAGATTTTGCATTGGGGTCCACAAACTTGTGGGTAAGCCTCTGTCTGTTTTATCAAAAAACAGATATAGTTGGGAACAGAGGGCTGGAGGATGGAAAAGCACCCTATGGTCCATTGCTTGGGTGATTTTTAGTACAGCTTATGATCAGACAACTAAGTGTGCTCTCATCATTGAGATTACATCTCTGACTTCTTCATCCTTTTCTTGAAGGCTACAGTAGAGGCTTCCATTGAGATGGCACATCACCCCCCTCATAACACGAGGCAGCGTCCCAGGGGTTTATTTTACTATTCAGGTCTCTCCACCTGTTTTTTTTTTTCTTTGCTATATTCAGTGAACGTTTTCTTTCTGTCTGGTTAAAAGACCCTGCTATTTACCAAAACAAGTAGGTACTGTGGAGTGTTTCAGTCGCCCCCTTTGTTTGCGTCTCCTGCATTAGGTGGGTTTTTTCAGAGACCAGATGCACAGAACTCGACAACAGACAGTCCCGGGACCATCTGTGCTGTGTTGGGGGGGAGTCAAAGAAAGGCTGTTTGTGTAAGTCGTGGGAAACCTACTGCTTGGTCTGCCAGTGGGCTGCATGAATTGAACTAATTGAGGTTTATACTCCCAAGCTGGCTGTGGCCTAGTCAGAGCATAATCCTTCATCAGCTGCAGTCGCGGGCAGTAATTGGAGCTTATTACAAGGATGGGTCTCCCTGCAGTGATGTCGAAACCGAGAGGCTTTTCTCTCTAATTACTGGTTCTCAATAGGGATGGGAAAATAGGGTTCGTGGGCTAGAGAGTGCTGTGACTTGAACTGGGAATTGGAGGAGGGTCCATTGATGTAGCTCCTGTCAGCCCAGCCTAGACATCTTTTATCAAGAAGAACAACATTGTAGAATATATAATGAACTCTAGTTGTTGGTAATTAACCCCCCTAAACAGAATTGCTGAAGCTCATCTGCATTTCTGGAGGGGGCTGCAGAGATTTTCTCACGCTGGGAGATAGTAGGAAGGAAATGTTCTAGAACCTAGAGTTATCACCTCATCCTGCTCTGACAAGACCCCCTGCACCCAGCTCCCTGTTAGGAGGGGGCACTAAATATATTATTTACCATCAAGAGACAGTAACTACCAGTAATGAAGAGGAATTGTTTGCCCTTGGGGGATTGTCTATTACGTAGTGTGTTATTGTAGTGTTTGTCATTCTCATATAGTCCCACCAGTGCCAATGTGGCACTATCTGTCTATCTATCTATCTATCTATCTATCTATCTATCTAATATCTTTCTATCTCATATCTATCTAATGTATCTTCTATCTATCTATCTATCTCATATCTATCTATCTCATATGTATATAACTATCTCATATGTATATAGCTATCTCATATCTATATATCTTTTTCATATCGATCTATTTCATATCTATCTATCTTTCTTCTATCTATCTATCTATCTATCTATCTATCTATCTATCTATCTATCATCCATCTATCTATCTATTTAATATATATTTCATATCTATCTATCTTTGTAGAAAAAGACACTTATTCATTCCTACGTACCACAGGACATTAAATTGCATTTCTTCATTTGGCAACCACTTTTTGCCTTTAAAAATGTAAAATATCCTATTTAGAGATGAGAGAATTGATTCTAATGAATTGATTCCTCTTATCACCAGGGCTTCTTTACCTGTGAAGGGCTGTCCCTGCAAGAAGCACCCACCTGCTGCATGATTGACAGGGTTGGACATTTAGCCAAGCTCTGACAGTTTTCTGCTGCCCCGCTGCTCCAACTAGCAGATCAAGGGTACAGGCTCTGCTCCAGCTTCGGAGGTGAAAGTATAGTTTTTGTCATAACTGCCTATGTGTCATTGAGGTGTGTTGTGTTGTAAGTATACTGTGTACTAGAGTTGTTGCGATACCAAATTTTTGATTCGGTTTCGATACCATGAAAAAGTATTGCGATACTCGATACCATTCGATACCACGCAAAAAAAATAAACAAAAAAAGCCACGTGCATTCCTCATTTTTAAAAATGGCGAATCACGCGGTTTTTATTTTATTTTTTCTGTTCCGGCATTCACCACCTAGATTTTTTTTTATATTTTAATAGTTTGGACTTTTCTGACGTGGCGACGTAATATGTTTATTATTTATATATTTTATATGTGAAATTGGGAAAAGGGGGTGATTTATACTTCATATTTTAGTGTTTTTTTTTTTTTTTACACTTTTTATTTAATAACTATTTCCCCCCCCTTAGGGACTAGAACCTGGGATCTTTCATCCCTTTTCCTATTCAGCCTGATAGATCTCTATCAGGGTGAATAGGACTTCACACTGTCCCTGCTGCTCTGTGCTTTGTGCACACAGCATCAGGGATGTTACCATGGCAACCAGGGCTTCTGTAGCGTCCTGGCTGCCATGGTAACCGATCGGAGCCCCAGGCTTACACAGCTGGGGCTCCGATCAGAAGCTGCCACTGCACCACCAATGAGGGGAGGGGTCCCTGATTTTAATACTGGGGGGTTGAGATGGGCCGGCGCACTGTGCCACCAATGATTTTAATGGGTTGGGGGGCACACTGCACCACCAATGATAATTACCCCTTTATACAGGAGGCGGGTACTGGCAGATCAGCGGCAGTTAACTGCCGCTGATCTCAGCTCCCTGTCAGGGGCAGGGTGCCGGCAATGCGATTCTGCTGCCAGCACCCGCCTCCTGTATGTGTTAAAGACTGACTACTATATGGGACTCCAGACTTTCACTATCAGGCCACACAGAGCGGCACCCAGCGATGTCTCAGCACTCACCATTAGTCCTGGGCGCCGCTCCGTTCGCCTGCAGTGCTCCATTACTGTCTGCTCTCCTGCTCCACATGCTGCTGATTACTATCGGAGCGATGGGAGGAGACATCAGCTTCACTAGTGGGCGTTCCTTCTCCCTGGCTGTAGCGCTGTCCAATCGCAGCGCAGGGAAAAGGAACACCCACTAGTGAAGCTGATGTCTCCTCCCATCGCTCCGATAGTAATCAGCAGCATGTGGAGCAGGAGAGGAGACAGTAATGGGGCACTGCGGGCGAACGGAGCGGCTGGGCGCCGCTCTGTGTGGAAATAAACCTATCATTGGTGGCGCAGTGCGCCCGCCCCTCCTCCGCCCCTCTCTTCTCATTGCCGCCTTTCCTCCGTGGTGCCGCCCCTCCTCCGCCCCTCTCTTCTCATTGCCGCCCCTCCTCCGCCCCTCTCTTCTCATTGCCGCCCCTCCTCCGTGGTGCCGCCCCTCCTCCGCCCCTCTCTTCTCATTGCCGCCCCTCCTCCGCCCCTCTCTTCTCATTGGTGGCAGCGGCAGCAGCACAGGGGGGAGGGAGGACAGCTTCCTTCTCCCCGTGCTGCTGAGAGAACATGAGCGCGCCGATAGCAGCGCGCTCATGTTCAGAGATACTAGACTGCGCAGAAGCGCAGCCCAGTATCGAAAAAACGGAAATCCCGGTATCGTATCGATACCGGGACAAAAGTATCGATTGGGTATCGAAATTTCGATACCCGCAACAACCCTACTGTGTACAGTATTATGTCCAGTGTATGAGTGTCTTGTGCTGTATGTGTTTACTGTGTTAGGCTTTCTGGAATCTTCATGTGGTATAATAAAGCATAGCTCCCAACTGTTTGGAAGGTCAAAGAGGGACACTTATGTCAAAGATCCATTTTTCCTGCAAATCTATACACTTTAAAGGTTTTATTTTACACTAGCATACAAAATATCTGAATATAGAAATATAGAAAACCCAAATTTGAATCAAATAATGACATATTATACAAGGCTCTAATATACAGAGATAAACTAAACACTTTCTGGATCAATATTGTAGATGTATTAATGCAAATCTCATGCAGAGAAACTGAATCTTGCATAAATAAACATAAATTCCCACTTACATGCGGCCACCACTGTAGGGAGCAAAGGAGCTTACTGAATACGGTTCATAAATTGACCTCAATAATAATACAGTGTGCAGTAAGTTCCTAAGCTCCCTTTAGTAGACCTAGAAATCAATGTTTTTGTCACTGCCTGTCCTGTGAGAGATCTGAGAAGATTGGATAGACTTGCAGCACGTGAGTCTATCTGACAGGTCTTTCTGTGTTTCCTTTCTGTTTGTTGTTGTGGGCAGGATTCCACCTCTCCACAGGTTCTGCTTGTTAGCTGTTTAAGAGTCTCTATTTAAGTCTGCCTCTTACTGCTGACTTTGTGGTTGATATTTTCCTTCTGAAGTTCTATACTGGTTGTTTGTGGATCCTCTACTTCCCGCTCGTCTCAAGCTAAGTCCCTCCGTTTTCTCTTTTGTGCGTGTGTTGCTGCTAGGTCTCAGGGAGATGCTTGCCCCTTCACGGTGGAAGGTACCGGCTGTCTCATTTCCCTCTCCCTAAGTTAGGGTTTGCTACAGTGTCAGCAGGGCTTAGGTTACAGCGTATGAGTTTGTTCACCATCATGACTTGCTCATACTGTCAGCAGTCAGGGAGAGGCTCAGGGATTGTTAGGAGGTTACCATTCCCTCCTCCCTAGCTTTGGGGCCTAGTCTGTTTACCTGTTGTTGTTTGTTTACTTGGTGTTCCTCTTATCACCACTTGCCATGACATTATCAACCGCCCCTACTGTCATTATTTTCCTTGCTTTGCGCAGATATGGATACTGTTAAAGCACTGGTGGATTGCATGCAGGGATTATCTTTAGAGGTAGCTGACCTCCATAATTCAGTTGCACAGTTTCAGAATTCTCAGGCGTCTGGTTCTGTCAGTGGAAACCAGGTCAGCCTTGAACCTAAAACCCCCTTCCCAGGCAGGTTTTCTGGGGGGAGTGATAATTTTGTTTGGTTCAGAGAATCTTGTAGACTGTATTTTTGACTGCGTCCACTCTCCTATGGGGATGAAAATCAAAGAGTGGGAATTATTATTTCTCTGCTGAAAGGTGATGCACAGTCCTAGGCCTTTTCTCTACCAATCAGTTCCCAATCCCTCCGATTGGTGGATAAATTTGTCAGAGCCCTGGGCCTTATTTGTGATGACCCAGATCAGGTTTCTCTGGCCGAACCTAAGCTGCGTAGTTTGAGTCAGGGAGAACGTTCTGCAGAGTCATATTGTTCTGAATTTAGGAGATCGGTGACTGATTCGGAGTGGAATGACCCAGCACTCTGTAGTCAATTCTGTCAAGGGCTTTCTGAGAGACTAAAAGACGCCCTGGCATTCCACGAAAACCCTGATTCTTTGGAGGCGGCTATGTCCCTGGCCATACGGGTTTCTAGACGCCTGAGAGAGAGGTGCAAGGTTCCCTCACTCGGGATGCACTACCATATGGGGAAATAGTCTCTTCTGCCCCACGGGGTACAGAGACACTCGAGTTCATGTCTGGTGATGAACCTATGCAATTGGGACAGGTCTCTTCATGCCTTGGTAATAGGAACTTCAGGGTTCAGAGAAGACTTTGTTTCTTCTGTGGTAAAGAAGGACATTTTATTAACGTATGTCCTTATATTAAATCTCAAGGTGAAAAAAAAAAAAGGTTGTAACTAATGGGTCTAGTTCTCTTACTCTTTGCAGTGTGGGTGGGGAGTCGGAGAAGGTATTTTTGTCTTTTACCGGTAGTACCCGCTTTCTCCTGCTTGCCATGGTGGCGCTAGACTCCGAAAATATTGAAGTTGAAGTATTTGTTGACAGTGGGGCAGGAGTTACCTTGTGGACTATCAGTTTATTCAGAGTCATGGTTTTAAAACAAGCGCATTAAACAAGGGAATATCTGTGTTTGCTATTGATTCCGCCCCCCTCTCTTGCAAAAGTGTCTGACTCATATGGTGCATGATATTCATTTGAGGGTGGGCGATTCCCATGTTGAGTCCATTTCTTGTTTTGTACTGAAGGGTTTGCCTGCTCCTCTAGTGCTAGGTTTATTATGGTTAACCAGACATAATCCTACCATAGATTGGCAAGCAAGACAGATCAGTAATTGGAGTGATTTCTGTATAGACAACTGTCTCGGCATGTCGCTTTCTGTGGTATCCACTAAGGTGTTACCCCCGTTTCTTTCAGATTTTTCTGACATATTCTCTGAGGATGGAGATCAGAATTTACCCCCTCACCGAGAGTATGATTGTCCGGTCAACCTTGTTCCCAGAGCTAAATTGCCAAAGTCTTGGTTGTATAATCTTTCCCAACCCGAAAGAGTAGCTATGCGAGAGTATATTACCGAGAGTTTGGCAAACAGACATATTAGACCACCTAGATCACCGATGGCTGCCAACTTCTTTTTTGTTAAAAAAAGATGGGACCCTTAGACCCTATTTAGACTTCTGGGAGCTAAATCGTAAAACTGTCCGTGATCCTTATCCCCTTCCCTTGATCCCGGATTTATTCGATCAGATTGTCGGAGCCAAGGTGTTTTCCAAGTTGGATTTAAGAAGGGCTTATAATCTGATAAGAATCAGGGAAGGGGACGAATGGAAGACGGCCTTTACTACCCCTGAGGGCCACTTCGAGAACTTGGTCATGCCCTTTGGGTTGACTAATGCCCCGGCGGTCTTTCAGCACTTTATCAATGACATTTTTCTGCATTTTGTGTCGAGGTTTGTTGTTATTTACCTCGATGACATACTAATTTACTCGCCCGATATGGAAACTCATCAGGATCATTTAAGACAAGTATTACTAATCCTCCGGGAGAAAAAGTTATATGCTAAGTTATAAAAAATGTGTGTTTGCTGATGAGGAGCTGCAGTTCCTGGGTTACACGCTTTCTTCCTCAGGTTTTCGTATGGATCCCGAAAAGGTCTGTGCAGTATTGGACTGGGATTGACCTGAGAATCAGAAAGTGCTGATGCAGTTTTTGGGGTTTACTAATTACTACAGAAAATTTATCCAGAATTATTCTACTGTTGTCCAGCCTTTGACCGATATGACCAAGAAAGGTGTGGCTTTCTCAGTCTGCTCTGAAGAGGCATTACATGCTTTTTCTGCAATAAAGAAATGTTTTGCTTCTGCTCCCATTCTCATGCAACCTGATGTGTCTCAGCCTTTCATTGTGGAGGTTAACGCTTCAGAAGTGGGGGTCGGAGCAGTTTTGTCGCAGGGTCCTTCTCCTGGCAAATGGCGCCCTTCTGCTTAAAAAAAAAAAAAACTCTCTTCTGCCGAAAGAAATTATGATGTTGGTAATAGATAGTTACTGGCCATTAAATTGGCCTTTGAAGAATGGCGTCATTGGTTAGAAAGAGCAATTAATCCCATTACGGTAATTACTGATCGTAAGAATCTGGCTTACCTGCAATCGGCGAAGCGTCTGAACCCAAGGCAGGCCAGATGGTCATTGTTTTTTACCACATTTAATTTTGTGGTCACTTATCGCCCTGGGGTCAAAAACGTCAAGGCGGATGCTTTGTCGCATAGCTTTCCTGAGGGGGAGATTCAGAGGATCCTGCTCCGATTTTGGCTGATGGGGTGGTGGTTTACGCCTTTTATCCGAACTTGAGGCAGAGGTGTTGAAAGCTCAAGGTGAGGCACCTGATTCCTGTCCTCCCGGGAGGTTGCTTGTTCCTTCTGGGCTTCGGCACAAGGTGTTCAAGGAACATCACGATACTGTCCTTGCGGGACACCCTGGGAGCAGATCCACTGTAGATCTTATTTCCTGGAGATCGTGGTGGCCAAGTTTACGTAAAGGTGTGGAGGGTTATATGGCAGCCTGTGAGACCTGTGCACGTGCCAAGGTGATGCGTACTCGTCCTTCGGGATCTCTTCTTCCTTTGTCCATCCCATCCCGTCCCTGGACGCATTTGTCCATGGACTTCATCACTGATTTGCCTAGTTCCTCTGGGAAGACAGTGATTTTGGTGGTGGTGGACCACTTCAGTAAGATGGTGCACTTTAAACCATTATCAGGTTTGCCCAATGCCAAAACTTTCGCTCAAGTGTTTATTGATTATATCATGAAATTACACGGCATTCCCTCTGATGTGGTGTCTGATAGGGGGACGCAATTTGTTTACAGGTTCTGGAGGGCATTCTGTACTCGTCTGGGAGTTCTGTTGTCCTTCTCTTTGGCTTTCCACCCTCAGTCGAACGGACAAACTGAGCACACTAACCAGAATCTGGAAACTTATTTGAGGTGTTTTGTCTCCGAGAATCAGGAAGAGTGGTCTTCATTGGTTGAGTTTGCCTTAAATAATCGTAGACAGGAGTCCACTGATAAGTCACCATTTTTTGATGCATAGGGGTTTCACCCTCAGTTTGATACTTTTTCTGGAAATGAGTCCTCTGGTATACCTGGGGAGGAAAGATTACTCTTCCTCATTGTCATCTATCTGGCGGAAGATTCTAATCAATAAAAAAAAAAATAGGCGAAAGATATAAACGTACGGCTTACAAGAGACGTATGGCTGGTCCGGACCTGTGTGTGGGTGATTTGGTGTGGTTGTCCACTAAGAACATAAGTGGAAGATACCCTCTTGGAAGTTGGGCCTTACAAGATCTCTGTCATTATTAATCTGGTTGCGTTTCGTCTCGAACTTCTGCAGGCTTGGAAGATCCAAACTGTGTTTCACAGGTCTTTGTTGAAAAACTATGTGGAACCTGCTAAACCATCTCCCTTGCCACCTCCTCCTGTCTTGGCAGATGGTAATTAGGAGTTTCAGATCTCCAGAATAATTAACTTGCGTATTCTTCGTGGTTCCCTTCAGTACCTCATACATTGGAAGGGTTACGGGCCAGAAGAAATAATGTGGGTTCCAGCTACTGATGTCAGTGCTAGTCACTTTCTGAAGGATTTCACAGGGCTCACCCGGATAAGGTCGGTCCTGGGTGCCCGGAGTTTACCCGAAGAAGGGGGCGTACTGTCATTGCCTGCCCTGTGAGAGATCTGAGAAGATCGGATAGACTTGCAGCACATGAGTCTATGTGACAGGTCTTTCTGTGTTTCCTTTCTGTTTGTTGTTGTGGGCTGGATCCCACCTCTCCACAGGTTCTGCTTGTTAGCTGTTTAAGAGGCTCTATTTAAGTCCGCCTCTTACTGCTGACTTTGCGGTTGATATTTTCCTTCTGGAGTTCTATACTGGTTGTTTGTGGATCCTCTACTTCCCGCTCGTCTCAAGCTAAGTCCTCCTGCTTTCTCTTTTGTGCTTGTGTTGCTGCTAGGTTCACCTTCACGGTGGTAGGTACCGGCTGTCTCATTCCCCTCTCCCTAAGTT
The DNA here is from genome assembly GCF_014858855.1 of Bufo gargarizans. NCBI lineage: Eukaryota > Metazoa > Chordata > Amphibia > Anura > Bufonidae > Bufo > Bufo gargarizans. The sequence goes on along the minus strand of NC_058081.1, from coordinate 484,426,732 downwards.
AGGGTTTGCTACAGTGTCAGCAGCGCTTAGGTTCCAGCGTATGAGTTTGTTCATCATCAGGACGTGCTCATGCTGTCAACAGTCAGGGAGAGGCTGAGGGACTGTTAGGAGGTTACCATTCCCTCCTCCCTAGCTTTGGGGCCTAGTCTGTTTACCTGTTGTTGTTTGTTTACTTGGTGTTCCTCTTATCCCCACTTGCCGTGACAGTTTTAAGTTTAGGATATTGACGGCTTATTTTCAGAAACCCTGCCGATCTACTGTATAAAGGGCCACAACACTTCTACGTGTCATGCAGTGCTTTTCACTGACTACTGCATGCCATGTAAACAAAATAAGGGCCTGCACTACTTCTCTTAGGTACATTGGTGCAAGAGAAATGACTTGATAGTCAGTTCAGCAATTGAAGAAAAATCACTGCACTGCAATGATATGATGCAATTAAAGTGTAATTTATTTTACAAAGACATGTCCCTCTATCCTTAGAATAAGTCACCGCTGAAGCTAGTCATTCACTGGAGAAGTGCATGTGACCATACCCATGGACCACCGAATGTAAACGGTGCGGGGACCGGAAGATGGAGACAGACGAGGCAGCTTGGAGGACTGGAGTGTTGTGGAGCAGGTAAGTATGAATCTTCTGTTTCTGCAGACAGACTGCAGGCACTTGCTTAAAGGGGTTGTCCGGGTTCAGAGCTAAACTCCCGAATAAATCATCATTTTCACCCAGGCTTTAAAGGGGTTATCCGGGTAAAGATGTTGATGACCTATCCTCAGAATAGGTCATCAATAGCAGATCTGCAGATGTCCAACATGCCCTCTTTCTAGTCCAATGACCTCACCGTACATCGGTCACGTGGCCTAGTTGCAGCACAGCCTGTTCAAGTCAATGGGGCTGAGCTGCAGTACCAAGCACAGCCACTATACCATGTACGGCGCTGTGCTTGGTAAGCTGCGGGAGGCCACAGTGTTCACTTGAGCTCCGGTGAGCATCGCAGCTTCCTGAAACAACTAATAGGTAAGGGTGCCGGGTACTAGGATGTAATAATGGTGACCTTTCCTGAGGACCACAATACATTTCTATGGACTGGTCTGGCACTTACTGCTTAAAGGGGTTTTCCAGTTTATAATGATTCTTAAAGGGGTTATCCTGGGTAACATAACGATGATTGTATGTGATGTCATGCGCCCTTATCTAATATGGCGGAACAAGTGTGCTTGGTGATCTGCGCATGCGCCGCGTTCGTGTGCCGCCGGCCGCTCCAGAGTGACGCGTGTCGCACAGGATGTGCGTGACTGCCTTCCTCTGGACCGGCGCGGCGTCACCGGATGTGGTGGCATGCGGCTGAGGGGCCAGGCGCCAGCAATGTCCGCCATGCGATAATACCCAGGTGAGCCCTAAATGCAATTAAATACTAGTCCAACAACCAATCAAATGTATCCACCTGACCTATTTATGGATGACCCTCCTCTCTGCCAACCAATACCCCTTGAAAAAGCTGTACGCGAAACGTGCGTTGGGGAGTGGACCGGTGGTATTGCTGCACGATACAATTGAATCAATTGGTCAGTATATATAATAGTTTCCATCATGTGTCAAATACAATTGTGATTATTGGTATTGCCCTAATTTTGATAACTTTGGTGTATATATTCACACCGGCTTGTGGCAAATTTTGACACATATATACATGTGGATATTTGTGGTGTCTAAAGGCTACAGCGTTTGGATACTATATGTCCACCACTTATGACCTTTTGGGTATAATCATGCACTTGCACTTTACCTTAGATATTTGTATTGGCAGCCCACCATCGGTTCACTTGGTTTTTAACATGTATTGTAACCTGTATGTATTGTCTTATTTGTGACCAGTGCTGATCATGTGTCTTCTGTGATTTTCTTAATAAAATTGAGTATTTTTGTACTATTGTAGTATATTTTCTTTAAATCAAATTATATTTTACTTACCTTACTCCTTCAATCGGTTATATATATTCTAATTAGGGGTAAGCCCGCAATTTTGTTAGGGCTATATATAGAATTTTAACATAACGATGACCCTGAGGATAGGTCATCATTATGTTACCTAGGATAACCCCTTTAAGAATCATTATAAACTGGAAAAACCCTTTAAGCAGTAAGTGCCAGACCAGTCCATATAAATGTATTGTGATGTTGCTTAAAGTCATAAAGTGGAGAGCCATTCTTTGAGTTCAGCTTGCATTCAGCCTATTAGTTCTCCAGGGTCTGCATTTTCATGAATTTTCAGTCCAGTCCCCAATAAAGCTGATTCCACTGTGTGGAGACTGAGGTGAATAACACATTACACAGTTGGCAGTAATAAAAAAATGACAAAGATCCAGTCATGGACACTGAAACCAGGTGTTCTCCATTTTCCATGTCTGGGGAATTCTCGCTGGGCTGTTTTTAATGATAACTATATTTGGGAACAGATGGGGCAATTAGTAGCATGTCATTTTGACTGATCCAGCTAACATCCTGGCCTGCAAAGGGTCCCCAGGGACCAGTGTTGTCATCTAGTGCTATTCAGATTTCCTCTTAAAGCATTACATTCCTAATGTCCCTGAGAGCATCTGAGGGCAGGTGGATTGCCAGTGTATCTGTTCATGGGAAAAAGATCAAAACCTTCAGATTGGCCAAAATATTCCCTTTAAAGCCACAGCACAACTGCCTATGTTTAAGCTATATGTAGCCTTGCATAACATTAGACTGCAGGGGTGCAGAGGTAGCAGTGACAGCCAGGACCTGGTGCCTGATGAAGTCCAAAATCTCCTCTGCTACATAAGTAGACCCCATAAATGGCATATGGCTGCATTGCCATAATGTACACCAAATGTATCAAATGTCGCACAATGTTTGCTAGATATGGTATATCTAACCCTTTTATGACCAAGGGAAATTGATGCCCCTGTGACCACGTCTAATTTTGTAAATCTGACATTTGTCACTTTATGTGGTGATAACTTTGGAACACTTTCACTTATCCAAGCCATTCTGAGATTGTTTTCTCCTGACACATTGTGCTTCATGGTAGTCATAAATTTGAGTCAATATATTTCCCCTTTATATATGAAAAAATCACAAATTTACCAAAAATTTCGAAAAATGTGCAATTTTCAAAATTTCAATTTCTCTACTTTTTAAACAGAAAGTGATAACTTAGAAAATATTTATTACTTAACATTCCCCATATGTCTACTTTATGTTGGCATCATTTTGTAAATGTCCTTTTATTTTTTTAGGACGTTAGAAGACTTCGAATTTTAGAAGCAATTCTTAAAATTTTTAAGAAAATTTTCCAAAACCCACTTTTTAAGGACTAGTTCAGATCTGAAGTCACTTTGTAGGGTTTACATAGTGGAAACCCCCATAAATGACCCCATTGTAGAAACTACACTCCTCAAGCTACTCAAAACTGATTTTACAAACTTTGTTAACCCTTTAGGTGTTCCACATGAATTAAAGGAAAATGGAGATTAAATTTTAAAATGTAACTTTTTTGGCAGATTTTCGATTTTAATCAATTTTTTTCTTTAACACATCGGGGGTTAACGGCCAAACAAAAATCAACATTTATTACCCTGATTCTGCGGCTTACAGAAACACCCCACATGTGGTCGTAAACTGATGTAAGGGCACACGGCAGGGCGCAGAAGAAAAGAAGCACCATATGGTTTTTGGAAGGCAGATTTTGCTGAACTGGTTTTTAGATGGCATGTCTCATTTGAAGCCCCCCTGATGCACCCCTACAGTAAAAACTCCCAAAAAGTGACCCTATTTTGGAAACTAGAGGATAAGGTGCCAGTTTTATTGGTACTATTTTGGGGTACATATGATTTTTAATTGCTCTATATTACATTTTTTGTGAGGCAAGGTAACCAAAAAATTGCTGTTTTGGCACCATTTTTATATTTTACAACAATTATCTGACAGGGTAGATCATGTGCTATTTTTATAGAGCAGGTTGTTCCGGATGTAATTATATTAAATATGTCTACTCTGTTTGTTTCTGTCTGTTTGTTTCAGTTTTACATAATAAAGCATTTTTGGAAAAAAAAATATGTTTTTGCATCTCCATTTTCTAAACGCCTTATTTTTTCATTTTTCTGCCGATCAATATGGGCTCGGGGCTTGTTTTTTGCAGGAAGTGTTTACTTTTTTATTGGTACCATTTTTGGGTACATATGATTTTTTGATCGTTCATTATTACACTTTATGAGGCAAGGCGACAACATTTTCTGTAGTTTTGGAACAGTTTTTATTTTTTTTACAGCGTTCACCTGAGGGGTTAGGTCATGTGACATTTTTATAGAGCAGATCGTTACGGACGTGGCGATACCTAATATGCATACTTTTTCTTCTTTATTTAAGGTTTTACACAATAATAGCATTTTGGAAACCAAAAAATGATGTTTTAGTGTCTCCATAGTCTCAGAGCCATAGCTTATTTTTTTGACCAATTGTCCTAGGTAGATAATCATTTTTTGCGGAATGAGGCGATGGTTTGATTGGTACTATTTTGGGGGGCATACACCTTCTTGATCGCTTAGTGTTGCACTTTTTTGTGATCTAAGGTGACAAAAAATGTTTTTTTTTTGGCACTGTTTTTTGGCATAGTTTTTTGATTTTCTTATGTAGGGGTTCATTTTTTGCAGGATGAGGTGACGGTTTTATTGGTACAATTTTCTCGGACATATGCCTTTTTGATCGCTTGGTGTTTCACTTTTGTAAATGGCTTTTTTTACACCGTTTTTATTTTTTGTGGTGTTTATCAGACCGGATGGATCATGTGATATATTTATAGAGCCGGTCGTTACGGACATGGTGATACCCAATATGTGTAGTTTATTTTATGTTTTTAATTTTTTATATCTATTATAATTGAGTAGATATAGGAAAAGGCTATTTATTTTATTTTTAATTTACATTTTTATTTATTTTTTACAATTTTTTTTATTTTCACACTTTTTTTATCAAGTCCCCCTTGGATCTTGAAGATCCAGTGGGGCTGATGGCTATACTATACTTTGCAATGCTCTTGCATTGCAAAGTATAGTACTATCAGGTTTCCTGATAGATGGCAACACCGGACGCCTTTGCAAAGCGTCCGGTTGCCATAGCAACCATCGGGCCGCAGCTCGGCAGCGGCATCTAAAGAGTTATGGCAGAGTGTCAGCATACAGCTGACACTCTTTGTTGATGGCTGCGGCTTTCCTGAGCCGCCACCATCACATTCAGCCGAACCGCAAGAGGGAGGGGGGGGGGGGGGCGCAGGGGGCTCAGATGGGGCCAGTGTTGTTAATTCCAGGGGCCAGCACGTGCAGAAAGCCAGCAAAGTTAAAAGCAGAGAGCACAGATCGGCAGCTGGCGCTGATCATGCAGAGGGAACGGAAGGGGCTGGCGGGACACATTACAGCTGACAGATGTGGGCTCAGATCGGGGGCAAAGATCAGCTAATGCCTGATTTCAGGCTCTGATCTGCAGAGTGCAGATCAGAGCCTGAAACCGGCATTTTTACACTGCTGCGCTCCAATTGGTTAGTCTGCATAGACTAACCAATCAGAGCGATCATCGGCAAGTGACCACTCTGATTAGTCCCTTGCCGGCATTACTGGACTCTGCACTGTCCCTGACATCGGCAGTGCAGGGGCAGAAGCTTTACAGCGCTTTGATTAAAGCGCTGCCATGACGTCTATACACGTGCTAGCTGCATGGGGCATGTGTAATTAGCACGTATATAGACGTATGGCAGTTGGGAAGGGGTTAAAGACCAGTTTTACGCAGTCCGTGTTTGTTCAGTTAGACTGTGAGCAAAAACCAGAAGTGGAGCCTACACAGAGATATAATGGAAAGGTTCTGTTATCCTACACCTGGTGTTGGCCCATAATCACCGATAAAAATAATTAAACACTGACTTTGAGAAAGTGGCCTAAGGCTAGGTCTACACGACGACATTTGTCGCGCGACATTTTGTTGAACCAATGTCACGCGACAATTTTTATAATGGCAGTCTATGGTGTCGCACTGCAACATGCGACATGCTGCGACTGCGACGTGACAGTCGCAGAAAATCCATTCAAGATGGATTTTTCTGCGACTGTCGCGTCGCAGTCGCAACATGTCGCATGTTGCAGTGCGACACCATAGACTGCCATTATAAAAATTTTCGCGCGACATTAGTGCAACAAAATGTCGTGCGACAACTGTTGCACCCTATCTGTCACGCGACTTTTTGTCGCGCGCACAAATGTCGTCGTGTAGACCTAGCCGAATACGTCTGTTTTGAGATGTTAAGGAAGGTTTAGACGGACTGATGGAGAGGCCTATTGCTGTGAAGGAAGCTTACTTTCCCTACAGTCGGCTGCTCATTCAGTGAAGGAGACCACTGCTATTACAGGCAGTGATCGCCTTCACATTATGATGATGAGGGATCTCTATAGCGATCCCTCGTCCCCATACAGAATCATTATTTCTGGGCAGCAGATCGCTGTTTAAATGGCAAGATCTGCTGCCCAGAAATCATGATTGGTGGTGCCTGGACGAACTACAGGATCACCTGATGAACAAGCGTTTTGCAGTCATTCCCAATAATCTGGACGATTTTTGTTTCGCCTAAATCCACCTTTACACTACTTTCTACAACACTTATTTTAAAGGAGTTTACTTACTTCAGCAAATGGCATTTATCATGTAGATGCAGTTAATACAAGCCACTTACTAATGTATTGTTATTATCTATATTGCTTCCATTGCTGGCTAGACTTTATAGATACATTATACACTTCTCATTTCCATGGTTACGATCACCCTGCAATCCAGCATCAGTGGCTGTGCTTCCGCACTATAGGAAAAAGTGCATGCCTAAGTGCGCTCCTATGGTCCTGGCCACCAGAGAGGCCAGCACTTTTTTCTATAGTGTTCAAGCACGACCACCGCTGCTGGATTACAGGGTGGTTGTAACCATGGAGACGAGCAGGGGATGGGAAAATAGATCAAGCCAGGAAAGAAAACAATATGGATAATAACAATACATTAGTAAGTGCCTTATATTAACTTTATTTACATGATAGAGACCACTTACTGAAGTGAGACAACCCCTTTAAGATTGCATAAATTTAATTTTTTTATTTTTTTTCAAGCTGCAGTTGATAAATCTTGCTTAAATCAGCTTAACAGGTTAGCCACATCCATTCTCCCACCACCCACTTTTTAAAATAAGAGTAAGCAGTGTAAAATTGCAAAAAGTCACAAAATGTATGTGCAAATTAGCCAAAAAGTCTTATTTTTTCTGACATTCTAAGCCAGAATTCATGAGAACAAATGGCTTGATAAATTCCCTTTATGTTTGTACTGGGGATTTTGAGCTCTATAGGCCTCATGCACACGACCGTATGTATTTTGCGATCCGCAAAAAATACGGATGACGTCCGTGTGCATTCCGTATTTCGCAGAACGGAACAACTGCCCCTTCATAGAACAGTACTATTCTTGTCCATAATGCGGACAATAATAGGACATGTTCTATTTTTTTAGCAGTACGGAAATACAGGCATACGGAAACAGAATGCACACGGAGTACCTTCCGTTTTTTTTTTTTTGCAGACCCACTGAAATTAATGGTTCCGCACATGGTGCGCAAAAAAACGGAACGGGCACGGAAAGAAAATACTTTTGTATATGTATATGAATATAATCAGCACCATTTTTTTTTACCTATTTAGCCCAAAAATGGTGCTCAAAGGAGGAGACTTACTAAAATTTGTTTGGGCATTTGCTTCCTTTACATGAGAGAGCAATCAGGAAAGTACTTAACGCCACTGCCTTATTCACAGAGTACTGGCACTGATTCAGCCTGTATTCTGTGAATGTAGTGAGCAAAGAAGTTCCTAGATGTCCATAAGCACTTTTCATCAATCTCTTATCTTTCTCTAGTCATAGACTACAGGCTGCTGGTTTGGAGGATGACTGTATTCTGCTGACAGCAGGGTTTTTTCCAGGCTAACGATATTAGTGGTGGCCCTATACCTACAGTAGCATCCCCACTGATCAGATGGTGCTTGCAACCTCTGGCGGTGGAGGTAACACTTTAAGTGGAATAGGAAGCACAGCTCCTTTTAAAGTGTAGTGGTCATACCAGGTTACTGTAGCTCAGCTCTCATTCACTTCAATGTGAGATAAGCTGCAGTAACCCGTCATGGTCACTATACGTACTTTGAATGGAGCAGTCTGCTTCCTCCTCCATTTAAAAGCTAGTTTAGGTTGCAGGGAATAACTGATCGTGGGGGGCTGACAGACCCTCACCAATCAGATATTAATGACCTATCCCAATGATACATAATCAATATCAGGAGCCTGAGAAACCCCTTACATTTCTCCAGAGCTGCCCTGTGCTCTCAGGACATAATTGGAGTCAGAGGTGTAGCTATAAGTGGTGCAGAAGTGGCACTTGTGCCTTGGTGCTGGCAGGGACCCGATGACCCTCTAGCAAATAAAAAGAGACTGGTTGTTAAATTGAACATGGTAGTGGGGTCCTGGTGAATATTTGTGTTGCCGGAGTTTTAGGTTACACCTCTGATGAGAATTGTGATGGGGATTGTACTTCTGAAAAAGTCAGTAAAAAAGTCAGTAAAAGTCAGGTTCAAGACCACTGTTATCAGTTATTATAAGGTCTGTCTCATTTTAACTATATGAAATACATGCATTTAGGACAAGGGTCCCACATGGTTCACTTTTATTCAAGATATAAACTAGTAAATGTTCTACCTTCAAACTTTAAATATTTCTCAGAAAAATATTCCTCTTGTGGTCCTAGGCTTGTAAGGTACGCAGAGTCCATCCATGTTCTGAGACAAGAACTCTTGACTCTTACAAGAGAGTACAAGGGAGCATAATGTTATTGTGCTGAGTAAGGGCGTTTTGGTGATCAATAAATAGGTTGGAAGGTTTAACATGAAACCATACACAAGATACAGTTAAGTACGTTCTGTCCTCTGATGATATTTGTTAGACCGCTGCATACAGAACTGTCTGTCCTTTGTAGTGTTTCTGTGTAACCGACACAGATGCCAACATGCCAGAGTTCTTGAGGTGTCGCTCACATTGGCCTCGGGCAGAGTTATAATTCCGTCTTGGAAGTGACCCAGAGAGCTGAAAGGCGCATGCAAGGTGTTTCAACCACTATGGTATTACGCTGATCAAGTCTGGATTTTGATTTTATAACACACAATAAAATTGTATAACAGTTATGAAAAATGTAAGCTGATGAGTATAGAGAAATTTGACTTCAACACAGAAGAATCCCCACAGCTTCCCCATCCCTATTGTAAAGTTTTTGCTGTTGGTGTCTTCTGGGGAACCCTTGACAAGGTACCACAAAACTATAGAGTTCAACAGAGTACTAGTTGTCAAACAATAGCTTCATCCTCCCCAAAGATTATGTCTCCTCCAGAGTGGCGCTGTGCTGTCACAGACTGTCTGCAACAAATCCCCTCGTGGCATGCACTTATATTGGGTCCTAGCCTATTTTTCTAAGTGCCAGTGTCATTGCTCAAGTGGCTTAACAGCTCCTATTGCCCTTGGCTGGGTGACCTATCAGCACAGGGGACGACACTGTTCTTCTGAGAGCCAGAGCAGCCGTAACATCATTAAGGGTGCTGCAGCATTAGAGCAGCAGTGCTACTCACTTCTCCAAGGATGGTCTTCTCCCACTCATTTCCATACAGGAAGCTCTGGTCATCACATCACCAGGTTTCTATTGATGGCATCAAAGAGGAAGGTCATCTTTCTTTTGATTTTTACTTATCTTAAGGTTAAAAGGGTTAAACACCAATTATTAAAAAGGTTTCTCTGAACATTAGCTAAATATATATGAAATAGATAGGAGGTAGATTGATTATAGATAGGAGACAGATAGATAGATAGATAGATAGATAGATAGATAGATAGATGGACCCCATTCAGCTGGGCTGAAACACAAAAGAAGAAAGGTTATTTCTTCTTTTTAGATAGATAGATAGTTAAGAGATAGATATATACACAGTCAAGTCACATTATTATTTTATATACCAGCTAATATCCAAAGTAAGTGCCGTGTGCAGCACAGACAGCAGCTAGAGGGGCTGAGAGTGACTCAATAAGGTCCTGGTAGGTAGTCACAGGTATCTAGAGCCATGCTGACTGCAGTGTATCCCAAATCTGCTGAAAAGTACTTGGGTAAGGATCCATAGAGTGAACATGACGATCGAGGTGGTTCCTCAGATGATGAGTTGGGTTCAGGTTTGGGGAATTAGGGGACCAGGGTAGTAGTTGGAAGTCTTGGTCATGCACTTCTAATCAATGTTGGGCATTTCAAGATGTGTGACATGCTGCATTATCTTTCTAGGAAATCCAATCCACCCCAGGGAAGACAATTAGCATATATGGGTGTACATAATTTGCAAGAATGGATTTATACCCAGATTGGTTATGAGTAGCCTTCCACATGGATGAGTGGGTCCAAAGAAGGCCACAAAAACATTTCCCAACACTGCCACTACAAGCTTGTGTTCTTCCAGCAATGGTTGTAAGGTGTTTGTTCTCTGATGTTTCTTACCTGACACACCAATGTCCATGCATTCAATGAAGCAAAAAATGTAACTCATCAGAGAAGGCAACACTTTGCCATTCAGTGAAGGTCCAATTCTGGTAATGCCACAAAAATTAAAGCCTTTTCTGGCAATGCGACTTCTTTTGCACAGGTCCAGTGACCATCTGTCTACTTTGGAGCCCCATATGCAGTAGCGTTCGCTGGTGGTGAGCTGCTCCACTGTATTTCGGTGCGCCCTCATGACTCTTTGTAGCCAAGGTTCACTTCTCACATCAATGGCACATGGTGCTCTGCATTTTCAGCGCCGCTTATTCACAATGGTGCCACAAGCTACACAGTTTCAGAAATACTGCCACCCTTGGCCCGAAAGCCAATAATCATCCTGTTTTGCAACTCTGATAAATTTCCACTTTTACCCATGACAGCTGCGAGGGATATGTGTGCAGACAGCATTATAGACAGACGCACCTTATATACTCACCAAGCCAGCTCACATGTGACTTTCTTCATCAACTATGGCTCTACCAACATCAAAAGTAGAAAGTCATTAAAAAATGTGACTCAACTTTGCAGATAGGTAGATAAATTTTAGATCGATAGATAGCTCATCACTAGAGTTGAGCGAACACCTGGATGTTCGGGTTCGAGAAGTTCGGCCGAACATCCCGGAAATGTTCGGGTTCGGGATCCGAACCCGATCCGAACTTCGTCCCGAACCCGAACCCCATTGAAGTCAATGGGGACCCGAACTTTTCGGCACTAAAAAGGCTGTAAAACAGCCCAGGAAAGAGCTAGAGGGCTGCAAAAGGCAGCAACATGTAGGTAAATCCCCTGCAAACAAATGTGGATAGGGAAATGAATTAAAATAAAAATTAAATAAATAAAAATTAACCAAAATCAATTGGAGAGAGGTTCCATAGCAGAGAATCTGGCTTCCCGTCACCCACCACTGGAACAGTCCATTCTCAGATATTTAGGCCCCGGCACCCAGGCAGAGGAGAGAGGTCCCGTAACAGAGAATCTGTCTTCATGTCAGCAGAGAATTAGTCTGCATGTCATAGCAGAGAATGAGGCTTCACGTCAGCCACCACTGCAACAGTCCATTGGCATATATTTAGGCCCAGCACCCAGGCAGAGGAGGGAGGTCCCGTAACAGAGAATCTGTCTTCATGTCAGCAGAGAATTAGTCTGCATGTCATAGCAGAGAATGAGGCTTCACGTCAGCCACCACTGCAACAGTCCATTGGCATATATTTAGGCCCAGCACACACACAGGCAGAGGAGAGAGGTCCCGTAACAGAGAATCTGGCTTCATGTCAGCAGAGAATCAGTCTGCATGTCATAGCAGAGAATGAGGCTTCACGTCAGCCACCACTGCAACAGTCCATTGGCATATATTTAGGCCCAGCACACACACAGGCAGAGGAGAGAGGTCCCGTAACAGAGAATCTGGCTTCATGTCAGCAGAGAATCAGTCTGCATGTCATAGCAGAGAATGAGGCTTCACGTCAGCCACCACTGCAACAGTCCATTGGCATATATTTAGGCCCAGCACCCAGGCAGAGGAGGGAGGTCCCGTAACAGAGAATCTGTCTTCATGTCAGCAGAGAATTAGTCTGCATGTCATAGCAGAGAATGAGGCTTCACGTCAGCCACCACTGCAACAGTCCATTGGCATATATTTAGGCCCAGCACACACACAGGCAGAGGAGAGAGGTCCCGTAACAGAGAATCTGGCTTCATGTCAGCAGAGAATCAGTCTGCATGTCATAGCAGAGAATGAGGCTTCACGTCAGCCACCACTGCAACAGTCCATTGGCATATATTTAGGCCCAGCACACACACAGGCAGAGGAGAGAGGTCCCGTAACAGAGAATCTGGCTTCATGTCAGCAGAGAATCAGTCTGCATGTCATAGCAGAGAATGAGGCTTCACGTCAGCCACCACTGCAACAGTCCATTGGCATATATTTAGGCCCAGCACCCAGGCAGAGGAGGGAGGTCCCGTAACAGAGAATCTGTCTTCATGTCAGCAGAGAATTAGTCTGCATGTCATAGCAGAGAATGAGGCTTCACGTCAGCCACCACTGCAACAGTCCATTGGCATATATTTAGGCCCAGCACCCAGGCAGAGGAGGGAGGTCCCGTAACAGAGAATCTGTCTTCATGTCAGCAGAGAATTAGTCTGCATGTCATAGCAGAGAATGAGGCTTCACGTCAGCCACCACTGGAACAGTCCATTCTCAGATATTTAGGCCCCGGCACCCAGGCAGAGGAGAGAGGTCCCGTAACAGAGAATCTGTCTTCATGTCAGCAGAGAATTAGTCTGCATGTCATAGCAGAGAATGAGGCTTCACGTCAGCCACCACTGCAACAGTCCATTGGCATATATTTAGGCCCAGCACCCAGGCAGAGGAGAGAGGTCCCGTAACAGACAATCTGGCTTCATGTCAGCAGAGAATCAGTCTTCATATCATAGCAGAGAATCAGGCTTCACGTCACCCACCACTGTAAGAGTCAATTTTCATAAATTTAGGCCCAGAACCCAGGCAGAGGAGAAAGGTCCCGTAACAGACAATCTGGCTTCATGTCAGCAGAGAATCAGTCTTCATATCATAGCAGAGAATCAGGCTTCACGTCACCCACCACTGTAAGAGTCAATTTTCATAAATTTAGGCCCAGAACCCAGGCAGAGGAGAAAGGTCCCGTAACAGACAATCTGGCTTCATGTCAGCAGAGAATCAGTCTTCATATCATAGCAGAGAATCAGGCTTCACGTCACCCACCACTGTAAGAGTCAATTTTCATAAATTTAGGCCCAGAACCCAGGCAGAGGAGAAAGGTCCCGTAACAGACAATCTGGCTTCATGTCAGCAGAGAATCAGTCTTCATATCATAGCAGAGAATCAGGCTTCACGTCACCCACCACTGTAAGAGTCAATTTTCATAAATTTAGGCCCAGAACCCAGGCAGAGGAGAAAGGTCCCGTAACAGACAATCTGGCTTCATGTCAGCAGAGAATCAGTCTTCATATCATAGCAGAGAATCAGGCTTCACGTCACCCACCACTGTAAGAGTCAATTTTCATAAATTTAGGCCCAGAACCCAGGTAGAGGAGAAAGGTCCCGTAACAGACAATCTGGCTTCATGACAGCAGAGAATCAGTCTGCATGTCATAGCAGAGAATCAGGCTTCACGTCAGCCACCACTGCAACAGTCCATTGTCATAAATTTAGGCCCAGCACCCAGGCAGAGGAGAGAGGTCCCGTAACAGACAATCTGGCTTCATGTCAGCAGAGAATTAGTCTGCATGTCATAGCAGAGAATCAGGCTTCATGTCAGCCACCACTGCAACAGTCCATTGGCATATATTTAGGCCTAGCACACAGGCAGAGGAGAGGTTCATTCAACTTTGGGTAGCATCGCAATATAATGGTAAAATGAAAATAAAAATAGGATTGAATGAGGAAGTGCCCTGGAGTCCAATAATATATGGTTATGGGGAGGTAGTTAATGTCTAATCTGGACAAGGGACGGACAGGTCCTGTGGGATCCATGCCTGGTTCATTTTTATGAACGTCAGCTTGTCCACATTGGCTGTAGACAGGCGGCTGCGTTTGTCTGTAATGACGCCCCCTGCCGTGCTGAATACACGTTCAGACAAAACGCTGGCTGCCGGGCAGGCCAGCACCTCCAAGGCATAAAAGGCTAGCTCTGGCCACGTGGACAATTTAGAGACCCAGAAGTTGAATGGGGCCGAACCATCAGTCAGTACGTGGAGGGGTGTGCACACGTACTGTTCCACCATGTTAGTAAAATGTTGCCTCCTGCTAACACGTTGCGTATCAGGTGGTGGTGCAGTTAGCTGTGGCGTGTTGACAAAAGTTTTCCACATCTCTGCCATGCTAACCCTGCCCTCAGAGGAGCTGGCCGTGACACAGCTGCCTTGGCGACCTCTTGCTCCTCCTCTGCCTTGGCCTTGGGCTTCCACTTGTTCCCCTGTGACATTTGGGAATGCTCTCAGTAGCGCGTCTACCAACGTGCGCTTGTACTCGCGCATCTTCCTATCACGCTCCAGTGCAGGAAGTAAGGTGGGCACATTGTCTTTGTAGCGTGGATCCAGCAGGGTGGCAACCCAGTAGTCCGCACAGGTTAAAATGTGGGCAACTCTGCTGTCGTTGCGCAGGCACTGCAGCATGTAGTCGCTCATGTGTGCCAGGCTGCCCAGGGGTAAGGACAAGCTGTCCTCTGTGGGAGGCGTATCGTCATCGTCCTGCCTTTCCCCCCAGCCACGCACCAGTGATGGACCCGAGCTGCGTTGGGTGCCACCCCGCTGTGACCATGCTTCATCCTCATCCTCCTCCACCTCCTCCTCATCCTCGTCCTCCTCGTCCTCCAGTAGTGGGCCCTGGCTGGCCACATTTGTACCTGGCCTCTGCTGTTGCAAAAAACCTCCCTCTGAGTAACTTCGAAGAGACTGGCCTGAAAGTGCTAAAAATGACCCCTCTTCCTCATCCTCCTCCTCCTCCTCCTGGGCCACCTCCTGTTCCATCATCGCCCTAAGTGTTTTCTCAAGGAGACATAGAAGTGGTATTGTAACGCTGATAACGGTGTCATCGCCACTGGCCATGTTGGTGGAGTACTCGAAACAGCGCAACAGGGCACACAGGTCTCGCATGGAGGCCCAGTCATTGGTGGTGAAGTGGTGCTGTTCTGTAGTGCGACTGACCCGTGCGTGCTGCAGCTGAAACTCCACTATGGCCTGCTGCTGCTCGCACAGTCTGTCCAGCATGTGCAAGGTGGAGTTCCACCTGGTGGGCACGTCGCATATGAGGCGGTGAGCGGGAAGGCCGAAGTTACGCTGTAGCGCAGACAGGCGAGCAGCAGCAGGATGTGAACGCCGGAAGCGCGAACAGACGGCCCGCACTTTATGCAGCAGCTCTGACATGTCGGGGTAGTTGTGAATGAACTTCTGCACCACCAAATTCAGCACATGCGCCAAGCAAGGGATGTGCGTCAAATTGGCTAGTCCCAGAGCTGCAACGAGATTTCGCCCATTATCACACACCACCAGGCCGGGCTTGAGGCTCACCGGCAGCAACCACTCGTCGGTCTGTTGTTCTATACCCCGCCACAACTCCTGTGCGGTGTGGGGCCTGTCCCCCAAACATATGAGTTTCAGAATGGCCTGCTGACGTTTACCCCGGGCTGTGCTGAAGTTGGTGGTGAAGGTGTGTGGCTGACTGGATGAGCAGGTGGAAGAAGAGGAGGAGGAAGCCGAGAAGGAGGAGGTGGCAACAGGAGGCAAAGAATGTTGCCCTGCGATCCTTGGCGGCGGAAGGACGTGCGCCAAACAGCTCTCCGCCTGGGGCCCAGCTGCCACTACATTTACCCAGTGTGCAGTTAGGGAGATATAGCGTCCCTGGCCGTGCTTACTGGTCCACGTATCTGTGGTTAGGTGGACCTTGCTACAGATGGCGTTGCGCAGTGCACACTTGATTTTATCGGATACTTGGTTGTGCAGGGAAGGCACGGCTCTCTTGGAGAAGTAGTGCCGGCTGGGAACAACATACTGTGGGACAGCAAGCGACATGAGCTGTTTGAAGCTGTCTGTGTCCACCAGCCTAAATGACAGCATTTCATAGGCCAGTAGTTTAGAAATGCTGGCATTCAGGGCCAGGGATCGAGGGTGGCTAGGTGGGAATTTACGCTTTCTATCAAATGTTTGTGAGATGGAGAGCTGAACGCTGGCGTGTGACATGGTTGAGACGCTTGGTGACGGAGGTGGTGGTGGTGGTGTTGGTGGTACATCCCCTGTTTGCTGGGCGGCAGGTGCCAACGTTCCTCCAGAGGCGGAGGAAGAGGCCGAGGCGGCAGCAGCAGAATAGGCCGAGGCGGCAGCAGCAGAAGAGGTAGCAGGGGGAGCCTGAGTGACTTCCTTGGTTTTAAGGTGTTTACTCCACTGCAGTTCATGCTTTGCATGCAGGTGCCTGGTCATGCAGGTTGTGCTCAGGTTCAGAACGTTAATGCCTCGCTTCAGGCTCTGATGGCACAGCGTGCAAACCACTCGGGTCTTGTCGTCAGCACATTGTTTGAAGAAGTGCCATGCCAGGGAACTCCTTGAAGCTGCCTTTGGGGTGCTCGGTCCCAGATGGCGGCGGTCAGTAGCAGGCGGAGTCTCTTGGCGGCGGGTGTTCTGCTTTTGCCCACTGCTCCCTCTTTTGCTACGCTGTTGGCTCGGTCTCACCACTGCCTCTTCCTCCGAACTGTGAAAGTCAGTGGCACGACCTTCATTCCATGTGGGGTCTAGGACCTCATCGTCCCCTGCATCGTCTTCCACCCAGTCTTGATCCCTGACCTCCTGTTCAGTCTGCACACTGCAGAAAGACGCAGCAGTTGGCACCTGTGTTTCGTCATCATCAGAGACATGCTGAGGTGGTATTCCCATGTCCTCATCATCAGGAAACATAAGTGGTTGTGCGTCAGTGCATTCTATGTCTTTCACCGCTGGGGAAGGGCTAGGTGGATGCCCTTGGGAAACCCTGCCAGCGGAGTCTTCAAACAGCATAAGAGACTGCTGCATAACTTGAGGCTGAGACAGTTTCCCTGGTATGCATGGGGGTGATGTGACAGACTGATGGGGTTGGTTTTCAGGCGCCATCTGTGCGCTTTCTGCAGAAGACTGGGTGGGAGATAATGTGAACGTGCTGGATCCACTGTCGGCCACCCAATTGACTAATGCCTGTACCTGCTCAGGCCTTACCATCCTTAGAACGGCATTGGGCCCCACCATATATCGCTGTAAATTCTGGCGGCTACTGGGACCTGAAGTAGTTGGTACACTAGGACGTGTGGATGTGGCAGAACGGCCACGTCCTCTCCCAGCACCAGAGGGTCCACTAACACCACCACGACCATGTCCACGTCCGCGTCCCTTACTAGATGTTTTTCTCATTGTTATGGTTCACCACAACAACAAATATATTATTTGGCCCAATGTATTGTATTCAAATTCAGCGGGATATAAATTTGAGGCCTAGTATTTAGGCGCTGGGTGACCGGTATGGATTTAGTGACAGAATTAGACTTGGAAATGCACAGAAGCGTGTGTGTGTGAAGTTATTCTGAATGACCCAATGTGCACCTTGAATATTATATACCCTTTTAGGGATAGATTTCAAATAGCTCTGATATAGCAGAAACCACTAAATTATGAAATTGCTAAATTGGGAATTGTACTTCAACCCAGAACAAAAAATGTGCTTTGACGGACACTAAATATCTTGCCCAGCAACAACAGTACAACGGTGGGTAACGAGAGATTTAGAGGGAATTAAATTTGAGGCCTAGTATTTAGGCGCTGGGTCACCGGTATGGATTTAGTGACAGAATTAGACTTGGAAATACACAGTAGCGGGTGTGTGTGAAGTTATTCTGAATGACCCTATGTGCACCTTCAATATTATATACCCTTTTAGGGATAGATTTCAAATAGCTCTGATATAGCAGAAACCACTAAATTATGAAATTGCTAAATTGGGAATTGTACTTCAACCCAGAACAAAAAATGTGCTTTGACGGACACTAAATATCTTGCCCAGCAACAACAGTACAGCGGTGGGTAACGAGAGATTTAGAGGGAATTAAATTTGAGGCCTAGTATTTAGGCGCTGGGTCACCGGTATGGATTTAGTGACAGAATTAGACTTGGAAATGCACAGAAGCGTGTGTGTGAAGTTATTCTGAATGACCCAATGTGCACCTTCAATATTATATACCCTTTTTGGGATAGATTTCAAATAGCTCTGATATAGCAGGAACCACTAAATTATGAAATTGCTAAATTGGGAATTGTACTTCAACCCAGAACAAAAAATGTGCTTTGACGGACACTAAATATCTTGCCCAGCAACAACAGTACAACGGTGGGTAACGAGAGATTTAGAGGGAATTAAATTTGAGGCCTAGTATTTAGGCGCTGGGTCACCGGTATGGATTTAGTGACAGAATTAGACTTGGAAATACACAGTAGCGGGTGTGTGTGAAGTTATTCTGAATGACCCTATGTGCACCTTCAATATTATATACCCTTTTAGGGATAGATTTCAAATAGCTCTGATATAGCAGAAACCACTAAATTATGAAATTGCTAAATTGGGAATTGTACTTCAACCCAGAACAAAAAATGTGCTTTGACGGACACTAAATATCTTGCCCAGCAACAACAGTACAGCGGTGGGTAACGAGAGATTTAGAGGGAATTAAATTTGAGGCCTAGTATTTAGGCGCTGGGTCACCGGTATGGATTTAGTGACAGAATTAGACTTGGAAATGCACAGAAGCGTGTGTGTGAAGTTATTCTGAATGACCCAATGTGCACCTTCAATATTATATACCCTTTTTGGGATAGATTTCAAATAGCTCTGATATAGCAGGAACCACTAAATTATGAAATTGCTAAATTGGGAATTGTACTTCAACCCAGAACAAAAAATGTGCTTTGACGGGCACTAAATAACTTTCCCAGCTACAACAGGACAACGGTAACGAGAGATTTAGAGGGATTTAAATTTGAGGCCTAGTATTTAGGCGCTGGGTGACAGGTATGGGTTTAGTGACAGAATTAGACTTGGAAATACACAGTAGCGGGTGTGTGTGAAGTTATTCTGAATGACCCTATGTGCACCTTCAATATTATATACCCTTTTAGGGATAGATTTCAAATAGCTCTGATATAGCAGAAACCACTAAATTATGAAATTGCTAAATTGGGAATTGTACTTCAACCCAGAACAAAAAATGTGCTTTGACGGACACTAAATATCTTGCCCAGCAACAACAGTACAGCGGTGGGTAACGAGAGATTTAGAGGGAATTAAATTTGAGGCCTAGTATTTAGGCGCTGGGTCACCGGTATGGATTTAGTGACAGAATTAGACTTGGAAATGCACAGAAGCGTGTGTGTGAAGTTATTCTGAATGACCCAATGTGCACCTTCAATATTATATACCCTTTTTGGGATAGATTTCAAATAGCTCTGATATAGCAGGAACCACTAAATTATGAAATTGCTAAATTGGGAATTGTACTTCAACCCAGAACAAAAAATGTGCTTTGACGGGCACTAAATAACTTTCCCAGCTACAACAGGACAACGGTAACGAGAGATTTAGAGGGATTTAAATTTGAGGCCTAGTATTTAGGCGCTGGGTGACAGGTATGGGTTTAGTGACAGAATTAGACTTGGAAATACACAGTAGCGGGTGTGTGTGAAGTTATTCTGAATGACCCTATGTGCACCTTCAATATTATATACCCTTTTAGGGATAGATTTCAAATAGCTCTGATATAGCAGAAACCACTAAATTATGAAATTGCTAAATTGGGAATTGTACTTCAACCCAGAACAAAAAATGTGCTTTGACGGACACTAAATATCTTGCCCAGCAACAACAGTACACCGGTGGGTAACGAGAGATTTAGAGGGAATTAAATTTGAGGCCTAGTATTTAGGCGCTGGGTCACCGGTATGGATTTAGTGACAGAATTAGACTTGGAAATACACAGTAGCGGGTGTGTGTGAAGTTATTCTGAATGACCCTATGTGCACCTTCAATATTATATACCCTTTTTGGGATAGATTTCAAATAGCTCTGATATAGCAGGAACCACTAAATTATGAAATTGCTAAATTGGGAATTGTACTTCAACCCAGAACAAAAAATGTGCTTTGACGGGCACTAAATAACTTTCCCAGCTACAACAGGACAACGGTAACGAGAGATTTAGAGGGATTTAAATTTGAGGCCTAGTATTTAGGCGCTGGGTGACAGGTATGGGTTTAGTGACAGAATTAGACTTGGAAATACACAGTAGCGGGTGTGTGTGAAGTTATTCTGAATGACCCTATGTGCACCTTCAATATTATATACCCTTTTTGGGATAGATTTCAAATAGCTCTGATATAGCAGAAACCACTAAATTATGAAATTGCTAAATTGGGAATTGTACTTCAACCCAGAACAAAAAATGTGCTTTGACGGACACTAAATATCTTGCCCAGCAACAACAGTACACCGGTGGGTAACGAGAGATTTAGAGGGAATTAAATTTGAGGCCTAGTATTTAGGCGCTGGGTCACCGGTATGGATTTAGTGACAGAATTAGACTTGGAAATACACAGTAGCGGGTGTGTGTGAAGTTATTCTGAATGACCCTATGTGCACCTTCAATATTATATACCCTTTTTGGGATAGATTTCAAATAGCTCTGATATAGCAGGAACCACTAAATTATGAAATTGCTAAATTGGGAATTGTACTTCAACCCAGAACAAAAAATGTGCTTTGACGGGCACTAAATAACTTTCCCAGCTACAACAGGACAACGGTAACGAGAGATTTAGAGGGATTTAAATTTGAGGCCTAGTATTTAGGCGCTGGGTGACAGGTATGGGTTTAGTGACAGAATTAGACTTGGAAATACACAGTAGCGGGTGTGTGTGAAGTTATTCTGAATGACCCTATGTGCACCTTCAATATTATATACCCTTTTTGGGATAGATTTCAAATAGCTCTGATATAGCAGGAACCACTAAATTATGAAATTGCTAAATTGGGAATTGTACTTCAACCCAGAACAAAAAATGTGCTTTGACGGGCACTAAATAACTTTCCCAGCTACAACAGGACAACGGTAACGAGAGATTTAGAGGGATTTAAATTTGAGGCCTAGTATTTAGGCGCTGGGTGACAGGTATGGGTTTAGTGACAGAATTAGACTTGGAAATACACAGTAGCGGGTGTGTGTGAAGTTATTCTGAATGACCCTATGTGCACCTTCAATATTATATACCCTTTTTGGGATAGATTTCAAATAGCTCTGATATAGCAGAAACCACTAAATTATGAAATTGCTAAATTGGGAATTGTACTTCAACCCAGAACAAAAAATGTGCTTTGACGGACACTAAATATCTTGCCCAGCAACAACAGTACAGCGGTGGGTAACGAGAGATTTAGAGGGAATTAAATTTGAGGCCTAGTATTTAGGCGCTGGGTCACCGGTATGGATTTAGTGACAGAATTAGACTTGGAAATACACAGTAGCGGGTGTGTGTGAAGTTACTCTGAATGACCCTATGTGCACCTTCAATATTATATACCCTTTTTGGGATAGATTTCAAAGAGCTCTGATATAGCAGGAACCACTAAATTATGAAATTGCTAAATTGGGAATTGTATTTCAACCCAGAACAAGAAATGTGCTTGAACGGACACTAAATAACTCGCCCAGCTACAGCACTAGGGACAGATTTAGCTGGATATAAATTTGAGGCCTAGTATTTAGGCGCTGGGTGACCGGTATGGATTTAGTGACAGAATTAGACTGGGATATGGCCAAAAAATGAACAGACTATTGCTGGTTAAATGCACTTGGTGTGACAGCTTCACCCTGATGTAGGCTTTAGCCAAAAAACAACCACACCATTGAGGGTTAAATGCACTTGGTGACAGGCGCAGCTTGCCCCTGATTTTGTATATGGCCAAAAAATGAACAGACTATTGCTGGTTAAATGCACTTGGTGTGACAGCTTCACCCTGATGTAGGCTTTAGCCAAAAAACAACCACACCATTGAGGGTTAAATGCACTTGGTGACAGGCGCAGCTTGCCCCTGATTTTGTATATGGCCAAAAAATGAACAGACTATTGCTGGTTAAATGCACTTGGTGTGACAGCTTCACCCTGATGTAGGCTTTAGCCAAAAAACAACCACACCATTGAGGGTTAAATGCACTTGGTGACAGGCGCAGCTTGCCCCTGATTTTGTATATGGCCAAAAAATGAACAGACTATTGCTGGTTAAATGCACTTGGTGTCACAGCTTCACCCTGATGTAGGCTTTAGCCAAAAAACAACCACACCATTGAGGGTTAAATGCACTTGGTCGCAGCTTGTGCTGGCGCACCACAAGACACAAAATGGCCGCCGATCACCCCAGAAAAATGAGACTGACAAACGGTCTGTGCAGCCTAAAAACAGTGAGCAATTGAGGATCAGCAGCTCAATGATCCACAGCTGCAGATCGATCAGTTAATCAAGTCCTTTGGAGGAGTTAATCTGCCTAATCTCGCCCTACTGTCGCAGCCGCAACCTCTCCCTACGCTAATCAGAGCAGAGTGACGGGCGGCGCTATGTGACTCCAGCTTAAATAGAGGCTGGGTCACATGGTGCTCTGGCCAATCACAGCCATGCCAATAGTAGGCATGGCTGTGATGGCCTCTTGGGGCAAGTAGTATGACGCTTGTTGATTGGCTGCTTTGCAGCCTTTCAAAAAGCGCCAAGAAAGCGTCACAAAAGCGCGAAGAAAGCGACGAACACCGAACCCGAACCCGGACTTTTACGAAAATGTCCGGGTTCGGGTCCGTGTCACGGACACCCCAAAATTCGGTACGAACCCGAACTATACAGTTCGAGTTCGCTCATCCCTACTCATCACAGATTTCACTAAAATTCTTCCCAACAAATGCAAAGTTTTGAATTATTCACTCCTCACATTTTACATTTAAAACTCAGTACACCAGAGAGGGAAACAGGGCAGGGAAGATAAAGATTGAGGATCACATGACCCTGGGCAGGCTGGCTCACAATGCTCTGCAGTCAGACTGACTCAGAAAGCCAATCAAGAGAGAGGATATTGGCTCATCTATTAGGCTCTATGCTAGCTTTGAAGCACAGTTGCCATTCTGAGCTCTGCCACTGATATGATAAGACGTGTCTGCGATGTCCGTGGCAGACACAGCAATAAGACTCACAAGTCAACCATTTTAGAGTCTTGCAGGAACAGTGCAGGGATTGTGAAGAAGATATATTTAGTTAGGTAGACTGAATTACTAGGTAGAAAGTTAGGTTTTATCATTAGGTAGAGGATAGGGGCAGTTAGCGTACTTTGTGTCTATAGCTGTTACAGCTGCTCAACCCCTCTGGTGCCCCAGTCTCCCATGCCGTGGACTCTCTGGCCTCTCTCTCCTCCTTTCCAGTGTACCTGGTCATAAGAGTACCTCTGTCTCCTACTCTGTTCCATAGGCAGCAGCCTACTTCTTGCTAGCTGTGCCTATCTCTATGCCTGTATAGGACATGTACTCTCCTTCTGGCTTTGCTTTCAGGGATGTGCGAGCCCTCTAATCCTCACCAGCTGGTGACTTGGGGTACTTAAGGCAAATTTGTCTGTGGGAAAGTGCCTGAAAAATAGGTTGTAGTTCGCTAGTGTCCTGCAAAGGTATGTGTTATCTACAGTACATTCGTATGGCCATGTACTGACCTCTTTCTGTTTCCTGGATATAACCCTTTGATGCTTGACCTTACCTCTGCCTGATCCCGTTCTGACCTCAACTGTTACTAATAGCTGGACCCCTGCTGTATCATCCAGCATCGCTGAAAACTCAAATGCCAACATATTAACCCCTTAGTTGCTGCAGTCAACGCTGACCACCACATCTAAGGAGTTCACAGAGGGAGGGGGCTAACAGGGTGCTGATGAGTCAGCTAGGCCTTGCCAGCTATGCAAGCCTATGAGAACCAACCCCCAGGCTGAAACTGACACCTCCAATGCAGTACAATACAACATGCATTGTACTGCATTGAAAAAGGGATCAGACCCCTAAAAGTCCCATAGTGGGACAAAAATAAAATCTAAAAGTTTCAAGTTGAAAAAGTACCCTTTTCATATCAAACCATTTACTAGTAAAAACAAATATAAAAAAATAGACATATTAGGAATTGGCTCTATGAAAATATCACATGGTCTACACTGTCAGGTGAACGCTGTACAAAAATAAATAAAAATGGTGCCAGGACAGCCATTTTTGGTCACATTGCATCACAAAAAAACATAATATCAAGCAATCAAAAATTCGTATTTACTCCAAAATGGTAACAATGGTAATAAAGCCTCATCCCACAACAAACAAGCCATCACACAAAACCAACAACAAAAAAATAAAAATTATCTTCAAAATTACTATGTATAAAAATTTAACATGATCTACCACACACATGAAATACAAATTATCACATGAAATACAAACTATGCTAGAACAGCCATTTTAAGGTCACCTCGCCCCCCAAAAATCATAATATTAGACGATCAAAAAATCTTAAGTACCTCAAAATGATTTAAATGAAAACATCACCTCATCCTGCAAAAAAAAAAAAACTGTCCTAACACATGAAGATGCTAAATCGTGAATGTTTATTTAGAAATGCGGCTGTACATAAAGTGACGTTTTGGCCTCACTAGGCCTTTATCAAACTACAGCAAGAAAAAAATTAATATAAACATAATGTAAATTAATAGGAATATACCAGGACAGCGGTGATAGGTATATAATTACAATTACACAAGTGACAACAGTAATAGCCCAGTGTCTAATGTTCAGAATTGCACGGATCCTGGAATAGCTGGAAGGGGTCCAATTGTGGGAGATTTCAGCTGAGTCCATATACATGTAGCATAGTAACATAGTATATAAGGCCGAAAAAAGAAATTTGTCCATCCAGTTCGGCCTGTTATCCTGCAAGTTGATTCAGAGGAAGGCAAAAAAATAAAAACTATGAGGTAGAAGCCAATTTTCCCCACTTAAAGGGGGAAAAAAAATTCCTTCCCGACTCCAATCAGGCAATCAGAATAACTCCCTGGATCAACGACCCATCTCTAGTAGCTATAGCCTGTAATATTACTACACTCCAGAAATACATCCAGGCCCCTCTTGAACTCTTTTACTGAAGTCACCATCACCACCCCCTCAAGCAGAGAGTACCATAGTCTCACTGCTCTTACCGTAAAGAATCCTCTTCTATGTTTGTGTACAAACCTTCTTTTCTCCAGACGCAGAGGATAAATAGATGATGGGAGAGATCTCTGTACTGACCCCTGAAATATTTATACATAGTAATTAGATCTCCCCTCAGTCGTCTTTTTTTCTAAAGTGAATAACCCTAATGTTGATAATCTTTCAGGGTACTGTAGTTGCCCTATTCCAGTTATTACTTTAGTTTTCCTCCTCTGAACCCTCTCCAGCTCTGCTATGTCTGCCTTGTTCACTGGAGCCCGGATCTGTACACAGTACTCCATGTGTGGTCTGACTAGTGATTTGTAAAGTGGTAGGACTATGTTCTCATCACAGGCATCTATGCCCTTTTTAATGCAACCCATTATCTTATTGACCTAGGCAGCAGCTGCCTGACACTGGTTTTTACAGCTTAGTTTGCTGTTCACTAAAATTCTTAGGTCCTTTTCCATGTCAGTGTTACCCAGTGTTTTACCATTTAGTATGTACGGGTGACTTGCATTATTCCTTCCCATGTGCATAACCTTACATTTGTCAGTGTTAAACCTCATCTGCCACCTATCTGCTCAAGCCTCCAATCTATCCAGATCCATCTGTAGCAGTATACTGTCCTCTTCCGTGTCAATTACTTTACACAGTTTAGTGTCATCTGCAAAAATCGATATTTTACTGTGCAAGCCTTCAACAAGATCATTAATAAATATATTGAAGAGAATAGGGCCCAATACTGATCCCTGAGGTACTCTACTAGTGACAGTGACCCAATCTTAGTGTGTACCGTTAATAACCACCCTCTGTTTTCTATCACAGAGCCAGTTACTTACCCACATACAGACATTTTCTCCCAGTCCAAGCATTCTCATTTTATATACTAACCTTTTATGCGGTACAGTGTCAAATGCTTTGGAGAAGTCCAGATATACTACAGCCATTGATTCGCCGCTGTCAAGTCTAAAGCTTACCTCCTCATAGAAACTGATTAAATTAGTTTGACATGACCGATCCCTCATAAAGCCATCCTGATATGGCGTTATTTGCTTATTTTCATTCAGGTACTCCAAGATAGCATCTCTTAGTAAACCTTTAAACAGTTTACCCACGGCAGATGTTAAACTTACCGGCCTATAGTTTCCAGGCTCTGTTTTTGGACCCTTTTTGAATATTGGCACTACATTTGCTATGCACCAATCCTGTGGAACACTACCTGTCAGTATAGAGTCCTTAAATTTTAGAAATAAGGGTCTGGTTATAAAATTACTTAATTCTCTTAGGATACGGGGGTGTATGCCATCTGGTTCTGGCGATTTGTCTATGTTAATCTTTTTAAGACGCCATTGTACTTCTTCCTGGGTCAGACAAGGCACTCTTAATGGGGAATTAACTTTTACATTTTGCATTTCATCTGACTGTTTATTTTCTTCAGTGAATACAGTGGAGAATTTTTTTTTTTTTATAGCTTTGCTTTCTCCTCATCGCTCTCTGCAACTCCCCCCCTCATTACTCTGTAGAGGGCCGACACCTTTAGAGTTATACTTTTTACCATTTATATAACTGAAAAACATTTTTGGGTTAGTTTTGGTCTCTTTGGCAATTAATCTCTCGGTCTTTAGTTTGGCTGCTTTTATTAGTTTTTTTACATATTCAATTTTTTTCTATTTGCTTCCTCACTACGCTCCTGTTTTAGTGATTTAAATGCTTTCCTATAAGGTATGTACCTCTCACAATTAGATTTTAGGATGATTTTAAAAATATACCATTTTGTGGCTGTATTTTAATTTTTTTGAGGACTTTGTCCCAGTTAGTTAGGCCTATGGCCTCTCTTAGTTGGCTAAATTTAGCTTTTTCAAAGTTTTGTATTTTTGTTCCTCCCTGAAGAAACACCCTTTTGAATGATAATTGGAAGGTTATTACTTTATGGTCACTATTTCCCAGGTGTCCCCCGACCTGCACATCTGTTGTTCTGTCAGGTCTATTGGTTAATACTAAGTCCAGTATGGCCGTCCCTCTTGTTAGGTCCTGAACCAGTTGGGAAAGGTAATTGTCTTTAGTTATTGCCAAGAACCTGTTTCCTTTATGAGATATACAAGTTTCAGTTTCCCAGTCTATATCTAGGTAGTTGATAATAACCATCTCATTAGTAATTTATTATTGTTTTTGCCCCCATGTATTTCTACCCACAGTGACTCCACATGTTCATGTCCCTCACTTATATCTTCCCGGAGTGTGGGCTTTAGACAGGATTTTGCATAAAGGCAGACACCTCCCCCTCTCCGGTTTTGGCGATCCTTTATAAACAGACTGTAACCCTGTACATTAACCGCCAAGTCATAGCTATCATCCAGCCATGTCTCAGTTATTCCCACTATGTCATAGTCCATCTCACACATCACTAATTCCAGTTCCCCAGTTTTATTAGTCAGGCTTCTGGTATTAGTATACATGCATTTGAGAGGTTTATGTATATTTTGTACCCTACACTATTTCTTCTGAGCTCTTCTATTTGCTCCTTCCATTTCTCCCCCAGTCCCATTACCTTGCCCCCGGTCTCTATCTGCACTATCTTCCCATCCTATAACGTAATTACCCTCCCCCCCAGTCCCTAGTTTAAACACTGTGATAAGGAAAATATTCCCATACTTAAACAATCATACTAGATAATTCATGTTGGTGATATTCACAATATTAAGCATAAAATGGGTGAATAGACTTGTGCCAAGTGTTGTTAGACCAATTATTATATACATATCTCCATATACAATTCCATGGGTGTTTCTTACCTGATCGGAGAGAGCATCGGTATATACCATGTGTGATTAGATCAAACCTTGGATCTCATACTCCCTATTTAACCCTTTTGGTTCTAGGCTATCAAATTTATGAATCCAGTACACTTTTCTGAATTTTAGTTGCTTTACCCTTTCACCTCCCCTTCTGCATGGTGTTACCTGTTCAATTACTTGAAATTTAAGTTGTGAGAGATTATGGCCCGCCGATTCAAAATGTGGCCCGCCGATTACTGGTAGTAAAAGATCTTTACGTCTGATAGTCGACTTATACTGGCATATGCGGTCCCGAATTTTCTGTCATCTCCCCAACATATACCATCCCACAGGGAAATTTTAATAAATACACCACAAAGGTAGAATCGCATGTAAAGAAGCCTTGGATAGGGAGGCTTTTCCATGATTGTGGGTGGTAGATATGGGAACCTTTTTGAATATTCGAGCATTGAAAACAGTGTACACAAGGGAATGTACCTGTGTGCAAAGAAATGTTTGTCTAGGGACGGTTTTAGAAGATCTGATATCAGCCCTCACTAATAGATCTCATAGGTTTTTGGGGCGATGCATGTAGGACAAGACAGGGTTCTTAAATTCTGCCACCTCAGGGTAGGCCTTATGTAAAATGGACCAATGGTTCCTAACGCTGTTGAGTATCTTGTCAACACTTGGGTGGAAGGTATGGACAAAAGGAATCCGTGTGGTTTACTGTGCAGGTTTAGGGTTTTTGGGTATGTTGCAATTGTGGAGAAGGCGTTGTGGATACCCTCAAAAACCGTTGTCTCATTTCCGATAGTCTCAATTGGCGTAACGAGTCTGTTTTGACTATGCGTCGTACTCGTTCAAATTGGTGTGATAGAAGAATAACTAAAAGCCATTATATCAACAGAGGACTACCATCAACTCAAAGAGAAGATTAACTCGACTTTACTACAACATCGGAAGGAGATCGAGGCAACCAAAAGGAGCAAATTCCTTAGTGACACTGAGGACTATAGGCAGAATCGAAGCTACAGGTGGGCCAGATCCCTCTACTACCCGGCCAAGTCACTCCAGACGACGCTCACCATCCATGGACTCATCTCGGTCCGCATCCAGCCGTGACACCTATCTTCAACCCAGGTCAGAGAAACATTGACGTACACGTGGCAGAAGGGAACAAAGGGGAGGGTTTAACACCACCTCACGAGGTTCCTCTAACATCACAAGAACCCAGGTACAGGCACTGGTGGTTAATATATCATCCTACACACTGAGACCAGCGGAGATGTCCTTACTAGAGAAAGGACTCTCTTATTGTCCATCTGGTCAGCTGGATACTTTTCAGCTTGACCTGGACCTACAAAGACTGTTTAGGAACATTCGCTGTGACGGATACCACCCCTCGTGCCCGCTTGACGTCAACTACGTCAAGCTCACGAGATGCGGTATGGTCCCTGTTTAACAAGAAGTGACGCTATGCCCTCCTGGAGGAGCCTGTAAGGTCAGCTTGGTACAGTTTACACAGACACCTCCTGTCCACGCGGGCACAGAGAGGTAGCCAGAGAGACCCTTTTCAGTGCCGCCGTGAAACAGCTCCTTCTCAGCCCGGGTAATCTGCCACCAGCTTCTCGTTTGATATAAGCCTGGTCCGCTAACGGGATTATATAGGGTGATAAACCAACCTGCGGTAGCTTATAAATAGGCCGAAACATGGACGTGGGGATTCGTGATCCAGATACCAGACAGCACAAGATTAAATTATATATTTTATCGCCTTAAGGGCACGCTAGATATAACACTATACACACAGAATATATACAGTGGTCTGAGGTTACAAATACAGGTAATATGGTACACACAGGATTTCACAGAGCACAAGTCAGTTACCGGTAGATGAATGTTCCTTTGCGTTCTGATTAGTTCTTTGCGGTATTCACATTGAGGGCAGTGATGTCAGCTGGTTGCAGGTCCCTCTAAACATATGGCACGATGTGACCCTCCTTTTAACCTAATTTTTTATTTTTCACTTGTGTATCATTTTTAATATACCCATTATTACGAACTTTATAGATCAGTGATGGCGAACCTATGGCACGGGTGCCAGAGGCGGCACTCAGAGCCCTCTCTGTGGGCACCCGCGCCTTGGAAAAAGTCTATGGTGTACCAATATGCTTTAGACTTTTCCTGCCATTCATCAGCACAGGACGCACTATGAAGAGCACAGGCAGCGCATTGTATGTAGGCTATTAAGCTATTATAGCTAAATGATAAAGTGCATGGAAGATATACTATATTGGTATTCAGGTTAAATTGCAATGTTGGCACTTTGCAATAAATAAGTGGGTATTTGGTTGCAGTTTGGGCACTCGGTCTCTAAAAGGTTCACAATCACTGGTATAGATAATACATAATATTTATAAATTCTAGATTTGCTCGTCTATTAGCATTAGCACGCTTTTACAATTATGTACACTGTATGAGATTATATGCTATTTTGTTTTATATGTTCTTTTAGGTTGGGTATTTAAACAAATGCATTTACTAACATGCGATAATGACCTTTTCACTAACTAACACATCATTATACTATTACAATATATGTTGATGGGGCTGTTTTCTATGTTGATTATATATTCATATATCATACCTATGTGGCTGAGATCTCGTCCCTTTTATGGATGAGACGGCCTACATGCGATCATATGACCTAGTGGCAGCTGTCATGACCGCGGCAAAACGAAGAGGTCATATGTGAAGCCTCGCGAGACTTGGAGCTCCAAGTGAGGTTTGATATTATGTTCCTCTGGCTGACGCAATGATCACGTGACCGGGGTCGAGTGAGGCCTCCCTGAATATAGTGTCGCGAGAATAATGGTGACTTGAACAATGACGCGACTGCGACTGTGGGCGGCACTCTCACGATCATGTGACTATGATGTCACTTACGATCATGTGACTATGATGGCGAGCTGCTACTTTCAGCTAGATCCCGTTCAGGATGAAGGGAAATCATCCCATTGGTCCATCCACAGGTGCCCCATATTGGTTGTAATCAATCTCTGGATATATTAGGTGGGTGAGTGTGCAAACAGATACGCTCCTTGAGAAAGCTAGGCGAAACGTACGTCGGGGTGTGCTCACAGCTGACCGGCAGTTGGATCCCTGCTTTACACCATAACCCAGGTATTATCTGTTATTTTTGCCTTATGTGACTGCTGCCTGCAGGCCCACTTGTGGTCTCTTGTGGTACCTATTGTGGACGTTCTGTATATTGGGCATTTAGGAGCATTAGATAGGGTTCCAGGTTATTTTTGGGTGCATAGACAGATACTTATTTCCTGGCACTGCTGCCTTAGCCACTGAGCCTGGTTTATTTTGTATTTTGGGATCTCTCTATTATGCCGGTTAGCGAGTGAGCTACCATTTGTAACATCACATGTACTGCTGCTTTATGAATTTTGATAATTTCTTATCATGTTTTTGTAATTATTTTTGCTAGTAATCATTTAACAAAATTTCATATTTTGTGTATGTATGTGTTCACTTATGGGGTTGTCTTCTTTTGGGTTTCCTCCTTTCAACCTGTAGCTGGCCCCTCCCCTCCCGGCCTCTGGGAGTGGTCCCCCCTCCCTGCGGATCCTGGCATCTCAATGACCCACAAAACTCTTTAGGGTTCATAGCTCCAGACCAGAACGTCACAGGGGGATGGTTCTGGGACCAACAGATCTGCCTGGGTTCTGGCTACAGACTATGGAAAAAAATTATGGCTCTCAGACTATGGAAACACTAAAACATTATTATTTTTTGCTTCAAAAATAAAATAATTGTGTAAAACTTACATAAATAAAAAAAAGTATACATATTAGGTATCGCCGCATCCATGACAACCTGGTCTATAAAAATATCACATGATCTAACCTGTCAGATGAATGTTGTAAATAACAAAAAATAAAAACTGTGCCAAAACAGCTATTTCTTGTTACCTTGCCTCACAAAAAGTGTAATATAGAGCAACCAAAAATCATATGTACCCTAAACTAGTACCAACAATACTGCCACCCTATCCCATAGTTTCTAAAATGGGGCCACTCTTTTGGAGTTTCTACTCTAGGGGTGCATCAGGGGGGCTTCAAATTGGACATGGTGTAAAAAAAAAACAGTCCAGCAAAATCTGCCTTCCAAAAACCGTATGGCATTCCTTTCCTTCTGCTCCCTGCCATGTGCCCGTACAGCTGGGGGACCACATATGGGGTGTTTCTGTAAACTACAGAATCAGGGCCATAAATTTTGAATTTTGTTTGGCTGTTAACCCTTGCTTTGTAACTGGAAAAAAATTATTAAAATGGAAAATCTGCCCAAAAAGTGAAATTTTGAAATTGAAATTGTATCTCAAGTTTCCATGAATTCTTGTGGAACACCTAAAGGGTTAACAAAGTTTTTAAAATCAGTTTTGATTACCTTGAGGGGTGTAGTTTCTTAGATGGGGTCACTGTTATGGAGTTTCTACTCTAGGGGTGCATCAGGGGGGCTTCAAATGGGACATGGTGTCAAAAAACCAGTCCAGCAAAATCTGCCTTCCAAAAACCGTATGGCATTCCTTTCCTTCTGCGCCCTGCCGTGTGCCCGTACAGTAGTTTACGACCACATATGAGGTGTTTCTGTAAACTACAGAATCAGGGCCATAAATATTGAGTTTGGTTAGGCTGTTAACCCTTGCTTTGTTACTGGAATTTTTTTTTATAAAAATGGAAAATCTGCCAAAAAAGTGAAATTTTGAAATTGTATCTCTATTTTCCATGAATTCTTGTGGAACACCTAAAGGGTTAACAAAGTTTGTAAAATCAGTTTTTAATACCTTGAGGTGGGTAGTTCATACAATGGGGTAATTTTGGGTGGTTTCTATTATGTAAGCCTCGCAAAGTGACTTCAGACCTGAACTGGTCCCTAAAAATTGGGTTTTTGAAAATGTCTGAAAAATTTCAAGATTTGCTTCTAAACTTCTAAGCCTTGTAACATCCCCAAAAAATAAAATATCATTCCCAAAATGATCCAATCATGAAGTAGACATATGGGGAATGTAAAGTAATAACTATTTTTGGAGGTATTACTATGTATTATAGAAGTAGAGAAATTGAAACTTGGAAATTAGCAATTTTTTACAAATTTTGGGTACCGTATTTTTCGCCCCATAAGACGCACTTTTTCTTCCCCCAAAATGGGGGAGAAATGCCCCTGCATCTTATGGGGCGAATGCGTGGAGTTTTACATCGCTGCCAGCGATGTATCAGTGAGCGGGGAGGGACTGGGAGGAGCTGGGGGCCGGCAATAGCGGCGGGGCGGTGCAGTCAGTGTAGTATAGCACCGCCCCGCCGCTCTGGTATACTAATATAAGAAATCATATTGAAGTAATAGTTATTAAACATGTCCCCCAACTGCTATTACTACCTTCCCTCCTAATCGCTGCTGTAGAATTCAGGCCAGTCGGGCGGGCGGCAGCGTAACTCGTGTCACGTGCCTGCGCCGCCTACTTTATGAATGAAGTAGGCGGCGCAGGCAAGTGACGTCAGTGAGACGCGCCGGCCGGCCGTCCTGCCGGTCTGATTTCTACAGCAGCGATTAGGATGAACGGTAGTAATAGGAGTTGGGGGGCATGTTTAATAAATATTAATTCAATATGACAACTTATATTTTGTGCGGCGACGGGCGGGGGGGGGGGGGGTCGACAGTTCAGATTGCGATCTGTGGATGGCACTGTTACAGGGGGGGGGGATCTGTGAATGGCACTGTTATGGGCTGGGGGGGTCTGTGCATGGCACTGTTATGGGCTGGGGGGTCTGTGGATGGCACATATATAACAGTGCCACCCACAGACCCCCCCCCAGCCCATAACAGTGCCATCCACGGATCCCCCCTGTAACAGTGTCAGCCACAGACCCCCCCTGTAACAGTGCAAGCCACAGATCCCCCCCCCATAACAGTGTCCGTCATCCACAGATCCCCCCATAACAGTGTCCGTCATCCACAGATCCCCCCATAACAGTGTCCGTCATCCACAGATCCCCCCATAACAGTGTCCGTCATCCACAGATCCCCCCATAACAGTGTCCGTCATCCACAGATCCCCCCATAACAGTGTCCGTCATCCACAGATTCCCCCCTATAACAGTGTCCGTCATCCACAGATTCCCCCCTATAACAGTGTCCGTCATCCACAGATCCCCCCTATAACAGTGTCCGTCATCCACAGATCCCCCCTATAACAGTGTCCGTCATCCACAGATCCCCCCCATAACAGTGTCCGTCATCCACAGATCCCCCCCATAACAGTGTCCGTCATCCACAGATCCCCCCTATAACAGTGTCCGTCATCCACAGATCCCCCCTATAACAGTGTCCGTCATCCAAAGATCCCCCCCATAACAGTGTCAGTCATCCACAGATCCCCAGTAATAGTGCCATCCACAGACCACCATTAGTTCCAAACCCACAGCACACCTTTTGGTTAAAAATGTTTTTTTTCTTATTTTCCTCCCCAAAAACCTAGGTGCGTCTTATGGGCCGGTGCGTCTTATAGGGCGAAAAATACGGTACATTTTGTATTTTTTTATAATTAAAAATGATTTTTTTTTTACTTCATTTTACCAGTGTCATGGAGTACAATATGTGACGAAAAAACAGTCTCAGAATGTGCAAGATAATACATTTGCGACCTTTGCTGCATTTATGACAGTCCAATACAAGCTTTAAATATTGCAGTTATATTCTGGGTTTAAAAAAAACACCCATTTTGTGCAAGACCCTACATTTGGGGCCTTTGCTGCATTTCTGAGAGTCCAGTACAAGCGTTAAATACTGCTATTATATTCTAGTTTTAAAAAAACACCCATTTTGTGCTAGATACTACATTTGCGGCCTTTGCTGTTTTTGTGACAGTCCAATACAAGCTTTAAATACTGCAGTTATATTCTGGGTTTAAAAAAACACCTATTTTGTGCAAGACCCTACATTTGGGGCCTTTGCTGCATTTGTGACAGTCCAATACAAGCATTAAATACTGCTGTTATATTCTGGTTTTAAAAAAAACACCCATTTTGTGCAAGACACTACATTTGGAGCCTTTGCTGCTTTTGTGACAGTCCAATACAAGCTTTAAATACTGCAGTTATATTCTGGGTTTTAAAAAACACCCATTTTGTGCAAGACCCTACATTTGGGGCCTTTTCTGCATTTCTGAGAGTCCAATACAAGCGTTAAATACTGCTATTATATTCTAGTTTTAAAAAAACACCCATTTTGTGCTAGATACTACATTTGCGGTAAAGCTCTAATTATAGATAAAGCGGGTAGTCGTAGAATTATTCAAACGAAATCACTGATGTACGACTACCTAAAATTTAACCTTTATTACGGTCACTTAAAAATTCCCTGAAAGAGGAACAACTAGTGCAACAAAATACAAGACAAAAACAGTACAACAAACATATGAACGAGCAGGATCAGACAAGTGGATCAATATGGGAGGGAGAAAAAAGGGGGGGGGGGGAACGCGTCAGGGCATTCGTGCCATGACCATTTCTGTCCCTGCGATATCCCTTTTTACCTCCTCCTCAGCCCGGAGATGTGTCTTGATGGTAGGCACACTCCGTCCACGTACCTATACTGTCTATCCTTATAGTGCCCTTTACATACTATCCCATATGGATGTCCGGGTAATAGTAAATGTAGAAAAAGATATCGGTTAGATAATCATGTGTCCCGACGCGTTTCCCCCCTTCCTCTCATTGAAGGGGTTCATCAGGGGACAAAGTATATGTCAAAAACAGATATCGATAAATCATACAACTGGAGGCCACAAACACAAATAGAAACCCAAAGACCAAATCACTGACTAAAGACAAACGTCTGCACTTAATTGTGTAAAGATCAACGGATTTCAAACCAGTAAAGAATATACTTAGCTGGTCCACTGGGAAGATGTCTAGGTCAGCGGTTTCTAGGTGAACATGTTGTCAGGGCCTCCAGGGGGCAAGATGTGATATAGCTCCAATTTCTGTGGAGTTCCCACCAGATTTAAATAGCCAAATGGGGCTTGTCCCAATCCGAGGGGCCAATCAAGAGTACTGGTGTTGGTCATGTGGTCCTGTTATGGGGAGGAGCCAAAATAGGTTGCAGAAAAAAAAACTAATATCCCCTAAATAGGAGGACACTAAAATGATCTGGCTATCTCCTAAGCCTAAACGCCGGGTGCGCCGCATATTTATTATCGAATATGCGCAGCCGTTGCGATAAACATGCTGCTTAGGCCATCATACGGAACGGGTGGAACGCACGCCGAAAGTTAAAATGGCCGTGCGTTCCATCTCCAGCCAATGGGGAAACAGAGCCCCATTGGTCCTCCCCCATGCGTCACATGAGCACACGTCACTGAGGATGGAGCGCACGTAACCAGGAAATGTTCGTGCGCTCCACACACAGCCAATACGGGGCCATTGTGCTACAGGAAGCGGGAGGATGGAGCGCACGTCACTGAGAGATGTTCGTGCGCTCCACCCACAGTCGATCCGGGGCCACTGCCGCTTCATGCACAGGAATAGGGTTATTAGAATATATGTCAAACATATGGTTATAGGGTATCGGGATAAAGATATTCAAATATGTATCCACCATATGGCTACCTAAACACCCCCATTGTTCACAGGGCATGGAGGAGGGACCTAGGGCTTTAAGATCCTTTCGATGTGGATCTATCAATAAATAAATTCAAAGGTGTAGATAAAAAAACGAGTGAATTTATTTTGCACTGGTCTTGCGCCGGCCCCTTCATTACTAACAGAACATCATTTTGGTGAACTCCACAAATTAATGAATATTGTCAGTCAGTGCCATGTTAATGATGCACAAAAAACGGATATTACAATAGATGTGATAAGGGTAATGGATAAAAACTCACCCCTACGATATACTACATTTGCGGCCTTTGCTGTTTTTGTGACAGTCCAATACAAGCTTTAAATACTGCAGTTATATTCTGGGTTTAAAAAAACACCTATTTTGTGCAAGACCCTACATTTGCGACCTTTGCTGCATTTATGACAGTCCAATACAAGCTTTAAATATTGCAGTTATATTCTGGGTTTAAAAAAAACACCCATTTTGTGCAAGACCCTACATTTGGGGCCTTTGCTGCATTTCTGAGAGTCCAGTACAAGCGTTAAATACTGCTATTATATTTTAGTTTTAAAAAAACACCCATTTTGTGCTAGATACTACATTTGCGGCCTTTGCTGTTTTTGTGACAGTCCAATACAAGCTTTAAATACTGCAGTTATATTCTGGGTTTAAAAAAACACCTATTTTGTGCAAGACCCTACATTTGGGGCCTTTGCTGCATTTGTGACAGTCCAATACAAGCGTTAAATACTGCTGTTATATTCTGGTTTTAAAAAACACCCATTTTGTGCAAGACCCTACATTTGGGGCCTTTTCTGCATTTCTGAGAGTCCAATACAAGCGTTAAATACTGCTGTTATATTCGGGTTTTAAAAAAACAACCATTTTGTGCAAGATAATACATTTGCGGCCTTTGCTGCATTTATGACAGTCCAATACAAACTTTAAATATTGCAGTTATATTCTGGGTTTTAAAAAACACCCATTTTGTGCAAGACCCTACATTTGGGGCCTTTTCTGCATTTCTGAGAGTCCAGTACAAGCATTAAATACTGCTGTTATATTCTGGTTTTAAAAAAGCACCCATTTTGTGCTAGATACTACATTTGCGGCCTTTGCTGTTTTTGTGACAGTCCAATACAAGCTTTAAATACTGCAGTTATATGACTTAATGGGATGGAAGAATCACCTTCCGGCTTCCCACTTAACCTCCCAACTTCCCCTAAATAACACACCAGCCATTATAGTGGTAAAATATGGCCGTAGCGGCCACCTTTATTAACTATAAAACATACCTTTTATTTAACATAATACACATTTTCAACCACAATAAATAACAGATCATCATTTAAACTTGTAAAACCGCTGTTAACCTTTACGAGAGATCCTGGGAGGCAACCCCAAACACGTTGTATTCCCTCATCCAATTCCTTATGACTTTCCTTGCCCTTGGCCGCATTTCACCGACCCAAGGACACCTGTTCCACAAACTTCCAAGTATTCAACTCCCTAGGCCTTCTTAGCCTACAGGAGCCGCACCCACCATATTTACCTCCAAGAGACGCGTATCACACTATATAACGCATCTCTTAGCCATGAATTGCCCCCCAGGATCCCAATATCCAACACTGTCCTGCTAAAACATGTAACCACCCCAGGCAACCGGTAAGCAACACTTAACAACTAGAACAAAGGGGCGGGTGGGCGGGAACTTTCACCTTGTCACTCTCACCCCTTCCTACACTTCCTTCCCTCTCTCTATATACTGCCCGCGAACTCGTTCCCTGACTCCACCCCCCACTCTAACGTCCGTCTAGCCCTTCTCCCATTTAACCCCTGCTCTGCCTACAGTCTTCCCCCCAAGTCAATAGCGCACTCCGCTATGCTGCGCACGCTCCATTGCTGTTCTGACTTAATGGGATGGAAGAATCACCTTCTGGCTTCCCACTTAACCTCCCAACTTCCCCTAAATAACACACCAGCCATTATAGTGGTAAAATATGGCCGTAGCGGCCACCTTTATTAACTTATATAAAACATACCTTTTATTTAACATAATACACATTTTCAACCATAATAAATAACAGATCATCATTTAAACTTGTAAAACTGCTGTTAACCTTTACGAGAGATCCTGGGAGGCAACCCCAAACACGTTGTATTCCCTCATCCAATTCCTTATGACTTTCCTTGCCCTTGGCCGCATTTAACCGACCCAAGGACACCTGTTCCACAAACTTCCAAGTATTCAACTCCCTAGGCCTTCTTAGCCTACAGGAGCCGCACGCACCATATTTACCTCCAAGAGATGCGTATCACACTATATAACGCATCTCTTAGCCATGAATTGCCCCCCAGGATCCCAATATCCAACACTGCCACCAACGACCACCGGTGACACCTCACCTGTGGGCGTCCTGCCACACCTTGAGAGCCAATTCCAAACCATCCTGAATCCCAAGGACCCACATATCAATCCCCAGGTAATTCAGATGCACCCCGTCCGCCCTCAAAAATTGAGACGAAGCAGCCTCCAACTCTTGACCAATCCAATCCACCCTGGCGACGGACAAAGCGCCCCACCTCTTTATTTAACTTCGCCCGCGCTTTGTTAATACGATCGACGGACCGCACAAACCGCCAACTCCTCCTAGCCACCACGTCCGACCAAACCACGATCAAATCTGGGAATTTCGCCAGTAAGCGAAGTACATCCAACTTTATATCCCGAATAACGTCCCGGGACCTGCGGACTCCCAAGTCGTTCCCCCCCACATGGAGCACGACAACGTCGGGCACCCGGTCCAACGCGACATTGGCGTGAAATTCAGGCAGCAGCCGCCCCCACAGAGGGCCCCGCAAACCAATCCAGCGGACCCTTAACACAGCCGGGGAAAAACCCAGCTGCCTACCATTCCGCCGTATGTCAGCCCTCAAGGCACCCCAGTAGACGTATGAATGGCCAAATATCCACGCCAAGCAGGTCGCCGAACCTACAAAACAAAATAAAAACATCCGCTTAAAACTCCACCCCATGATGAATCAAACAAATAAACGACCCAACAGAACAGCCCATTCTCCTACCCTCAAAGCAAATGGGGCCGCACATACGCTTTAAAACACGATGACTCCCATCGACCTATTCTTTTGATCACACTCTCCCCCAACCCCCATCTTGCTGCCTCTGTTGCCGCGCCAATGCGAAAGGAATGCGACGCATATTCCTGCAACGGCAACCCCGCCGCCCTCAAACATTTCCGAAAAACCGCAACAAATTGGAAAACCGACAAACTGGACCTGTCCTGATGCACCAGCAACGGGATAGGCCCAGCCGGCCGCACTGCCAAAAACTCCTCCACACACCGCACTGGGCACAACGCCGAGCCCACCAGAGACAGCAACCACAACACCGCGCCCCTACCCTCCTGATCAGTTTTCGACCTCCGCAATCGACACCTCAAAACTCCGTTCTGTACACTAACATCTTCCCGCAACAGACCCCCGTTACCTCTGTGAGTAGCCGACACCAACTCGGAAATCCGAAACGCCCCGAAAAAAGCCAAAGTTGCAACAACACCTCGAAAGAAACCGGACGTCGGGCATCCCGATGAACCCTTCCCCGCCGATAACCCTTCAAGGCCTGCCGCATCAAAAACCCTTTCGTCCCATCCACCAGTCCCCGCAGCCGCAACCAGAAAGATACCGCAGCAACACGCTTAGAGGCAACCGAAAACGAAACTCCCTCGCCAAACATAATCCCCAACCAGTATATCAACAAGGTCTGATGGTCCGCAACCGAACCACCACCCCCCATCCGCGCCAACAACTCCTCCCACAGAGACCAAACCGCAGAATAAGCCGACCATGTCCCACTACTCAAGGACCGACGAATCAACTCTGCCGAGACCCCAAGGCCACGCTCCAGAGCCACTGGGGGCATGACAGCCCGTCCACTTCTGCCTCCGGCGCCAACTCCCGAAACCGTTGCCACTGAAAATGAGAAAGAGTGTCAGCAATCAAATTCTCCACCCCCGGAAGATGCACAGAAACAAAACAAGCATTCAACCTCAAACCATTCAACACCAACAACCGAAGCAATCTCAAGGCCGGAGGAGAAGACGCAGATTGGCTATTGATCGCCTGCACCACACCCAAATTATCGCAGTAGAAACGTACCCGCTTATTCCGCAACCTGTCTCCCCACAGAACCGTAGCCAGTACGATCGGGAAAAGCTCCAACAGGACCAGATTCCCCAGAAAACCTGCCTCCTCCCACTCAGCCGGCCAGGGCCCAGCACTCCACTGCCCCCGGCAATAAACGCCGTACCCACACGAACTTGAAGCATCCGAAAACAACTCCAAGTCCACGTTGGAAACAGGCGCCTCCATCCACAGAGCCCGACCATTAAACCGCCAAAAACACCTGCCAAACACGCAAATCATCTCTCACCTCCCCCGACAGCCGCAAATAAAGAAAGGGGGCAGAGACCCCAGCAGTGGCCTGCGCCAGCCGACGACAGAACACGCGCCCCATGGGCAATATTCTACATGCAAAGTTCAACTTGCCCAAAACCGACTGAACCCTCCGCAATTGCACCCTCCTGGCCCGAACCAGATAAACCAACTCCTCAACCAAATCCTGCACCTTATCGCCCGGCAGGCGACACTCCATTGCCCCGCTATCTATCTCAATCCCCAAAAAACGCAGCACCGTGGAAGGACCCTCAGTCTTGTCCCGCGCCAACGGCACACCGAAACATGCCGCCACCCTCTCCATCGTATGCAACAACACCGAACAAACCCGCAAGCTCAGCACTCTCCCTATCTGGATACTTCCTTAAATAGGGCACCATCTCTCCCACCTTCACC
Source organism: Bufo gargarizans (assembly GCF_014858855.1). Taxonomy (NCBI): domain Eukaryota; kingdom Metazoa; phylum Chordata; class Amphibia; order Anura; family Bufonidae; genus Bufo; species Bufo gargarizans. Next base: position 484,384,975 of record NC_058081.1, on the reverse strand, counting down.
AGCGTCGCTCCTCTTCGCAGCAACCTCGGGTCCTTTCCCCTTTCCCCTCCGAAAACATTTGGACAAACTATGCGCTCCGCCACAACCGGAGCACTCATGTTTGAACCTGCAATCGGCCATGAACCGGCAATGACCCTTGTTAAATTGCCAACAACACCCTTTTCTCCCAGACCCATGTGATTCCCCGGCCGAGGGACCCCCGGCCCCGCCCCGAAAGGGCGACACACTCCCTTTTGGCGCCGTCATCAACCTCATCCAAAGACTAATGTCTTTGTGATCCCAACGAATGCAGGGCCTAACCGCTTTCCTCTGCCGAAACTGCTCGTCATATCGTAGCCAAGCAACTCCCCCATACACTCGATGAGCCTCACCAATAGCGTCCATATAGCAAAACAACGCAGAGCAATGTTCAGGCGCCTTCTCCCCGATCACTCTAGCAAAAATGGCAAACGCCTGAAGCCAATTCTGAAAACTCTGCGGTATAAGCCTATACCGCCTCTTTTCCTCCTCCTCCCGTTTACCATCATCCGGCCTATCCCTATCCAAGTTGAACTTCTCCAATGGAAGCAGCAAAAAAATCTCAATGTACTCATCACGCCATATCTTATCCTTCACCTCCTGCTTCAAATGGGCCCCCAGCGGGGCCCTCAAAACAGACGTATACCTCACCCTTTGCCGCATCCGCCAACCGAACCCCGTCCCCTACAAGGCTCCCTTGCAGAGGAGGAGCAACCACAGCCGCCTCCACTTGGACCACTGGGCCCACAGCCCCACCAACAACCCCCGCATCCGCCTCAGCCGTGCCAACCACCGCACTCCCGGGGACCCCAGAGCCAATAGCCCCCCCCGCGCCCCCAGAACCAGCCGCACCCCCGGCCGCATCCCCTTGGACCCCGGGACCAGTAGCAGCAACCACCCCTGTACCCGCCGAATTCGGAGCAGGCGCCCAAACCGCCGCAGGGGACGGCGGCGCCCCCTGCCCCAACCGCGCCAACAGGGCCAACATCCCGGACAATAACTCCTGCGCTATCCCCGCCGACCCCAACCCCGCCAACTGCCCTGGCATAACCCCCACCTCCCCCCCACCCCCCATCGCCAGCCCCGTCATCCTCTCACCTGGCCGTTCCCAGGCAGGAAAGCCGGCTGCCGCGCCATCTCCACCAGCAACCGCAGACTGGACCACAGGAACACCCGGCCCGGAATCCCGATCCACCACCTCCATCGGGCCAACTGCAGCCATAGACGAAGATTCCTCTTCCAGCTCTCCCTCCTCCAGACTCGCCTCAGACATGGACCCACCGCTACGGCTCCTAGCGAGGGTGTGCTGACCATCCTCAGGCTCCGATCTTCCCAGCCGAACCGATGACCCTGAGGACAATCCTGTCCCAGGCACCGCAACATCACTTCTTGGTGGGTCCCCAGCTCCAGTACCGCCACTCCTCTGCTGGGACCGGCCAGACCTCTGTCCATGGGGAACAGTCCCTGCAACCCCCACTTCCAGGTCCTCACTGCAGTGCCGCCGGCCCGCCACCAGGGGCCGCGGTGCACCCCGCTCCTGACTGCTCCTCACTGAAGGGCGGGCTGCACCACCCGCCCCACGTGGCCATGCCGCTCCCGCCACCGATCCTCTCCCTGCGTCCACTGCTGCCGGAACCTCAGCACGCTCCCGCCCGGCCGTCTCGCCTCCAGCAGGAAGGACACCCCCCGCCGCTGCAGGTGAGTCCGCTAACAGCCGTCGACCCCGCGCCCCCGCCATCCGCCGTGGCACCACCGCTCCAGCATTCCTCCTTCCTACACTTGCTTCCCTCTCTCTATATACTGCCCGCGAACTCGTTCCCTGACTCCACCCCCCACTCTAACTTCCGTCTAGCCCTTCTCCCATTTAACCCCTGCTCTGCCTACAGTCTTCCCCCCAAGTCAATAGCGCACTCCGCTATGCTGCGCACGCTCCATTGCTGTTCTTCTGGGTTTAAAAAAACACTCATTTGGGGCGTTTGCTGCATTTGTGACAGTCCAATACAACAAGTCAATACTGCTGTTACATTGTGGGTTGACAAATTCAAATTTTTTGTGACCGTGAAGTAATTGTATTAAATTCGCCTGTCACACTGTTGCGTGACCTCAAGAAATTTTTCCTCTTTGACACCGGCACTGCCTTACTGTCAGTGAACTTAATTGTTGACTATTGGCGGTTACATTGTCATCTGACATAAACCATCTGTTAGTTTGGTTGGTGAACGCAAAGAATGAGGAGAGCATCAAATAAGGGACATGGCCCCGGTTGTGGTGCTGCTGGTGGATCTCTTGGTGCAGGGAGAGGACGTGGTCGATCTGTGCCAGCTACACGCTCAAGTGAAACACCTTCCTCAGGTGTGAGTAGGTGGCAGAACCTTCAGCGTTATTTGGTAGGGCCAAATGCTGCTCTACGAATAGTGAGGCTAGAACAAGTACAGGCGATAGTAGATTGGGTGGCTGACAGTGCCTCCAGTTCCTTTACATTGTCTCCCACCCAGTCTCCTGCTGAAAGATCAGAGTTGGCACCTGCAGCCCATGTCCATCAGTCTTTCACCTCATTCCCTTGCAAATCAGCCAAGCAGTCTGAGCCCCAAGTCATGCAGCAGTCTCTTATGCTTTTTAATGATTCTACTAGCAGGGTTTCCCAGGGCCAGCCACATAGCCCTGCCCCAGAAGTGGAAGAGATTGAGTGCACCGATGCCCAACCACTTATGTTTCAGGATGAGTACATGGGAGGACCACCGCAGCACGTCTCGGATGATGACGAAACACAGATGTCAACTGCTGTGGCTTTCTGCAGTGTGCAGACCGACAAGGATGGCAAGAGTGGAGACTGGGTGGAAGATGATGTGGAGCACGATGAGGTCCTCGACCCCACATGGAATCAAGGTCATGCGAGTGACCTGTCTAGTTCGGAGGAAGAGGTGGTGTTCGCACAGAGCCACCAGCACAACAGAAGAGGGAGCAGGGTGCAAAAGCGGAGCGGCTTTCCCCTAGACAGTATGCCTGCTACTGCCCACCGCACCAAGGGACCAAGCACACCAAAGTCAGCTCCAAGGAGTTACCTGGCGTGGCAGTTCTTCAGACAATGTGGTGACGACAGGACACGAGTGGCTTGCACGCTGTGCAATCAGTGACTGAAGCGAAGCATAAACGTTCTAAACCTGAGCACAACCTGCATGACCAGGCATCTAAGTGTAAAGCACGAGCTGCAGTGGAGTAGACACCTCAAAAACCAAGAAAGGTCTCTGGCTCCTCCTGCTTCCTCTTCTGCTGCTGTCTTGACCTCTTCACCCCCCTCTGGAGTGACAGTGGCACCTGCCACCCCGCAAACAGAGGATGTGCCAGCAACACCACCACCTGGGTCACCAAGCATCTCCACAATGTGCCATGGAAGCGTTCAGCTGTCTATCTCCCTAACACTGGAGCGAAAAAGGAAGTACCCCCATACCCATCCGTGATCCCTGGTCCTGAATGCCAGCATTTCAAAATTACTGGCCCCTTGAAATGCTGTCATTCCGTCTGGTGGAGACTGAGAGTTTTAAAAGCCTTATGGCGGTGGCTGCCCCACAGTACGTCGTGCCCAGCCACCACTACTTTTCCAGGTGAGCCATCTCTTCCCTGCACAACCAAGTGGGGGACAAAATTAGGTGTGCACTGCGCAACGCCATCTGTTGCAAGGTCCACATAACTACTGATACGTGGACCAGTAAGCACGGTCAGGGACGTTATATCTTCCTAACAGCACACTGGGTAAATGCAGTGGCGGCTGGGCCTGAGGCGGATAGCAGTTTGAGGATTGCAGGGCGCTTCTCTTTGCCTCCTGTTGCTTCCTCCTCCTACTCCGCTTCCTCATCCTCTACCGCCTCCTCATCCGGTCAGCGTAACACCTTCACCACCAACTTCAGCACGGCCAGTGGTAAATGTTAGCAGGCAGTTTTAAAACGTATCTGTTTGGGGGACAAACCCCACACCGCGCAGGAGCAGTGAACGGGCATGGAACAACAGATTGATGAGTGATTGGTGCCGGTGAGCCTGAAGCCCGGCCTGGTGGTATGCGATAATGGGCGAAATCTTGCAGCAGCCCTGGGCCTAGCCGTTTTGACGCACATCCTTTGCCTGGCGCATGTGCTGAATTTGGTGGTGCAGAAATTCCTTAAAAATTACCCCAATATGTCAGAGCTGCTGCAGAAAGTACGGGCTGTCTGTGCGCGCTTTCGGCGTTCTCACCCTGCTGCTGCTCGCCTGTCATCTCTGCAGCGTAATTTCGGCCTTCCCACTCACCGCCTCATATGCGACGTGCCCACAAGGTGGAACTCCACCTTGCACATGCTGGCCAGACTGTGCGAGCAGCAGCAGGCGGTAGTGGAGTTTCAGCTGCAGTACGCATGGGTGAGTCGCTCTGTGGAACAGCACCACTTCACCACCAATGCGTGGGCCTCCATGCAAGACCTGTGTGCCTTGTTGCGCTGTTTTGAGTACTCCACCAACATGGCCAGTGCTGTTATCGCTGTTCTCAGCGTTACTATCCTACTTCTATGCCTCCTTGAAAAAATGCTTTGGGCGATGATGGAAGAGGATGTGGCACAGGAGGAGGAGGAAGAGGTATCATTTACAAGGGTTTCAGGACAATAATTCACAAGTGGCACCAACATACACCAGGTACACAAATGTCCAGCCAGGACACAGTTCTGCAGGATGACGAGTTGGAGAATGAGGAGGTGAAGGAGGAGGAACCGTGTTCACAGTAGGGTGGCACCAAAACCAGCTCATGGCCATCACTGGTGTGTGGCTGGGGGGATACAGAGGACACAGACAATACACCTCCCACAGAGGACAGCTTGTCATTGCTTCTGGGCAGCCTGGCACACATGAGCGATTACATGCTGCAGTGTCTCCGCAACGACCGCCGAGTTGGCCACATTCTAACTTGTGCTGATTACTGGGTGGCCACGCTGCTGGATCCCTGTTACAAGGACAACGTACTGTCCTTAATTCCATCACTGGAGCGTGATCGTAAGATGCACGAGTACAAGCGCACGCTGGTAGACACGCTGCTGATGGCATTCCTACCTGACAGCGGGGGCACAGTGGAAGCACAAGGCAAAGGCAGAGGAGGAGGAAGAGGTCGCCAACGCAGCTGGGGCACCGCCAGCACCTCAGAAGGCAGGGTTAGCATGGCCGAAATGTAGAAAAGCTTTGTCAGCACGCCACAACAACTAGCACTACCAGCTGATATGGAACGTCTTAGCAGGAGGTAGCATTTCAGCAACATGGTGGAGCAGTATGTGTTCAAACGCCTACACGTACTGAATGATGGGTCTGCCCCCTTCAACTTCTGGGTCTCCAAATTGGGCACATGGCCTGAGCTTGCCCTTTACGCCTTGAAGGTGCTGGCCTGCCCTGCAGCCAGTGTATTGTCTGAACGTTTGTTTAGCACGGCAGGGGGCGTTATCGCAGACAAGAGCAGCCGCCTGTCCACAGCCAATGTGGACAAGCTCGCGTTCATTAAAATGAACCAGGCATGGATTCCACAGGACTTGTCCGTACCTTGTGCAGAATAGAGATGTATACCGGCCTTACCCAGCCATTGTTATACTCCAGCGCACTTTCTCATTGTTGTATTTTTTATATTTCCCAATGTTTTGGGGTGTACACTAATTTAAACAGCAAAAAAATTAAAACCAAAAAACTGTGTTGACTACCTCCTCCTCCACCGTTGCTTCCACCTACACCGCTACGTCCACCGACTCCTCAACCTCCTACTCCATATGGACCTCCACCTCCTAGATCAAGATTATTATTTTTACGTATTTTATGTTGTTTTAAGTCATTTCACTAATTTGTCTGATACATTGTTGGCTGACATATCCCACATTTTTGGCTGTGATATACCCCCGCTCTTCATAGTGGACAGGGAAATACATTTCACTAATTTGTCTGTTACATTGTCAGGTAAAATTCATTTCACTAATTTGTCTTTTGCATTGTTGGGTGACAAATGCTCATCTTTTGTGCTAGAAAGTATATTTGCAGCCTACACTGCATTTAGGACAGTACGAATGGTGAGGCCAGAACAAGTACAGACAATAGTAGATTAGGGGTCTGACAGTGCCTACAGTTCCTTCGCATTGTCTCCCACCCAGTCTCCTGCTGAAAGATCAGAGTTGGCACCTACAGCCCATGGCCATCTGTCTTTCAACTCACCCCCTTGCAAATTAGGCAAGCAGTCTGAGCCCCAAGTCATGCAGCAGTCTCTTATGCTTTTTGATGCCTCTGCAGTCAGGGTTTCCGTGGGCCATCCACATAGCCCTGCACCAGAAGTGGAAGAGATTGAGTGCATTGATGCCCAACCACTTATGTTTCAGGATGAGGATATAGGAAGACCACCGCAGCACGTCTGTGATGATGACGAAACACAGGTGCCAACTGATGTGGCTTTCTGCAGTCTGCAGACCGACAAGGAGGGCAGGAGTGATAAGTGGGTGGAAGATGATGTGGAGGATGATGAGGTACTAGACCCCACATGGAATCAAGGTCATGCGAGTGACCTGTCTAGTTCGGAGGAAGAGGCGGTGGTCACACAGAGCTACGAGTACAGCAAAAGAGGGAGCACGGTGCAAAAGCGTCTGTTACATTCTTGGGTGACATTTTACAATTTTTGCCGTGAATAAACTCCTGCTCTGCATAGGTGACAGGGACTTCAATTTCTAAAATTCGTTTTTAATTGACGTGCGCCCCCTCCTTTCATTCAATCCTTCCCCTCCTTTCATTCGATAACTTGTCCCACATTTCCGCTCGATCACATTTCAGCCAATGACCTCCCTTGGATGTGGTATCCCTTTCTCATGCTATCTCTCCAGTGTGGAACCCTGATTCCCCGCTACCCGTAATCACCATGGTAGGCGCAGAAAAGAACATCAGAAGTTGATTGAGAAGATATCCAAATGGATCGTGGACGTCACAAGGACGTGCGATCAGGCAGAAGTTATCTAGAGTCCAAAATACCGCTGTGACATTCCCTGTAATTTTTATTTAATCATTCCAATAACAGGGCATCTTAAGAGTCCTGTATTGTTATTTATCATCACTACCTCCCAGAGTCGGGAGTGGGTAATTGCCGTGCGCCCCCTCCTTTTATTGGATCCTTCCGCTTTGATAACTTGTCCCACATTTCCGCTCGATCACATTTCATCCATTGACCTCCCTTGGATGTGGTATCCCTTTCTCAGGCTCCCTCTCCGGCCTGGAACCCTGATTCCCCGTTACCCATGATCACCATGGTAGGCGCATAAAAGAACATTGAAAGTTGATAGAGAAGACATCCAATTGGATTGTGGACATCATGGGGATGTGCGACATGGTTGAGCAGCATGTGTGCACATGCCTACACGTACTGACTGATAGAACCAATGATAATGGCAACTCATCTCGGAAAAAAATATTAATAAATAGGCCCTCACATAGCTCTGCCAATAAAAAAATAAAAAAGGTATGTTTGTTAGAAAATGGTTGCACTGGCACCCAAAGGCTCTTCTGTAAATGCCAAAAGGTGGTCTTTCCCTTTAAAACCATGCAGCACACCCAAACAGCAGTTTACATCCACATTTATGGTATTTTAGTACCCAGTAGAACAATTTAAAGGGTGTGGATGGGATAAGCTGGGGACTGAAATGCCATATGTGTAGAAAACTTGCAGTTGTCTGTGCATTCATTTCTGCAAAAAATATTTGTGGCATCAAAATGCTCACTCCACCTCTTAATACCTTGATAGGTGGAGTTTCCAAAATGGGGTCACTTCTCAGGGGTTCCATTTATTATTTTAGCTCAGAGCCTCTACAGTTGTCAGCACAAGCTGTGTAAATTACCATATTGGGGCTCAAATGTACATGGTGCTCATTTACTCCTCAGCTCTCTCATCGTATATTCCAAACATCTCAGATCTGGTGGGACATTCACTGTTTTTCACCTGTGTCCTACCACTCTGGGAGGCCGCCTCCTGACCTAACTAGACTCATTCTGGACCTGGCTGCGCTATCCTGCACAAACTCAGACAGTGGGGTGGAACTACCGTGGTATCAGCAGTAGTCACTGCTGTTGGTTGCTTAGAGGACCTTCCCTGCCAAGCTGTATTTATATAGGTAGTAATAGTGCTCTGCTAATAGCTTTTAAGGGTCATCTGTCAGCAGATTTGTACCTATGAAATTGGCTGACCTGTTGCATGTGCGCTTGGCAGCTGAAGGCCCCATGTTCATATGTGTCTGCATTGGTGAGAAAAAAAGATGTTTTAATATATGCAAATTAGCCTCTAGGAGCAATAAGGGCATTGTTGTTACTCCTAGAGGCTTAGTCTCTCTTCAACAGGCGCGCCCTCTGCAGGGCCAGGCAGTGAAAATTATATCACACCGGGCCCTGTCAATCCAAGTTGAGAGTGTGCAGCAGTTGCAAAGAGAGCAGAGCCTCTAGGTGTAACAGCAATGCCGCCGTTGCTTCTAGAGGCTCATTTGCATATAATTTTTCTCAGCAATGCCCACACATATGAACATGGGACCAACACAGATGCCTTTAACTGCCAAGAGCACATGCAACAGATTAGCCAGTTTCATAGGTACAAATCTGCTGACAGATGCTCTTTAATAGGCATTAGTAAGAGCTGCAGGACCTGTGATGATATCACTGTCATGTGATAAGCGCAGGATGGGTAGAGTTTAGCTGTAGAGAGCATTGGTGATGAAGGACCTCTGATGACATCACTATCATGTGATCAGTGCAGAAGAGGCCCTAGCAGGGGCGTAACTACTATAGCGGCAGACCATGCGACTGCTATGGGCCCAGGGCAAGAGGGGGGCCAGTCTTAGTTGGGATAATCTCTTCTTCTACTGGAGGTGAAAACTTGGTCAGGACTCTACACTCTAAAAGGAGCAAATATTAGCAAATGAAGCAGTGGAAAAAATGGTCCAAGGGTCATTGAAAAGGGTTTAGGCAGAAACCCTTGTGTCCTGTGTGGGGGGCCTGGTTTGATCCTTGCTATGGGGCCTTTACTTCTTTATGTACGCAGTACGCCACTGGGCCAGAGCTAAGCAGTGGAGAGGCAAAGAGGTGGTGATTGGTGAAGGACCTGTGATGATGTCGTGTACCGTGAGGGGACCAAGCTTTGTGTGGAATAGAAGAAAATGAAGAAGCATGGACTTAATGTAAGAGCCAGGGAAATGTTGGGCGTGGTAGTTGTCTCCTCTTAGACCTCCTTCCTGTAATGTCCTCTGATATAACATAACGGCTTGGACATGTTCAGAGTTGTAATTCCCTCCTCTTGTACCTCCTCCTGTGATATCCTCTGATATCGAATAGCAGCCTGGACTTGCTGGGATTTGTAGTCTTCATCTCTTGTGAGTATTAATGGTTTTCATTTTATTTACACTGATGGGGCTTTCACATATATTAGGAGGAGCACAAATGTGTGGGGGCATTAAGGAGGAGCTTTACTGTGTGGATAGACTATAGGAGTATTATTATTGTTTGGGGGCACTAAAAAGGCATAACTTCTGATTAGGCAGAGGGTTTTTGGCAAGTATGGAACAGTCATGATTGGCTGTGGAAGGGGGTTGCTGGGAAGTTGCTTGGGGAGGAAGGGGGGAATGTGTACATAAATTTGCTGTGGGGCCCAGCCTTTTCTATACAACCACAGGTGTTTTGTTAGAAGACACTTGTTAGTGGCGTCAGAAAAGCATCCAATTGCATGTAAGTGATGCTCCAAGGGGGAACACTAGGTGGAGATGTTCAGTGAAGCTGCAGAAGCCTTATTGCTGAACCTTGTGTGTATGATTATACTCATTTTGTCAGTGTCTGACCTAGAGTGTGATCACATATTTATTAGAGCCTAAGGGGGCATTTTACTGTGTGGGGCACTAAGGGGACAGAATTACTGTGTGGGGGCACTAACAGAGCATTCTACTGTTTAGGGGCACTAAAATCTGCCGATAAAGCAACATGCACATTTTTTATTTTAACAGCCAAGTGTTTCAAAATTCTATAAAGCGCCTGTAGGGTCAAAGCACTCACTACATCCCTCAATAAATTCCTTGAAGGGTGTGGTTTCCAAAACAGGATCACTTTTTGGGGGTTTACGCTATAGTGAGGCAACACTCAGAGCCCTCTCTGTGGACACCCGCACCCTGAAAAAAGTCTAAGATGTACCAATATGCCTTTGACTTTTCCTACCAATCATCACTGCAGGGCTCACTATGAACAGCACAGGCACTCCGTTGAATGTAGGCAGGCTATTATAGGTAAATTATAAAGTACATTTATTTTATGCACTTATATAGCGCTACTATATTCCGCAGCACTTTACAGACATTAGCAACCAACTGTCCCCAATGGGGCTCACAATCTAAGGTCCCTATCAGTATGTCTTTGGAGTACCTGGAGGAAACCTACAAAAACAGACGGACAACATACAAACGCCATGCAGATGTTGTACATGGAAGATATGCTATACTAGACTGTAGTATTCAGGTAAAATTTCCATGTTGGCATTTTGCGATAAATGAGTTTTGGGTTGCAGTTTGGGCACTCGGTCTCTAAAGGGTTCACCATCACTGCTATAAGGGTACCTCAGGGTCTCTTTAAATGTGACATGGTGCCCAAAAACCATTCCAGCAAAATCAGCCCTCCAAAAACCATATGGTGCTCTTTCCCTTCTCAGCATTGCAGTGTGCCCATACAGCAATTTTGAAAGTTCACCTTCATTTTGCTTCAGTTCTTATGGAACACCTAAATTGTAAAATCAAATTTGAGGGGTTTAGTTTATAAAATGTGTTCATTTATGTGTGGTTTCTATTAAGTAAGCCCCCTCAGAATGACTTCATAACTAAATTAGTCTTTAAAAAGTCATACTGAAAATTTTCTTCAAATTTTGAAAAACTGCTTCTAAAATTCTAAGCCTTATAATGATCTAAAAAAATAAAATGACCTCTACAAAATCATGCCAACATAAAGTAGACATATTGTGACTGTTAATAATTATTTATGAGTTATCAGCATCTGTCTTAAAAGCAGAGAAATTCAAATTGAGAAAATTGAGAATGTTTCAAAATGTTCCCAAAGTTTGGGATTTTTCTTTTTTTAAATAAAGGTAAAACATATTGACATAAATGTATCACTAACATGAAATACAATTTGTCACAAGAAAACTCAGAATGACTTGGATAAGTAAAAGCGTCATTACCACATAAAGTGACATGTCAGATCTGTAAAAATAGCTAGGGCCAGGAAGTTGAAAAATGGCAGGGTCCTAAAGGGGTTAAAGAGGCTTCAAATGAGCATTGCAATAAGCGTGCTTTAGTGGGTCAACAGCAGTGTATTATGGTATATATTTTGTTTGCATTTAAAAATAATAAAAAAAAGCACAGTGTATTTTTAAACAGGTTGTTTGTTCAGTCAATCCATAGCTACACTGACAACCAAAAGGGTAACACTGTTTTAAACTTTTGACTTTCAGGCTCCATATCTTACCATCCACTACAGCTTCGAATGTGAGACTACCATCATTTTATAGACAATCATCTTGGCTATCTCATACATAAATTGGACTTGCAACTATTTAGCATTTGATTTTGCCCTCTTGGCTTTGGAATGGATGGATGGACTTCATTTCATATTCTTCCAACTGTCATGGCACTGATATGATGCAGTTTGGCAATTTTCTTGGGCAAGATGACGCTATCGATGAGCTGGATGATTTTCTGTTCTTGGGAAATCTTCTTCATGGCGGCTCCTGGATTAGAACCTTTTGCTTGGGAATTAATCTAATAAGACAATAAGCTAATAAGGGAATGTGAGAACAGGTTGTAATTTGTAGTATACAAGAAGAAAAAGATTGTTCCACCACCAGGAGCAAAACAATAACAATGCAGTTACATGACAAGAATCTGCAGAACTAATCATTTACTAAATAATTGCCAGTCTAATTCATATATAAGATAGCCAAGATGATTGTCTATAAAATGATGGTAGTGTTATGTTTGAAGCGGTAGTGGATGGTGAGATATGGAGTCAAACGTTCAAAACATTGTTACGCTTTTGCTCGTCAGTGTATATACTGTATGTCAGTGTCACTCTGACATTATTTTCTATTACTGTCATAGAAAATAAATTCCTCTTGCATGTATTTAGATGAAATGCATGAGATGGAATGTATTACATCTGAGTGGAGTACCTTGTGTTTCCATTTAGACATCAAAGGAGAAATATCTCTCGTATTATTTGCATTGATCATCATGAGTTTAGATCTAGATGGAAGCAATCCTGGTGACAGGTTACTTTAAGCATTTTCCTAATAACATATCCCTCTACAAGGTACCAATAAACTTTGGAAGTACAAAAAGACCAGCTGGCTGGATCCGGATGGCAAATCTTGTGCCCGGATCCCGCTCTAATGACGTGATGAATCCAAGCAACAAAGTATTGATCCGACACCAGGATAAAAGCAACTCCTTTAATTGAAAAATCACATTTAAAAAGTCCTGTACCGCACTGCCGAATGCATTTTAAGTAATAAACTTTGTATGTGATACTTATGCAAGGAATCCTTGCAGCAAAAATATAAAAAATGCCCATTAAATATTCTGCTTATATCTTTCTCAAGGTTAAATTAATGATACATTCCATATACATCTACCCTCATAATTAGCACTTCCCCCCATAGATTTATAAACGTATTATAGCCCTTGTCAGCTACTGTCCCCTGTGGGACAGTTGTAAAAATTATTGTACAAACCTCAGTGGTCAATCACGTGCTGGCATAAAAATGTATTTACTTGTGTGAATACAAATGGGTAATAATAAAGTAGGCTAACCGTTATGAAAGTCTCTGGAGAACAAATGTCCACTACAGCTTAGGTAAGAGAGCTATGCAACAGTTGGTCTCTTTTATCCAAAAATTCGGACTATGCATTATAACAGTGCCAACCACATGCTAGTCCAGAGTACCGCTGTGTGAACCATGGTCCTCAGCCTCAATGCTTATGTTCCTATGCTCATCTGCATAGCATAATGTCTGTCCAGAAGAAGCATTCTGTGAAACAGCTCATCTGCACATGACCGAAAGAGTAGGACAGTAGGACCATGCTGCAGAATCTAGGGCCATGGTAGGGCATGTCACCAAGATCTGCGGGATCCATCATCTCTGAAGCCAATCTGACAGTTTGAGTAGCACTGATGTAGAGTATAGAATGATTGGCATTAACTTCAGATTTCATGTTCATGACAAGCTTGAGTATTTTGTTGCGTTGAGGCACCTGTCTAGGCAAACCTTTTTCCAAGCACAAATATAGAAGTTGAAAGCCAAAACTGATCTGCTAAGCAGGTTTCAACATGGATATACACATAGTAGAAATTAGATCCAGTGATATGATCTTCTGGCATATCTCATTGGATTTTATGAAAATAACTTTGGGACGACTATACCCTTGAATAAATTCTCTCTAGTTCTGCAAAGTATATCAGAAATGGTTAAAATGTTTAAAGGAATAATTCACTTTGGACAATCACTTAAAAGTTTTTCAACCATGTTGATTATCGCATAAGTACTGAAACATAACATTAAATCCAATTAAATAAACAGGCCATCACTGCAATACACTGGTTCCTTCAGAGGGACAAATGCTCTTTTGGCTCTTCACACTGGCTTCTAACAAGTGTGTTTGAGGGGTTCCCCTTTGCACACCAATATACTTGATAGTAACAATACTCTTCTAGGCCACTGAAGCATGATTTCACTGTAGCTGACACAATGGCTTAAATGTTGCAGAACATACTTGAGCTGTCTTTAGAAATTAACCCCTATAACTCTTTTTTCCTTAGGTCACTGTTAATGTCTTATGGCTAGTTTTCTTTCAGGATCACTTACCCACAACAAGCCAGCTACCACAGTCCCATTCAGAATGCTTGTCAGTCTCACACTGCAGCTCCTCAACTTTTGCTTTAACCTTCCCCAAGTCTAGCATGACATACCACCTGACTTGGCTTCCTACTGGGCTGGCATCTCTCAACCCCAGCAGACACCTATTCCTAGGTTGACTAATGTGTTTAACCACAATGCCTCAGCATCTTCTAGCTGCCAGTTGCACACTTCTGCGGCCATGGCTATCCCTAGTCCTCTACTTTAAGACAGTAATGATTTTCCCTAGGTCAGCTCACCATATGCATGTGACCCTCCAGGTCTTGCTCAGTGATGTCAGATTGACAGCTTTTATCCATGGATCTCCCAAAATGAACCTCTGTTCAGCTTTCTGCAGGCCCTATGTCAAACTCTCCAGCCCACCGCCTCCTCTGGAATGGACAAGCCACTCCAGCCTCTTAGACCATCCACACTCAGCTTTTGCCTCCTATTCACTTCCTTCTGAGCTGATATCTCCCATAGCCCCATCAGAACCCTGGCACTGACCTCTGCTAGGCTGATAAACACACTCAGCCACTACCGCCCAGTGACAGCCTTTAAGCTGAAAAATGCACGTTTGCGGCCAAGACTATCCTCAGTCCACGACTGTAAGGCCACTACCTCCTCTGCAAAGAATAAGTCACTCTGGCCTCTCAATCAATGATCAATACTGCACTGACAATCCCACCGTGTGGACCCTGTGCAACTTTCTGATATGTGTTTCAATTTTTTTCATAATTTTCTCCTTGCAGTCAGTAAATAAAATCTTACTTACATTCAGATTAGGGATGAGCAAAGTTTAGAAAAATCCGATTTGCTGAACTTCATAAAGAAATCTGATTCATTACAAATTAATTCATCACCAATCAGGTATACCGGTATGTCACAGTGGCTGAGGGAATGTATGGTACGTGCTGCTATATTGAACCCCGCTCCATATGCGGCGGGTGTCGGCTGCATCATACAGCAAACACCTAGCCGGAATGACAGGGAATGGCGGTCCCGCTGAAACCCCTCATTTAACCCCTCAGATGCAGTGATCAACACAGATCGCAGCATCTGTGAGGTAAGGCAGAGGAGAGGGATATGGCTCCCTCTTCCTTTCAATCGGAGCCCCTGCATTAAAACTACAGGGCTCCAATCGGTTACCATAGCAGCCTGGACGCTTTTGAAGCTCGAGGCTAAGCTCAGCAAGGAGCCCGTCAAAATTTACCCTAATAGCTCTGAATAGGACAAGGGATCAAAAGATCACAGCTTTTAGTCCCCTAAGGGAGTTAAAAGTTGTCGCTATAAAAGTAAAGAAAAAAAAAAAAAAGTTTAAATCGCCCCCCTCCCAATTTTACATTTAAAAATATATAAATCAAAAAAATATATTAGGTATTGCCTCATTCGAAAATGTCTAAACTATTAAAATATTAATAAAAATTTCTTGTGCGCTGATCACCGCAATGGAAAAAAAAAATGAAACACACGATTTGCCATCTTTTTTGTCAATTTTTCCCAAAAAAAAATTAAAAAATGGTGGTCTAAAATCGTACATAAAATAGTACAAATAAAATCTAAATTTCATCCCGTAAGAAATAAGCCTTCATGTAGCTCTATAGACTGAAATATAAAAAAGTTATGGCTGTCAGAAAATGGTGATGCAAAGAAAATTTGAGTAATTCTTTTTCAGATTGGTATCGCCGTATTCATATTAAGCCTCAGAATAAGGATGTTATGTTATTTTTAGGGCACAGTAAACGCCATGATGTCAGAACCCCCAAAACCTTGGCGGAATTATAGATTTTTAAAATTTACCCCCACATTTTTTCCCCCCTATTTTCCAATAACAGACATAGTAAATTGGATGGTGCTCTTAAACAGTACAACTTATCCTCCAAAAAAATAAGACCTTATATGGGTATATTCAAAAATGGACTGAGAATAAATATAAAGATGTGCATTAAAATTGTAAATGGCTCTGTTCTGTCAAATGGAAAACTACTGAAAGGACAGAAATTATTTTTTAACACTGTAGACATGAATCCCTTTAAAAAAAAGAATGATTTCCATATTTCAAGTGTAAAATTGAAAACTATACAAATATCTACTTAGAACCAGATGGTATTTTTCTTTAAACATGTATTACAGTTAATAGCAGATGGGCTGAACATGGTGGATGGATAAAACATGGCCATAGGATTATTGCCATAAGGGACAGGGGCCAAACAGGGGCTATTGCTGGTATGGGGGTTGGCTTGTTAGGTGCATGGCACAATATGCAAACTATTGCTGTTGTGGCCTGCAATCTCCTGAAATGCCCCTTTTGTATGAGTATTACATAAAGGGCCCACATGGGGCCTAATAGTTCACCGCTATATATATATACTGTATCTCACAAAAGTGAGTACATCCCTCACATTTTTGTAAATATTTTATTATTTTTTCATGGGACAACACTGTAAACAATGTAAAGTAGTCAGTGTACAGTTTGTATAACAGTTTAAATTTGATGTGCCCTCAAAATAACTCAACACACAGCTATTCATGTCTAAACCACTAGCAACAAAAGTGAGTACACCCCTAATTGAAAATGGCCAAATTGTGCCCAAAGTGTCAATATTTTGTGTGGCAACCTATTTTCCAGCACTGCCTTAACTCTCTTGGGCATGGAGTTCACTAGAGCTCCACAGGTTGCCACTGGAATCCTCTTCCACTCCTCCATAACGACTTTAAGAAGCTGGTGGATGTTAGAGACCTTTCTCCCCTCCACCTTCTTTATGAGGATATCCCATAGATGCTCAATAGGGTTTAGGTCTGGAGACATGCCTGGCCAGTCCAGCATCCTTACCCTCAGTTTCTTTATCAAGGCAGTGGTTGTTTTGGAGACATGTTAAGGGTCATTATCATGTTGAAATACTGCCCTGCGCCCACTTTCCGAAGGGAGGGGATCATGTATGTCGCACTACATGTTGGCAGTCAAGGTTCCCTTAAAGGGGTTCTGCAGTTTGTTTAAACTGATGATCTATCCTCTGGATAGATCATCAGCATCTGATCAGCTGTTTGAGAAGGCAGCTTAGCCGCCCAGGCCATTGATACTAGTCGTGACATCACTGGGCCTGCGGTAAACAGTGAGAAGGCCTTCTCAAACAGCTGATCGGCGGGGATCCCGGGTGTCGGACACCCGCCGATCAGATGTTGATGATCTATCCAGAGGATAGATCATCAGTTTAAACAAACTGCAGAACCCCTTTAATGAACTGTAGCTCCCCACAGCCGGCAGCACTCATGCAGCCCCAAACCATGATCCTCCCACCACCAGGCTTGACTGTAGGCAAGACATACTTGTCTTTGTACTCCTCACCTAGTTGCCACCACACACGCTTGACACCATCTGAACCAAATAAGTTTATCTTGGTCTCATCAGATCACAGGACATGGTTCCAATAATCCATGGGAGTTCAGTGCATACTCCATATGGTATGGGGCACGCAATACAGAGATATTATACAACTGATCCTGTTGAAGCCAACCAACACCGTAAGAAATATACATCGCGAAGGGGAAGGTAAGAGGGTGTGCATCAGGGGGACGCCCCAGACACAATCCCTATATACTAACACCTAACCCTCAAGTCAATGAAAGTTGTACTGACTGGTAACATCGGAGGAATAGTGATGAATACTGTGACGCAACTATAAAACATTTTCCTTTAGGATTGAACACTTTATGAGGATTTCACCATATTTTTCAAAATTTTATATTTTTATTTTTTCACGGCGGATATATTTTTGATATATTGTGGACACTTTTGATATATTGTGGACACTTTCTACTATTATAAATTAATATATTGCAATTGGTGTGCACATTACATTGTATTAATTTGCACTAGGTATACGTTGTATGAATTAGGAACAGAATAATGCAAATACACAAGGTATATTATTGCATCACAAGATAGAAACATCCCCAGGATCTATCCCTATAGATCTATACCAACCAGTGTCATTACAGATGAGCCAAAACAGTGTATAGTTATGATGGATCCAACATTGTATATGTTTTAGTTTTATTTTAAAATGTACAATTATATGTATGATATTATGTATACTATGTGATTGACCTTTACAGTGAATTTTAAAGATATTGGATCGAGTAAAATAAGTTAAACAGTACACCAGGTGGTAAGTGCCTGTTTTATTTAGAACCTTTTGAATCCATGTACTTAGTCTGCTTGTCTTCAGCGAACTGTTTGTGGGCTTTCTTGTGCATCATCAGCCATGCAGAGCAATTTGATGCAGTGTGTGGCATATGGTCTGAGCACTGACAGGCAGACCTCTTTACCCTCTGCAGCAATGCTGGCAGCACTTATATGTCTATTTTAAAAAGACAACCTCTGGATATGACGCTGGGGACATGCACTCAACTTCTTTGGTCAACCATGGCGAGGCCTGTTCTCAGTGGAACCTGTCATGTTAAACTGCTGTATGGTCTTGGCCACCGTGCTGCAGCTCAGTTTCAGGGTGTTGGCAATCTTCTTTTAGCCTAGGCCATCTTTATGTAGAGCAACAATTCATTTTTTTTATCCTCACAGAGTTTTTTTCCATGAGGTGCCATTTTGAACCTGTGTGTGAGAGCGATAACACAAAATTTAACACACCTTCTGCCCATTCACACCTGGGACCTTGTAACACTAACGAGTCACATGACACTGGGGAGGGGAAATGGCTAATTGTGCACAATTTGGCCATTTTCACTTAGGGGTGTACTCACTTTTGTTGTCAGCGGTTTAGACATTAATGGCTGTCTGTTGAGTTACTTTGAGGGCACACCGAATTTACACTCTTATACAAGCTGTACACTGACTACTTTACATTGTATCAAAGTGTCATATCTTCAGTGTTGTCCCATGAAAATATAAAATAAAATATTTACAAAAATGTGAGGGGTGTACTCACTTTTGTTAGATACTGTATATAATTTTTTTTTGCTATATATATATATATATATATATATATATATATATATGTATGTATATTTTACCTAATAAAGTTATGAAGTTATACTTACCTTTAACCCTTGCATCCTGAAACTACATATGACGAATACCTCGTGGTGCAGTAGGTGACCGGCAGTTGGATCCAACGAACTTATAAAAGAGAAGAGAAAAACAGTCATGGGGCATTCACGGAGTGACACAGGAAGAAAGCCCCCAACACCCCTAGTTGCAAACCCATTTCTCCAACCCCAGCACTCTCCTGCCCTAAGGGTGGGAGCCCTTCTTCTGCCATTTGCTTTTCCTAATTTTCCACATTATCTAATATCGATGAGAATATGTCATCAGGAACATCTAGCTCCTCCTTTCCCTGCATCTTGCTGACTTTTGTAGGACATGGAGATTTTGAAAGATGATTTGGAAGATGTAAAGCCAGCAAAAAATGAGGATGGTCATCATTAAGACCTAGCCCCCCTAAGGGGTGCATAAAAAAATAATGATTTCCTTATTCCAAGTGTAAAATCGAAAACTATACAAATATATACTATGAACTGGATGGTATTTCACTTCAAAAGTAATCGATATTAAACCTAAATGATGTCCTTATATTATTATTATTATTATTTATTTTAAAGCGCCATTAATTCTATGGTGCTGTGAATCCAGCTGGGGTTACACAAAAATACAATACAATAAACAAGAAATTATTAAAAGACTGGTACAGAGGGGAAGAGGACCCTGCCCACAAGAGCTTACAATCTATAAGGTATAGTACTTCATACCTTCTTTCCATATTCTTTCCCTCCCCCCAGCGTGCGGTGCCGCGATCAGCGGAAAGATCCAGCTGTTACTGACAGCCGAATCCTTGCTGCATCCACCAGCATCGGTGATAGCGCCATCAGCCCTCGTGTCAGCCATAAGCCCCCATGTCAGCCATAAGCCCCCCACGTCAGCCATCAGCCACCCATGTCAGCCATCAACCCCTATGTCAGCCATCAGCCCCCATGTTAGCCAGCCATCAGCCCCCCAAGTCAGCTATTAGCCCACCATGTAATCCATAAGTCCTCCATGTCAGCCATAAGCCCCCCATGTCAGCCATAAGCCCCCCATGTCAGCCATTAGCCCTCGTGTCAGCCATAAGCCCCCCATGTCAGCCATCAGCCCCCCATGTCAGCCATCAGCCCCCCCATGTCAGCCATAAGCCCCCCATGTCAGCCATAAGCCACCCATGTCTGTCATAAGCCCCCATGTCAGCCCCAAGCCCTCATGTCAGCCCCCAGCCCTAATGTCAGCCCCCAGCGCAAATAAAAAAAAAAAATAACACTTACCTCTCCTGCTCCTGGACGACACCGCTCCTCACTATCTCGATTCTCTTCATTTTCATGAATATTCAGGACCCATCATTATCAGCTGGAGCTTTTCAATACAAGCATGCCCCCTAACCGTCCCCTCTTTTGTTAGCTTGACAGCCTGCAGCGCAGATGGGATAGCACAAGTCTTGCGCATGCGCAGTGCGCCACTGAAACCCAGCTAACAGCGGCAGCGGGAGACAGGATTGCGCCTTACCAAGGAGCACACCACGCATGTGCGAGACTTATGCGATCCCGGTCACACTGCAGGCTGTCAATCTAACAAAAGAGGGGACGGTTAGGGGGCGTGCTTACCTTGACTCGAAGCAAGGAAGCTCACACGAGATTTTATCTGTAGCGGAGTTTCTTAGATGGAGCTGTTGAGCTTGACTCTGGTCAAGAATGTAAGATATGACTCTTTTCTGTTAATTAGCATAAAAGCCGGGAAAGCATTATAGGGCGATAAAATAGGACAGGTTAGTCCTGAGAAGATTATGGATCGATCGCTGGGAACTATCAGGGTAAACAAGCATTAAGGTACATTTGGTTTTATATGTCAGAACATGGTGACAGGTTCCCTTTAAGGTGAAAAATGGCAAGGTCCTTAAGGGGTTAATCCATATGCTAATTAGGCATTAAGGTGCCCAGAGGGGCGTTACTTACATTCAAAGACGCATAGGAAAACCTCCATCGATTACACCGTCCCATTACAGAGCCCAACCACGTCTGTCTCCCCCCGCAGCGCTGTTGCTGCATCCCCTACTGTCAATAGCAGCTGATAACCACGCCCACCCTTTCCTTTCAGCATAGTCAACAGGCACAGTGCTGAACACTCCCTGTGCCTGCCCTCTTCTAGTTCAACTGAGGCGCATGCCCAGTGAAACAGTTGAAGCTGATGCCTTCAGTTGAACTGGAAGAGCACAGGCGCAGGCAGTTTTCGGAACTGCACCTGTTGGCTATGCTAAAGTGCTGAAGGGAAAGGGTGGGCGGGGTTATCGACTGCTAGTGACATACTGTGGGGGGGTAAGAACGCTGTAGGGGGAGTAGTGTATGATCGGAGAGAGAGGCATGCTTGGGCTCTGTAGTGGGGCGGGACTGGGCACCATTTAAAGAAAATAATGCCCCTCTGGGCACCTTAACGCCTTAAAGGGAACTTGTCACCAGGATTTTGTGTATAGAGCTGGGTACATGGGTTAATAGATGGCCGCTAGCACATCCGCAATACCCAGTCCCCATAGCTCTGTGTGCTTTTATGGTGTAAAAAAAAACGATTTGATACATATGCAAATTAACCTGAGATGAGTCCTGTCCCTTACTCATCTCAGGGACAGGACTCATCTCAGGTTAATTTGCATATCAGGTTTTTTTACACCATAAAAGCACACAGAGCTATGGAGACTGGGTATTGCGGATGTGCTAGCGGCCATCTAGCAACCCAAGTCCTCAGCTCTATACACAAAATCCACTGGCTCCCACTGGCTACATCATCTAAATCTGTTTGGTTGTCACTTATGTCACCCTCATCAAGGGCAACTTCTACATGGAGTTTGTATGTCCTCCCGGTGTTTGCGTGGGTTTCCCCGGGTACTCCGGTTTCCTCCCACACTCCAAAGACATATTGATAGAACTTAGATCGTGAGCCCCACTGGTGACAGCTTGATGCTAATGTCTGTAAAGCACTCTTGTGCATGTCCCTGAACTCTCAAAACATGTGCTCCTAACCAACTGTCATCATCAGTAGTTGCACGGCTAGAGTAGCTGCAGCGGACCTCTCCTCCAAGTCTGTACTGGCCTGTAACTGCTCATCCTCACTGAAAAGCAGGGCAGAGCTGGTGGCATACCTAGGGTACTTTCACACTTGCATTAGAGGATTCCAGCAGGCAGTTCCGTTGCCGGGAGTCAGGCGCCCTAAAGCCTGCTGTGGACTGCCAGTTGACATGTTTTGTTCGGTGGACTCTTGCTGTGTGAATTAACACCAGGACCCTGCAAAGTATTGTTTTTCTTTTCTGCCTTTTTGTGTGAATGAACACTGAACTTTTGCTTTTCAACCGTGGTCTTGCCTCTGTATTGCGTCCGCTTACCCTGCCTACCAGAGCAAATCCCTACAATATACAGGGGTGCACCACCAATGAGGCCAGGTGAGGCGATTGCCTCAGGCAGGACCAGGTAGAGGCAAGAGGGAGGCAGCAGAAGGGCCATGGGCAATGAGTGTTTTTATTGTGGCAAAGGGGTTAGGTTCAGAAATTAGCATGGGGGGGGGGGGCGCTGTGAGTTTTCGCCTGAGGCAGCAGAAAGGCTAGATTCACCTCTATATATATAAACTAACAGATGAACAGGGATTGTATCAGCAGTTCAACAAGATGCAGGCAGCCATATATTAGACCACCCTTTAATACTGGGGCACAGTAATTCTATATATATAAACTAACAGATTTAACTGGGATTGTGGCAGCAGTTCAACAAGATGCACACGGTGATTGCACTTAACCTGTACTGTCCCTGCAGTCTCCCTATGTTCTCCTTACAGCGTCTAAAAACCCTCCCTATGATCTCACTACAGTCCCTTCACTGTCCCTATCCAATATTCTACAATTAAAAGCTTTCTGAAACACTGTCCCTAGCGCATAAGCGCTTGTCACATCTTTCCCTAAACTCAGCTCACAGTGAAATGGTGGAGACCGTGCAGGACTGAGGCTTTTTATAGGACTGTGACATCTGTGATCGCTGCATGGCATTATGGGTCATATTGCTTTCCCAGGCTTCTTACTTTCACTTTGTAACATTTTAGAAAAAATCAGATTCGTTACCACGAAGAGCAAGGAAATTTGTCGGATGGATGGAATACTAATTCATTGAAAATATTTATAAGCCTGCTTCTCACAGCTGAGAGGTGGATAAAAGTGATGCTGGTCTAGACAGTCTCTCTCTCTGCTAGGAAACACAAGCACTGTCATTGAGTTAATATTTGTATTTGGTAAGAGGTAAGAATACCAGAACATCACTCCTAGTGGTACTATCCACTGGGTGAAATAACTCCTGAAACCCCCAGTGATCATCTCTAATCTGAAGGAACCTGACAGCAAGTGTTACATTTCCCTGCAGCGCCACGACAGGTGAAATAAGGCATTACACATGGCCTATTGAAATAAATGTGCTGACTAGTAGTGCATAGATGTTCCCAGACCTCCAGAGCAAGAACCCCTCTTTGCAGCTGTTATTTTCCCAGACTGATAGATTAGGGTCCTAAATTACAGAATTCACCTTAATTAACAGAATTCCTTAACTGGTTTCCAACATTGCTGTTAGGAATGTTTGCAAACTTCAAGATGTTGTACCTAAAGTCCCTGAATATTGTGCATTTTCCCTGCAGTGATTTCTTTAATATGCCTTGTGGTGGAAGAATAGGTTTGGGAGGGGGTACAGGATTGGGAGACTGGATACGGGAGGGGGGGGTGTAGCACAGGAGCAAGAGGTAGGGGGTATGTTTGAGGATCTGGTGTGACACAAAACACGTGCCAGCAGGCAGGACCGTGTAGCAGGTGCAGGGAGGAGCTGGGAAGAGGAGGGGGAGGCTGGTGTCGGGGGGGGGGGGGGATACTCACTTTCTATAATGGATGGAGAAAGTCACATCATGTGGACCTGTCCTATTAATTGCAGAATCATTAAGACTCCTCAAGCTCAGTGGCATCAGGTGACATATGACAGGTGAGTGAAGGCCTTGCGCCTCACACCATGGACTTTAATATGATTGTTTATGACTTATGATGTCACATGTCCCTGCTGTTATATGTGATATTTCGGGAATGATATTTTAGATTTTTATGAAACTTGTTATTAGCTATGTTTTACATGGGTCGGTGTAAAATGTTTTTAACTGGACAAAGCAGTGCAAAAGTTTGTACTGGTCACATGAAACATCTGGAAAAGTTTACAAACTCTGCACATGAGTGTCCAAAAGTGACATTCTGACAGAAACATGGATGGAAGCATGGGTAGACTATGAGAAAGATGGATAGATATATATGAGATAGATAGATAGATAGACAGACAGATAGATACAGGATATAGTTAGATGTAGATAGATAGAAAACAATTAGATTTATAGACAGACAATAGATAGATAGATAGATAGATAGATAGATAGGAGACAGATAGTAGAATAGATAGATAGGAGACAGATAGTAGAATAGATAGATAAATATTAGATAGATAGATAGTACATAGAGATATAGGCTGAATTTTGAAAATTCCTCTTGCTGTTACTGATGTCTTTTGATGTGTTTTAAAGAGCATTGTCAGTTCATGTACATTCAATCAACCGAGTTCAGTTGTTTTTAATTAATTGTATACCATCAACATATTCTGTTGGGCAGTACACCACATACTTTCAGTCACTTGTTGGCAGGGGTGGGATTCAAATTTTTAACAACAGGTTCCCTACTCAACAGTGGACACGCGGCGCCAGGACACATGTTTACATATATATACACCATATATATACATAAATACACCATGTATACACTACACACACATACCACCCAACTTTTAAAAAGCCAAAGGTGCTAAACTATGGAATGGAAGCGCTCATCTCCAGCTGCCACCCCCAGAGCACCAGATCGGGATTCCGACGGTAACACGATTCTCCGATCCGACTTTAATTTTAACAACTGGATCTGGAGAACCTGAGGGAACTGGCTGAATCCCATGCCTGGTTCTTGGTCTTGATCATGATCTAAATTTCTTAACTCATATGCACAGGTTTGGGGTCAGTTTTATAGGAAACCAGTGAACAAAGGTACAATGTGAAAAACATGCAACTCCATTTAGATATTGCCCTGCCAAGAACACCAAGAGAACAAATATACACCACATAGCTATTAAAACAACAGAAATTATCAGCACAAATTGGTTCTGTACACCACTTTGGACATACCAACAGCCAATGAAATGTTATCACAGCCAGAATGTATTCTGGTCTAATAGAGTACTGGTGCTTTCTGGGTGATATGGACTATAGAAAACATCTGTTATATTTTGTCAACAGGGTTCTCTGTTTTAGATAATTCATTTGTTACAAGACTTCCCTGACAATAAGCTAAGGACTCCCAACAGTTATATGTTATATGTGAGTGAGTGCTGAAGCAATTGTTTAATTTTCTTGCAGCAGCATCTCGGGAAGAATGGAAGTACTTCACAGTTCTTATTAAAGGGGTTCTTTGATAACGATTTAAAAATCGCTTTCAGCAACTCATCCTAGAATGTCACTAGGATGGGGTGCCTCCACTTATACAGCCACTGCTGAGATTTTCTGTCAGGCTGCTTAGCTTGACAGCATATCTCATGCACAATTGCTCCATTACTATCTATTGTAGAGCAGGAACTCTTTACACTAGGTGGTAATGATGAAATTCTTTGCGTGATATGTTGTCATGGCTGACCAGCCTAACAGAAACCGGAACAGGATTGCATATTTATTATTTATTGTAGAGCAGAGTTGCAATACTAATGGAGCGATTGCACCTGGGATATGCTGTCAGGCTGAGGAGCCTGACAGCAAATCTCAGCAGTGTGAAGCAAATACAGAGTAACAAGACCCCCCCTTACCCCCTAAGTAGCTGTATAATAAATAATAATAATCTTCCTTCCCCCAAATAAAAATAAACAATAAAAGATAATCATCGTGTGCATTGCTGCATGTAAAAATGGCCGTACTATTAAAATCTAAAAATAATTATACCATACGGCAAACGGCGAAACTGAAAAAAGTAAAAATTAGCCCTCCAAAGCGCCGTACACATAATTACAAAATATTAGACCAGAATATGGCGATAAAAAAAAAAATCATATTAAAACGCAAGAAAAACTATACAAATGTACTGACCCGGAGAATAAATAGCACAAGTCAGTTTTACCGTAGTGAACGCTGTAAAAACAAAACCCATAAAACTGTGGCGGAATTGCATTTTCTTTCCAATTCCACCACATTTGGAAAAAAAATTCTAGGTTCCCACTACATCTTATGCAATATTAAATGGTGCCATTAGAAAGTACAACATGTCCTGAAAAAAGCAAGTACTCATATGGCTATGTGAATGGAAAAATAAAAAAGCTATGGCTCCAGGAAGGCAGGAAGTAAAAAACAAAAAGGGAAAATTGTTCTGTCAGCAAGGGCCATTTCAAGTATTTCAATAGATCATTTCAAGTATGTAAACATTAGGTCATATTCTATCTATCTATCCTGTTCACTTGTCAGTATTTCACATCTATTGTTTAATGGTCATGGTTATCTCATTCCATTCACCTCAAATAGTAGGCATTAATATTAAACAGGTACTACTAGTAGGAGATACTAATATTACTAAAATTAAAAGTGTTTTCCGAGATTTAAATATCCTAATCTTTAAAATTTGGTCGCCAAATTTAAAATACATATCATTATAATAAAAAAGACTTGGAGGAGAATACACCACATACCTCTTACATCCAGGGACATCTCCTGTCATGTAGATCTTCTCTTTCCTCTTCTCCTCCGTTTGACCCAGACCGCCATGACTAATTCTTTCAGCCGCATCTCGTCTCTACAGAGTTTGTTACACAAACACGTTAGATTTCTCAATTTTTCCATCAACTTTCCCATCCTGGTGTCCTGAAAATGTCATCTTGCTGCCACCCCCAATACTGTGCCCGTGGTGCTTCCCAATACACCCAAAATAATGTCCCTGTAATAGAAATGCACCTACAGTTCCTCCCCAATAACATCACCCCCCCACACTGCCCCCACATAGTAATTTTCCCCCACATAGTAATCCCCCATAGTAATTTGCCCCCACACAGTAATTTCCACCACACTGCCCCATATAGTAATTTCTCACACACAGTCATTTCCACCACACTGCTCCCATATAGTAATTTCTCACACACTGTAATTGCCCCATAATGCCCGGCCCCCTCACATAGATTATACTTACTCAGCTCCCAGGCACCCACGTTGCTCCGGATCCCTGCGCGGCTGTCGCTGCATCTCCCCATTGCGCAAATAAAAACATCCGGTGATGGGGGAGCAACCAATAGCGGGCTGCGACGGGGACAAGCCTCCCTAGCGTCCCACTCCTTTCTGTCGAACTATTTTCTATGCCAGCTGCTATTTCGCTGTATATACTATCTCCCTTGTGAGGGTTCCCTTCTCTCCAATTCTGAACTAAAATCGATGTTACTCCTGGGATGCAGGAGTAACATCGATTTTAGTTCAGAATTGGAGAGAAGGGAACCCTCACAAGGGAGATAGTATATACAGCGAAATAGCAGCTGGCATAGAAAATAGTTCGACAGAAAGGAGTGGGACACATGAGAAGAAAGGGGATAGTCCTAAGGAGTTATCAGGCACCCCAGCAGGGAACAAGTTCATGCGTCAGTAATAGACATAATTCCCATCTCTCCAAGTACTGAGGAATTTTTAATCTTAGGTATTTAGAGTGGAAATAAATATTTTAAAGGGAATCATTAAAATGTATGTTTTACTAAAATAATTAGTCAGTGAGGTGATAAAAAGCCACACTTTGGTCCCAGTGACCGCTGAATCTCACATATAAATAAATATAGTGTGGCCACCTCCTGAAGGACCCAAAAGTCTGTTGAATAAAAGCCTCCCTAGCGTCACCCACAATGCTAGGGAGACTCGTCCCTGTTGCAGCCTGCTATTGGCTGCAACGGGGACAAGTCAACTTTACAAGTAGCTTTACAGTCTGTCCACAGGAAGGCTTAATACTTCAAGGGGTATTCCCATCTGGGACATTTATAGCATATCTATAGTAAGAAGACTCCTGCACTCAAAAATCAGATGCAAGTAGTATACATATTTTATTGTGAGGACTTCCAATACAATCAAACGTTTTTGGCCATAATGGCCTCTATCAGATACTGGAATACATGATAATGTGGTATCAGTGTGAGTGTACATACATATGACAAAACACAAATATCAGTATAACATTGTCAATATTACAAGTCCATGATGCAATTATAGAATAACTTCCATATAATAAATAATAACCAAGGAGGAGGGTCAAGAAGTGTAGGCTAATGCCTCATGCACACGACCATTGTTTGGGTCCGCATCCGAGCCGCCGTTTTGGCGGCCAGGATGTGGACCCATTCACTTCAATGGGGCCGCAAAAGGTGCGGACAGCACTCCGTGTGCTGTCCGCATCCGTGGCTTCGTTCCACGGCCCCGTTAAGAAAATATAAGGCATTTATATTGGCATTTATATTGCCGGCGCCCGTTCAGTTCCGCAAATTGCGGAAGGCAGCGCGGTCGGCTTCCGTTTTTTTGCAGACCGCAAAAACGGCACGGCCGTGTGCATGATGCCTTAAGGCCCCTATCAGACGAGCGAGTTTTCCACGCGGGTGCAATGCGTGATGCGAACGCATTGCGCCCGCACTGAATCCTGACCCATTGATTTCAACGGGTCTGTGTACTTGAGCGTGGTTTTTACGCATCACTTGTGCGTTGCGTGAAAATCGCAGCATGTTCTATATTCTTAACAACATCTCTAAGGCCTCGTTCACACTTCAGTGTTTGGTCAGTGATTTCCATCAGTGATTTGTGAGCCAAAACCAGAAGTGGAGCCTCCACAGACATGAGGTAGAAGGGAAAGATCTGCTCCTGTTCTGTGTTTAGAGTTGCACCTGGTTTTGGCTCACAAATCACTGCTGGAAATCACTGACCAAACACTGAAGTGTGAACGAGGCCTTAACAACCATCAGTGAAAAATGCATCGCATCCGCACTTGCTTGCATAAAGGGGAAGCCCCCTTTACTTCTATGGGGTCAGGGCTGCGTGAAAAATGCATCGCATCCGCAAGCAAGTGCGGATGCAATGCATTTTTCACTGATGGTTGTTAAAAGATGTTGTTTGTAAATCTTCAGTTTTTTTATCACGCGCGTGAAAAACGCATCAATGCGCATTGCACCCACGCAAAAAAAACTGAACAACTGAACGCAATCGCAGACAAAACTGACTGAACTTGCTTGTGAAATGTTGCGAGTTTCCCTGAACGCACCCTGAACGCGTCTGGACTTTATCCGTATCGTTAGTGTGCAAGAGGCCTAAATGACAAAAAAGAGAACATAAAAACACTCACAAAGCAATAAATGCTAAATCGTTATATAAACTGTGACGAATACCACGCCTCGTGACTGCTTGACGTCACCTACATCGAGCTCACGAGATGCAGTATGGTCACTTGTTACCAAGAGCATGACGTTACGCCCTCCAGAGGAGCAGGTAAGGTCAGCTTGGTACAGTTTACACAGACACCTCTCGTCCACGCGGGTACAGAGAGGCAACAAGCTGAGGGAGCCTTTTCACTGCCACAATGAAACAGCGCTTTCTCAGCTCGGATAATCTGCCACCAGCTTCTCGTTTGATATAAGTCCAGTCCGCTAACCGGATTATATAGGGTGAGAAACTAACCCGCGGTAGCTTATAACTAGGCCGAAACACGGACATGGGGATTCGTGATCGAGATACAAGATAGCACAAGATTAAATAATATATTTAATCGCCTTAAGGGCACACTAGATATAACACAATATACACAGAGAATAGATACAGTGGTCTGAGGTTACAGATACAGATGATATAGGTAGAACAGGGTAGGTACCAGGTAGATGAAAGTTCATTTGGGTTCTAATGGTGGAATAGTCCTTGGCTGCAGTCACGTGGGGGCAGTGATGCCAGCTGGTTCCCGGTCTCTCCAAACACATTGGCACGATGTGACCCCCTTCAGAAAAGACACCGCCCGCTGGGTTGCATGGGCTTATGACCTGTAGCCGGCTGCTCCCCTCCCCGCCTATGGTTAGGGTACACTCCTCCTTCTCTGGTGCTGGCAGAAAATGACCCATAAAACCTGTTAGGGCTCATAGCCCCAGACCAGGAGGATGGTTCCGGGCCCAATTGATCTGCCTGGGTTCCTGCTACAGCTAGAGTCCAAGCATGGTACCGTTATTTGGTTTCTGTAGGGAGATATGTATATCTCCCCTCACGGGCATCCTAGCATCAAGCCAGGAACATGTGAATGTTTGGCTTTGCCCCAAAATCGCAAAAAGATAACCGAATTATGCCTGGGATGGACGGACAATTCATAATTCCTTATGAAATGTAGGTGCCAACATGTCTGGGAGGTATCATTGATCCTGAGCAAGACCTCCTGCTGGGGGTTTTCTTGCAGGATTAGCTTGCCTCCAACCTGGCTGGTTGAGGTGTGACTTTATTCGCCTGGGGCTTCCTCCCTTGCTAGCTGACAGCAGATGGCTGGGGAATGAGAACATATTTTGCATGTACCCTGACTGTGTATATGCCAAAAGGTGTTTTAAATGACAATCAGGGCTGCCAATAAATGATAATCCATATTTCTCACATAAACTATATATGATAAATAAATATGAGGTTCTTGGCAAATATACATTGATCAAAAAATATCTGTGCCCATCTACCATGGTATTGTCTGAAGTTTTGGGTACCAGTAAAAAAAAACCTCAAGAACAATTGACTTTTTATTTGGCCACTTTTTAGTTGGACACCTATAGTATATTTGTTATAGCATTCTTCCCCTATAGAGAAGGAGATGTCAAAACACCTGGAAAAAAATGGTAAACGCCATTTAAAAAAAAAGAACAAAAGCCAGTAAGTCAAAGAACGTTATCTAACAAAAATACCAGGCGCAAAAAAGTGTTTGTGTGTCCTGCTTTTCATATTTCCTGTAGACCTTCAGCTAACATCTGGAGCTGGGATTTCTACTGCAAAAACTGCTGTGAAAAACTCAGGTGCTAAAAATGTAATGCAAAGTGAACAAAAACGCCACAAAAACTTTTAAAAAAACCTTTTTGAGTTTTTATGCTGCAGCCACACTTAATTATAGTGAATTCTGAAATGAATTGAAGTACTGAATTAGCAAAGCATTTTACATTTTTGTGTTGCATTTGTGTGGGTTTAGCATTTTTGCTATTTTTGGCGTTTTTCCCAGGGAGTTGAAAAACACCTGGAAAAATGTCCATATGAAATTTTACAATAAAAAAGTGATAAAAAGGTCATTAGAAAAAATATGAAGAAAACTGTTAAAATGCTCAAAAATACTGAATGTGAAAGAAGCCTAAGGCTGAGTTCACACGGGCGAGATTTCCGTGCGGGTGCAATGCGTGAGGTGAACGCATTGCACCCGCACTGAATCCGGACCCATTCATTTCTATGGGGCTGTGCACATGAGCTGTGATTTTCACGCATCACTTATGCGTTGCGTGAAAATCGCAGCATGCTCTATATTGTGCATTTATCACGCAATGCAGGCCCCATAGAAGTGAATGGGGCTGAGTGAAAATTGCAAGCATCCGCAAGCAAGTGCGGATGCAGTGCGATTTTCACGCACGGTTGCTAGGAGATGATTGGGATGGAGACCCAATCATTATTATTTTTCCTTCTAACATGGTTATAAGGGAAAATAATAGCATTCTTAATACAGAATGCATAGTACAATAGTGCTGGAGGGACTTAATCCACTTGCTCGCGCAGCCGGCATCTCTTCTGTCTTCTTCTTTGCTGTGTACATGAAAAGGACCTGTGGTGACGTCACTCCGGTCATCACATGGTCCATCACATGATCTGTCACCACGGTAAAAGATCATGTGATGGACCATGTGATGACCGGAGTGACGTCACCACAGGTCCTTTTCCTCTACACAGCAAAGAAGAAGACTGAAGAGATGCCGGCTGCGCGAGCAAGTGGATTAAGGTGAGTTAAATTATTATTATTATTTTTAACCCCTCCAGCGCTATTGTACTATGCATTCTGTATTAAGAATGCTATTATTTTCCCTTATAACCATGTTATAAGGGAAAATAATACAATCTACACAACCCCGATCCCAAACCCGAACTTCTGTGAAGAAGTTCGGGTTTGGGTAGCAAACATGCCGATTTTTCTCACGCGCGTGCAAAACGCATTACAATGTTTTGCACTTGCGCGGAAAAATCGTGCATGTTCCTGCAACGCACCCGCACCTTTTCCCGCAACGCCCGTGTGAACCCAGCCTAAGGCTAGTTTCATATGCCCATTTAGTTGATCTGGCATGCTGGTCCGGCAGAGGAACAGCCTACTGGAGTTCTCTGTATCTGGCATAGCCAGATACTGCTATTCACCACCAAACTCCTATGACTGTAATAGCATTTGGTGGGGATCCAGATGGTTTCCAAAATTAGTGCTGGGCTTTGGCCCATCATAGTCAACGGGGTCTGATGGAGAACGGCAGTACATGGCTACATCGGATATAGTGAACTCTGGCAGAGCAAACAGCCGGAATAGCCTGCTGTATTGTGTAAACGGACACGTGAAAGTAGTCTTATAAAGGTTTTATGGTTATATGTGAGCGAAGTTTTCAAAATTTCTATTCAGATTTTTTCAAGAAATTCACTTAGTTCCAAAGTAATTTGTTACGAAGTGCACTTAATAAGCTATATCTCAGCCTGCAGAGAGAGTGTATCTCTGTGTACATCATTGTGCATTGCAGCAACATGCATATCTAGTCCTTTCTGGTAGTGAAACAGTTACTGTGACAGGCAGGTGGACATCCCAATAACAGTAAAATTAGACAGCTTATTCACTCCAACTTGAGAATTGTTTATCTATTAAACAAGGTGGACGCCCCAATAACAGTAGAACAACACAGCTTTCTTACCCAGATTTAAGAATCAAGGCCTAAGAGAATTGCTTATCTATTAAACAAGTGAAATGGTGGAGACCGCGTGAGATGAGGCTGGCTAGCTGGTGATTCATTGTCTGCATGGCATTATGGGTGAGCTCACGTTTCTACGCTTCTTACTTTCACTAACCCATGTCGCCACCATTTTAGGAAAAAAATTATTCATAGCTATGAAGCCTGAGGAAATTCAGATTTGTTGCGAATCAAATTTTTCCTAAACTTTGGATCGAATTCCACTTTGGATGCTTTGATTCGCTCAACACTATTTATAAAGCTTCAGCCTAGGAGCCAACCCAATAGTTGAAACCTGTGTCCCAATTTAAAAACAAAAAAGACACTACACTGTCTTTAGTCCTGCCGCTCTCACGTGCGTCCAATCCCCAACAGACTGGAAGTCACTTGGTCCCATGACCATTGTGGTTGATCACTGGCCTCAGCGGTCACATATGCTAGAACGGCATTCCACTGCTAGTGACATGCCATTCTAGCACATGGAACTGTTGAAGCCAGTGGTTGACTGCAGTGGTCATTAAACCAAGCCATTTTTGGTCTGGTAGGGACCAGAAACACTACAAGCAGGACTGTTGAAAAAAAAAATAAGGGTTGTTTTGTTGTTTTTTATTTAATTGGGCACAGGTTTCAACCATTGAGGTTGTCCACTCCTAGGCTAGACAACTCTTTTAATGAGAAGGTTCTACAACTTTCTAATATATTTGATTAAGTTTCTTACCCTTTTCAAAATAATAGTTTGCTGCCAGAGAACGAGAGCAATTTTTGCATTCAGAAGTTTGTTCCAGTCTAGTTAATTACATTCACTCCTCAGGACAATGCTCTGTGAGCTGAACTCATAAGGAACAGCTCCCTGATAGTTTTCTACAATGTATCACTCTGAATCCAACTGTATCCACTACTCAGCATCCAAAGGAGCCCCAGTTACAGGGAAACCAGGCTGGAGGAAGGGGGGGGGGATTCTGTGTACCAGCTCTGCATTCCTCTGCCACCCGAGACACCATCGCCGTGTTCCACTCTGCACAGCGTTCACTGAGGAGAAGGCAGAAGCACTGATGAACCTCCTGCCTTCTCTTCGACTCCCTGCTGTCACTGACAACCAGGGACCAGTCCTGCTCCTGCAGGAGCTGTCATCCATGGCTGTGCGCCACACCGGGCAGAAACACAGCTGATAGCAGGACCAGCTATAAATTTCTGCCAAGCAGGACGGGGGCCGCAAACCATGGCTCAGGGGGGGCGCATGCTGACCGCGGGCACCCATGCTCCAAACCATATTGATGCATTTAAGGCTACCTGCACAAATTTCTGCAGCATATCTGCAGCAAAACCCGCAATGTCTAACATGCTCTGATGCTCTCCTTTGCCCTGCGCTAAATTGCGCAGGGCAAAGGCATTTTCTGGAGTTCCGGTGATGTACCGGGCTCTCCATAGGGCCGCCAGGCGACGGCTTCCGCCCAGCAGTGTGTTCGGTGACATCACCGGCATTGATGGGTGGGCGTTAGCGCTGCCCTAGCCTGTTAAACGGCTAGGGCAACGCTAAATCCTGCCCATCAGAGCTGGTGACGTCACCGAACACACTGCTGGGTGGAAGCCTCTGCCCGGCAGTGTGTTATTGTAAAAAAAAGAGCCCTTGCCCTGCGCGATCCAGTTAACATCAGGGGGGCTGCCTGGGTGAAATTATAGGTATGTCCGGGTTCAGCTCTGAACCCGGACAACCCCTTTAAATTTGAAATCCACAATGTAGTTCAATTTCCACAAGGAATA
This sequence comes from Bufo gargarizans, assembly GCF_014858855.1. Taxonomy (NCBI): domain Eukaryota; kingdom Metazoa; phylum Chordata; class Amphibia; order Anura; family Bufonidae; genus Bufo; species Bufo gargarizans. Next base: position 484,350,165 of record NC_058081.1, on the reverse strand, counting down.
ACTCTGCAAAGTGTACATGACATTAGTGTAATCTCAAGCTATCTTGATAAAGAAACGTTGAAACGTTGCTATTCCAATGCTGCTGTTACCAATAAAGTAACCAGCTTATTCACCAGAACTGAGGAGTGCTGTGGATTTTCTTCTTTATTTGTATACTTATGGGACCCTTAGCCAGGATCCTGATCCGCGAGCACCAACCTATCCAGGTTTCTATTGGCAACTGTCCCTATATTGGGACCTGGAGTGCTGCTTAACCCTCTTTTTTATTAGTGTAATCTCATACACTTTGCTGGTCCTGTAATACTCAATACACACATATTCTGCAACGTGTGCAGGTGGCCTGAGGGTACATGCACATGGCAGCATAGCTTATGCAGATTTTCTGTGTGGATTTTTGCAAGGTGTTCGCTGCATTTCTGCACCAAAGTCTGCATGTGGTATTTGCGGATTTTCATGGATTTGGATGTGGTTTTGCCCCAGATGGCAGGGTGGAATCTGCACTGAAAATCCACACAAACAATTGACATGCCGCAGATGTCAAAATCCATGTCAAACTGCAGGTCAGTTTCCATGCCAAATATTTTTTCACCGTGTACATGAGATTTGGACAATCTACTTAGCTGGTACTGTACTTTAGTACTTTCATACATGCATCAAAGAAATCCAGCAGAAAGCAGCCTGCCAGAGTTCTCTGGAACTTGCATAGCTGGATAGGGCTGTGTGCGCACTGGACCCAATGACTATAATGGGATGCAGCAGGGATCCGGACGCTGCCTGGCAAATCAGCAATTGCTTCCTGCAACGCTTTTTTTCCTGCCGCATCTTGGCCTACATGCCAGGGAGCGGCCAGATCCCCGCCGCATCCCATTATAGTCATTGGGGATCGGCTGGCGCGTGGCACTATCCCTCTATGCCAGGTCCAGAGAACTCCGGACTTCTTAGACCAGGGATGCTCAACCTGTGGCCCTCCAGCTGTTGTAAAACTACAATTCCCATCATGCTCGGCTGTAGGATGATAGCTGTAGGCTTTCCAGGCATGCTGGGAGTTATATTTTTACAACAGCTGGAGGGCCACAGGTTGAGCATCCCTGTTTTAGACGAATGTGTGAAGCATGAAAATCCACATGGAAAATCTGCACGGCACATTCTATCTACTGTAATGTACAACAGGGGTGTTCCCATCCACCAACAGCAAAGAGCTTCATTTACATAAGACCAAAAACCTGTTTAACAAAACCAAAATAATTACCAATAAATATAATTCTTTGCTCTGTGATATCTTGTAGCTGTCCAAAAAATATATAACTATGAAATTGAATATTTCAACATGTTCCATTTATCCTGTCAATCATTATTGAAAGGTACTAGTTAAGAATTTGAGATGGCATTTGCATTGTTTTTCTATCTTTTTAATCAAATAAAAAAAAAAATCTATCACTCATTTGGAAACATTATAAAAACTTTCCCACCACTATGCTAACAAGATGCCGCCCAGCAAATGCACCTGTAATTTGCTTTCTCTTCGTAAGTGACACCTGCAAGCTGCCCTTATTAACCCCACAAGAAAATTATCCGGTGGGTGACGTAATGTTTTTCAAACTACTTAGGTTTTTACAGGAATTATCTTTTTTTTTTCTCTCCGTCAGACACATTAATTTACATCTTTCAACTGGCGAGACTTTCTTGTGAGACAATTAGTCCACCCTTCAGCAACCAGCGAAAGATGATACAGACTCTTTTTTATTCACTTACAAAGAGGCTACAGTATTCACGTAAGGATCAGCTGTTACTAACTCCCACCAAATACCTCCAATAGGGGCCTGTATTATCACACAGGCATAATGCGGAGAACACAGGGCCCGTTCAGAGTGTAGAATACCAGAGACAGACTGGAAAATGAAAAGGTAGCCTCACCCTGGGGTGAAAGGGCTATTAACTGCTGTTTACAAATACTGGATGCCATATTGCCACCTTTACCCTTCCTCTGCTAATTCCAGGTCCTACCATTATCCTAGGACGAACCTGGCAGGAACATTGCTTTTCTGTTATGTATCAGGATTTTTTCAATACTTCTGCTTTTTGCATGTTTCACTCAGTGGCATACACAGATCTCATAATGCCCCAAAGCAAAAGTTATATCCCCCCCCCCCTCAGTTTCCCAGTATGCGTGCATGAAACACTCCCATGCAAACTAGAATTAAAAGTGCAATTCCCAAGTTTTCTGATACAATTTTTTTGCAATTAGGTGGAATACATTTATAAATTTAAAATTTTAATTAAAAAATAGTCACCCTCCAACTTCTATAAGCTTCATAAATGTCATGCTCATTCTGAACACAGTTTTTCTTAATGTATTTAGACCACACATGCAGTATATTATAAACCACTAGGGGGAGCTCAGTGTATGGAAATGTATATAGTTACCATTGATTTTAATGGAAGCTGTAAAAATAATCTCTTTGCCCTGATCTCCCCCTAGTGGTGGCTCATTGTAAATGCAGTGTTTTCATGTCGGCAGGCGAAGTGGTTTAGCGTTGAGCCATAAAACTACTACATTTTAGGTATCTCAGTGTGGCATGGGATCCTACCACTAGACTACCTACAGTGTGTGAACACGGTCTGAGAGGTGCTAAAATACAACTTACAGCCAAGCTCCCACATACCTCCATAGTGAAATCACTCAAGTAGTGGGAGAGATGATAAGGCTGTAAGCCCCACCTATAACAGGCCATGTGACACCGGTGCAACAGAATGCTAGTGGTAGGAACCGATGCCACGCTGAGATACCTTGACAGTGGTGCAAAAGGGCTCCGATGTGTTCCTGACTGGAATACATTGGCTAAAGTCTCAGTTCTTAACATCAGTTTGAGAGATTAGCCCAAGTGTTGTCAGTTGCATATCATTGTGGTGCACCTTTTGCAGTGATTTATGAGGCTGTTATATAGATTAAGACTTCCACTCTGTTTGTTGCAGTATCCCCACCCACTTTCCCATGTATGTGATGTCCTCCTTTTGCGAATTCTCACACACACACACAGTAATAATGATTGCAGTGTGTGTGCCCAGGAGTGCCCCAAGCCATAATATATGTCTGTCCTCCATTATGGCCCAGGCCTCATTCCCCGGGCCCTCTCCAGCAGGTGCGATGCAATGATATTGCCTTCTGGGATGAGAAGAAGAGCACATGGGCCAAAGAGCATCCCCTGGTCTGTCCCCGTCTATTCATCCCAGCAGGTGCAAGTACAGCACTCAGTGCATGGAGCCTTCTAGGGAGAGCGGGATGTGCTGTGTTCATCGGGGGAACGGAGCTAGGTGAGTACTGATTTTTATTTACACCACTGGAAGCCTTCACTTATATTAGGGGGGTACTACTGTGTGGGAGCATTAAGGGAGAGCACTACTGTGTGGGGCATTAAGGGAGCACTACTGTGAGAATGGACTAAGGGGGTATAACTGCTGTGTTGTGGGGGGTTTTGGGCAATTGTGAGAGGTCTTTACTAGCCATTGGAGGGGGGTTGCAGAAAGTTGCTTCGGGGGAGGATTTAAAAATTTGCTGTGGGGCTAAGACTTTTCAAGTTACGCCCTTGTCATGTACCTAACAGCCCAGAGAATACATCTTTTTGTGAAAGTGCTTCTTTAAACATGAGTTTTACCACAAACATTACTTTATCAAATAATCACAGGATGGGGGAAGAATCTGATCACTGGTGGTCTTGCTGCTGAAATCCACAGCAACAACCTATCGCGGTTCCTCCCATTACAGAGGTGAGAAGATCTTAGAGACTAGCAGAACGTGAGGGTATCTGACAGTCTCTCTGTTTTCATCTTGCAGTGTTGTTGCTTGGTAATGACCACACCTCTTGTCAGGTGTAGCTTGTGGTCAATACTGAGGCTCTATTTAGTTCTGAATCACACTGCTTACCACGTGGTTGATATTTCCTGCTGGAGTTGGTTGAGCTGGTGTGTTGTTCCTTTGGCTCTCCTGCTCCCCCATTCTTCTTTAAGCTAAGTGCATTTTGTTTTGCATTTTGTTGTTAGCTTGGGTGTGTTGTTGTCTAGGCCTCAGGGAGAAGCTGGTTCCTTCATCTGGGGAGGAACCAGTAGTCTAATTCCCTGCCACCACTCCTAGGGCCTTCCAGGGTTTCCAGGGCTTAAGTTCTGGTGTGAGTATTTCCACCTTCAGGGTCTACTCATACTTGCAGGAGACAGGGAGCGGTCTAGGGATTCCTAGGAGGTCACCACCCCTCTCCCTTAGCTTTGAGGCCTAGACTCCGGTCTATTCCTTCTGTGTGTTATCTGGTGTTATCCCCTCCCCATTACCCGTGACACAACCTATTTGAATAGAGCAGTGGTTGAGCATGTGTGCTGGCATTCCATTCAAACAAAAAAAGTTTGTAGTCATTCTATCTCCATCAATCCCATAAAGTGTGATTCCTATACTGTGGAAATTTTAAGGGTTGCTTGAGAAACATGCATACATTTCTAACATGCGCATTGCAAAAATATTGAGGCCCCAAACTGCTCTTTGACAGAGTTGAACGATGCTTATTAAATTAGAAGAGCATGGCTGGTTTCTTCCAGAAACAGTGCCACTATTGTCTGTAGACAATGTCTGGTATTGCATTCCATTCACTTGAATAGGAGTGAGCTGCAATACCACAAAAAGCCATGATCAAGAGTTGCTTCGTTTTTGAAAAAAAGGAGGCTTAAATAAAAAAAAATCTAACACAAGAATGTGCAAACACTGCTTGCAGGAAGCGTCCCTCTTTTGCTGTAACTGTTAATGCACAGATGATTGCTTTAATGCTTCAAAGATTTTTTCCATTGCATAGAAGGAGCCCAAAATATCTGCCCAAACAGTCCAACAATCTCTGAAAAGCCGTCTAAAAACAAAGTTCAAGCTGGGACAAATATAATTTTTTCTATTCTTTCTTTCTAACATCTTCCTCTGCAAATCGAGTGTTGGGGAGGGCTATATGGATACTGTACAGTGATGCTTTCGCATTTTGGCCTCTTGCCTCCTAACTGTTTTATTGTCGATTTTGGCTGAACTTGCAGCTCTGAGACGGTTGCCAAGAAATAAAGAGGTGGGAGGGTGGGGGGGAAATATGCTAGGTCCTTTAAGGATACTGGAAAATGAAGCCAGTTGAGCTGGCCACGTCCTGCAAGCAAGTTAAAATGAATCTCAGCGGAGTACGGCCTTTTCCTTCCTGTACTTTTTTTCCCTCCAAGTGGGGAGAAACAATATTTTGACCATGTCCCAGAAAAGAGAAACTTTAGGATCCCCGTGCAATTAATATAGATCACAATTTTGTGAGAATGTATATACTTTCTTCATGTTAATTAATACATCTTCCTGCAGCAGGGGTTTATAATCCGAGTGTTCATTATATAAGATTACTAGTAGTACGTAGTCCTATACAGGAGAAGTTTGATATATATATATTTTTTTTTTTAAGTACCTGGTCATGCAGCTCTGTAGTGTAGTGGTTAACATTCTGGGCTGTAATATAGAAGTTTGTGAGTTTGAATCCTGTCAGAAACTTTTCAGAGATAGAGGCTAAATTAAATTTATATATATATATATATATATTTTTTTTTTGTAATTGTAAAAAAAATATATAAATATAGCCTCGATTTCTGAAAGGATTCACACTCACAACCTTTTACATTACAGCCCAGAATGTTAACCACTACACTATAGAGCTGCATGACCAGTTACTAAAAAATAAATAAATATGAGACTTCTGCTGTATAGGAAAGCTTACTTCATTTTATGTTTCTGTGTGAATAAAAGATATCGACAATATCCCCCATAACAGTGACGTCTACAGCACCCCTCTCCTTTAACAGTGAACTCCACAGTTCCTCACCCCTTAACACTGACCCCCCCAAGTGCCCTCCCACTTTAAAATAGGACCTCCACAGCAGCCCATCCCCTTAACTTTGACCTTCACAGCAGCCCGCTCCTTTAACAGTGAGTTTCACAGCACCCTGCTCCCTTGACAGTGACCTCCTCAGGGGCCTGCCCCCTTAACAGTGACCTCCACAGTACCCTGCTGCCGTAAAAGTGACCTCACAGTACCCTGCTGCCTTAATAGTGACCTCCACAGCAGTTGCCCCTTTAATAGTGGCCCCTGTCCCCTTAACAGTGACCTCCACAATGTCCGCCCCTTTAACAGTAACATCCACAGTGCCCTTCTCTTTAACAGTGACCTCCACAGCACCTGCTCCTTTAACAGTGACCTCCACAGTACCCCGCTGCCTAAACAGTGACCGCCACAGTGTCTGCCCCTATAACAGTGACCTCCACAGTGCCCGCGCCTTTAACAGTGACCTCCACAGTGCCTGCCTCTCTAACAATGACCTCCACAGCACCCACCCCTTTAACAGTGACCTCCACAGTGCCTGCCTCTTTAACAGTGACCTCCACAGTGCCCGCCTTTTTAACAGTGAACTACACAGTGCCCGCCCCTTTAACAGTGACCTCCACAGTGCCCGCCCCTTTAACAGTGACCTCCACAGTGCCCGCCCCTTTAACAGTGACCTCCACAGTGCCGCCTCTTTAACAGTGACCTCCACAGTGCCCGCCGCTTTAACAGTGACCTCCACAGTGCCCGCCGCTTTAACAGTGACCTCCACAGTGCCCTGCCCCTTTAATGCTAGGGCTACACAACGTCATGTGTCACGTGACATTTTGTCTCAACAATTTTTATAATGATGGGTTATGTTGTCGCACTGCGACATGCTGTGACTGCGACACGACAGTCGCAAAAAATCCATCCAAGATGGATGCATGTAGCAACGTAGTTGTGCCCTATGTGTCGTGCAACTTATTGTCGTCCTGTAGCCCTAGCCTAAAGCTGACCTACAGCAGTGAAGAAAAATGGCTGGGTTGTTATGGAAACCTGGAGTAAAACTGTGTGTATGGCAGTTGGGATTTGAAGAGAAATACAGTACTTGCAGGCTTGTATTGGCTAATGCAGGTAATTTTTTGGGAATATCTCAGGATCGGTACGTCCTAGAGAGCAGAGACCCAGTCTAAAACCGTTCCGGACACCTGATGTACAGTACCTGTGTGCCAAATGTGGTGAAGATCGGTTCAATCGTTTGGTCACGCATAAAGAACAGACAGACAGAAACTCATTTTTATATACAGGTCCTTCTAAAAAAATTAGCATATTGTGATAAAGTTCATTATTTTCTGTAATGTACTGATAAACATTAGACTTTCAAATATTTTAGATTCATTACACACCAACTGAAGTAGTTCAAGCCTTTTATTGTTTTAATATTGATGATTTTGGCATACAGCTCATGAAAACCCAAATTTCCTATCTAAAAAAATTTGCATATTTCATCCGACCAATGAAAGAAAAGTGTCTTTAATACAAAAAAAGTCAACCTTCAAATAATTATGTTCAGTTATGCACTCAATACTTGGTCGGGAATCCTTTTGCAGAAATGACTGCTTCAATGCGGCGTGGCATGGAGGCAATCAGCCTGTGGCACTGCTGAGGTGTTATGGAGGCCCAGGATGCTTCGATAGCGGCCTTAAGCTCATCCAGAGTGTTGGGTCTTGCGTCTCTCAACTTTCTCTTCCCAATATCCCACAGATTCTCTATGGGGTTCAGGTCAGGAGAGTTGGCAGGCCAATTGAGCACCGTAATACCATGGTCAGTAAACCATTTACCAGTGGTTTTGGCACTGTGAGCAGGTGTCAGGTCGTGCTGAAAAATGAAATCTTCATCTCCATAAAGCTTTTCAGCAGATGGAAGCATGAAGTGCTCCAAAATCTCCTGATGGCTAGCTGCATTGACCCTGCCCTTGATAAAACACAGTGGACCAACACCAGCAGCTGACATGGCACCCCAGACCATCACTGACTGTGGGTACTTGACACTGGACTTCAGGCATTTGGGCATTTCCCTCTCCCCAGTCTTCCTCCAGACTCTGGCACCTTGATTTCCGAATGACATGCAACAGTCCAGTGCTGCTTCTCTGTAGCCCAGGTCAGGCGCTTCTGCAGCTGTTTCTGGTTCAAAAGTGGCTTGGCCTGGGGAATGCGACACCTGTAGCCCATTTCCTGCACACGCCTGTACATGGTGGCTCTGGATGTTTCTACTCCAGACTCAGTCCACTGCTTCCGCAGGTCCCCCAAGGTCTGGAATCGGTCCTTCTCCACAATCTTCCTCAGGGTCCGGTCACCTCTTCTCGTTGTGCAGCGTTTTCTGCCACACTTTTTCCTTCCCACAGACTTCCCACTGAGGTGCCTTGATACAGCACTCTGGGAACAGCCTATTAGTTCAGAAATTTCTTTCTGTGTCTTACCCTCTTGCTTGAGGGTGTCAATGATGGCCTTCTGGACAGCAGTCAGGTCGGCAGTCTTACCCATGATTGCGGTTTTGAGTAATGAACCAGGCTGGGAGTTTTTAAAAGCCTCAGGAATCTTTTGCAGGTGTTTAGAGTTAATTAGTTGATTCAGATGATTAGGTTAATAGCTCGTTTAGAGAACCTTTTCATGATATGCTAATTTTTTGAGATAGGAATTTTGGGTTTTCATGAGCTGTATGCCAAAATCATCAATATTAAAACAATAAAAGGCTTGAACTTCTTCAGTTGGTTTGTAATGAATCTAAAATATATGAAAGTCTAATGTTTATCAGTACATTACAGAAAATAATGAACTTTATCACAATATGCAAATTTTTTTAGAAGGACCTGTATATAAGAGATATAAAATACTGGCAAGGCACACGGTGGGACGACTAACAGGGGTTGTCTATTTTTGTATTAAAGATTAAGGGCTCATGCACACAACTATATTTTTTTTCCGTGTCCTTTTAATTTTTTGGGGGAAAGTATGCGGAACAATCCATTTAAATGGGTCCGCAAAAAAAAATGAAGTTACTCCGCGTGCATTCCTTTTCCGCATGTCCTATTATTGTCCGCATCACAGACAAGGATAGTGCTGTTCTATCAGGGGCCAGCTATTCCGTTCCGCAAAATACGTAATACGCATGAACGTCATCCGTATTTTTTGCAGATCTGTTTTTTGCGGACCGCAAATGACATACAGTAGTGTGCATGAGCCCTTATATTAAATGAGAGACCATCAGGATCCGTGGGGGTCAGACATTCCCCCTCCCCCCCACTGATCAGCTATTTGAAGAGACTGTGAAGGTGAGCGCTCTGGTGACCGCTGCGGGATGCCGTACATTGTATAGCAGCTGTGCTTGGTATTGCAACTCAGGCTCATTTACTTCAATGGGACTGAGCTGCACCTAGGCCTTGTAACCGATGTTCGGTGCTCAACTGAACTAGGAGGAAGCTGTGGCGATCACAAAGCACTGCGGTCTCTTCAAACAACTGATCAGCTGGGGTGCCAGGAGTAAGACCCCACCAATCAGATATGGATGACCTATCCTGAGGATAGGCCATCAATATAAAAATCCTGGACAATCCCCATAACTAAATAATTTTAACATGTAACTATAATAAATAATTTTTACATTTTAATATTGATCTATCTACATAAAGCTGACACCCTGCTGCAACAGCTATTTAGCCCCTTAGTGACCGTGGAAGTTAAGAGGTTTGTCACAGTGTGTGACACCTCTATTGAACCCCCAACAAAATAATTGAAAGGGTGCAGTTGCGTCATCATGGTAGCCTGGGGGCCAGTAGAGCCCAATTTTGTCAGGGCCTAATAGGGTGGCTGTCAGTGTTATGTTGACAGCCATAATGCACTCCATTACTCCAAATCAGGGGCCTCCGTGTCCTCCAGTCGGCACAGTGCTGCAGGGCCCGGCGCGCACACATCATCAGCGCGCTGGCTGACGCTGTGTGTGATGTCAGGTCCCTCCCGGTGCATGCTGGGAAGAAGACGCGTTTGTCTTCTGTGGACTCCATGTCAGCGCTCTGCCAGGAAAGGTAAGTATAAGATAGCACTAGCAGGGGCCCGAATCTGCGGAGTGGGGGGTGTTGGTCATGCAGATTTGAAGGGGGCACCTGTGATTTGAAGTGATGGCGTGAAGTGATGCATGGCATGGAGATACTAATGATATCTGATGGCACTGGGGGACATGGATCATTGGCAATGGCATGGAGGGGCTGATGATGATATCTGATGGCACTGGGAGAGTGAGGGACATGACATGGAGGGGCTGATGATGATGATATCTGATGGCACTGGCGTAGTGAGGTACCTGACATGGAGGGGCTGATGATGATATCTGATGGCACGTGCGATGTCCGTGCAGGGAGGAAGCAGCCATCGGGTCCCCGCGCTGCTATGACGGGGACCCGATGGCAGGGAAGGCAGCCTGATGCCTTCCTTAGGCATCAAGGCTGCCTTCTGTGACAGCCTGTGAGATCCAGCCCCCTGGATCTCACAGGCAGGAAGCTGTAAATGTATTACATTCAGTAATACACTTACAGCCAATGCTTTACAATACAGATGTATTGTAAAGGGGATCAGATCCCCAGAAGTTGAAAAAAAAGTAAAAAAAATGTGAAAGTTTTACAAAAAAATTTAAAGTTTCAAGTGAAAAAAAGGCCTTTTTCTATAAGAAAGTAAAAAGAATGTTGTAAAAAATAGGTAAAAAAAGAAAAGTAGACATATTAGGTATCGCCAAATCCGTATCGACCGGCTGTATAAAAATATCACATGAACTAACCCCTCAGATGAACAACGTCAAAAAAATAAAACAAAAACTGTGCAAAAAAAATTTTTGGGGTCACCTTACATCACTAAAAGTGCAACACTATGCGATTAAAAAGGCGTATGACTCCCCAAAATAGTACCAATCTAACCATCACCTCATCCTGCAAAAAATGAGCCCCTACCTAAGACAATCGCCCAAAAAAAACAACCAGTGGATCTCAGACTATGGAGACACTAAAACTTAAGTAAATAAAAAAATATACATATTAGGTATCGCTGCGTCTGTAACAACCTGCTCTATAAGAATACCACATGACCTAACCCCTCAGATGAACACCGTAAAAAAGTGTACTAGCAAGCGATCAAAAAGTCATATGCACCCCAAAATAGTGCCAATCAAACCATCATCTCATCCCACAAAAAATTATACCCTACCTAAGACAATTGCCCAAAACATAAAAAACTATGGCTCTCAGAATATGGAGACACTAAATCACGATTGATTTATTTTTGTTTCAAAAATGATATTATTGTGTAAAACTTAAATAAAAAAAAGTATACATATTAGGTATTGCTGCATCCGCAATGACCTGCTCTATAAAATATCACATGACCTAACCCATCAGGTGAACACCGTAAAAAACAAAAAAGGTGTCAAAAGCCATTTTTTGTCACCCTACATCACAAAAAGTCTAATAGCAAGCAATCAGAAAGTCATATGCACCCTAAAATAGTACCAATCAAACCGTCATCTCATCCGACAAAAATAATAACCTACCTAAGACAATCGCCCAAAACATAAAAAAATATAGCTCTCAGAATATGGAGACACTAAAACATGATTATTTTTTTTGTTTTAAAAAATGATATTATTGTGTAAAAAAATAAAATAAAAAGAGTAGGCATATTAGGTATTGCCATATCTGTAACGACCAGCTCTATAAAAGTATCACATGACCTAACCCCTCAGATGAATCCTTAAATAAAAACTGTGCTAAAAAAAAAATTTGGTCACCTTACATCACTAAAAGTGCAACACCAAGCAATCAAAAAGGCGTAGCCCCCTAAATTGTACCAATCTAACCATGACCCCAGCCCGCAAAAAAGGAGCCCCTACCTAAGACAATCGACCAAAAAATAAAAAAAACAATGGCTCTCAGAATATGGCAACACTTAGGCTGGGTTCACACTTGAGCGTTGCGCAAACGCGCATTTTACGCGCGTTTTTGACGCGCATTTTTATGCGCGTTTTTGTAATAGTAAACGCGCGTTTGACGCGCGTTTGTGTGATTCACTACAGTGTCCTATGGCCACAAACGCCCCAAAAGTCGCTCATGTACTTTTTGGAGCGTCGGGCGTTTTACAGCGCGATCGTACGCGCTGTAAAACGCCCAAGTGCGAACCATTCCCATAGGGAATCATTGGTTTCTCCTTGTTGAGCGTTTTACAGCGCGTAGGAACGCGCTGTAAAACGCTCAACAAGGAGAAACCAATGATTCCCTATGGGAATGGTTCGCACTTGGGCGTTTTACAGCGCGTACGATCGCGCTGTAAAACGCCCGACGCTCCAAAAAGTACATGAGCGACTTTTGGGGCGTTTGTGGCCATAGGACACTGTAGTGAATCACACAAACGCGCGTCAAACGCGCGTTTACTATTACAAAAACGCGCATAAAAATGCGCGTCAAAAACGCGCATAAAAATGCGCGTCAAAAACGCGCGTAAAACGCGCGTTTGCGAAACGCTCAAGTGTGAACCCAGCCTAAAACATTATTTTTTTTGTTTAAAAAAATGCTGTTATTGTGTAAAACTTAAGTAAATAAAAAAGGCATCTTTTAGGCATATTGGACTTCATCGCGTCCATAAGAATCTTCTGTATAAAAATATCACATGACATCACTGTAATAGCAAGTAATCAAAAAGTCATATGCACCCTAAAATAGTACCAATCAAACCTTCATCTCATACCCCAAAAAAAATTGCCCCTACATAAGACAGTCGCCCCAAAAAATAAAATAAAAATACGGCTTTCAGAATGTAGAGACACTAAAAAATATTTTTTTTCAAAAATGCTTTATTATGTATAACTGAAACAAACAAATGAAAAAAAGGAGTCATATTTGGATTGCTGCATCCGTAACAACCTGCTCTATAAAAATAACACATGATCTAACCTGTCAGATGAACAGTAATAACAAAAAATAAAAACGGTGCCAAAACAGCTATTTTTTATTACCTTGCCTCACAAAAAGTATAATATAGAGCAACCAAAAATTATATGTACCCTAAAATAGTACCAACAAAATTGCCCCCTTATCCCATAGTTTCCAAAATGGGGTCACTTTTTTGGAGTTTCTACTCTAGGGGTGCATCAGGGGGGCTTCAAATGGGACATGGTGTCAAAAAAACAGTCCAGCAAAATCTGCCTTTCAAAAAACATATGGCGTTCCTTTTCTTCTGCGCCCTGCAGTGTGGCCATACAGCAGATTACGACCACATATGGGGTGTTTCTGTAAACTACAGAATCAGGGCAATAAATATAAAGTTTTGTTTGGCTGTTAACCCTTGCTTTTTTACTGGAAAAAATGGATTCAAAATTAAATCTGCCAAAAAAGTTAAATTCTGACATTTCATCTCCATATTCCATTAATTCTTGTGGAACACCTAAAGGGTTAACAGTTTGTAAAATAAGTTTTGAATTTCTGGAGGGGTGTAGTTTCTAAAATTGGGTCATTTTTGTGTGGTTTCTATTATGTAAGCCTCAAAAAGTGACTTCAGACCTGAACTGGTCCTTAAAAAGCGGGTTTTGGCTTCTAAACTTCTAAGCCTTCTAACGTCCCCAAAAAATAAAATGGCATTCACAAAATGATCCGAACATGAAGTAGACATATGGGGAATGTAAAGTAATAACTATTTTTGGAGGTATTACTATCTATTATAAAAGTAGAGAAATAGAAATTTGCAAGTTTGCAAATTTTTCTAAATTTTTGGTAAATTTTGTATTTTTTTATAAATAAAAATGACATTTTTCGACTCAATTTTACCACTGTCATGAAGTACAATATGTGATGAGAAAACAATGTCAGAATGGCCTAGATAAGTAAAAGCATTTTAAAGTTATCACCACATAAAGTCAGATTTGCAAAAAATGGCCTGGTCTTTAAGGTGAAATATGACAGGGTCCTTAAGGGGTTAAGAAGTTTATTAATTTTGCCATAAATATATAATTATAATTATATATATAAATTTATTTCATATCTACATCAAAGCTATCTATCTATTTGATAACTATCAATTTCCTATCTATCCATCCATTAACCTAATATCTATCTCATCACCATATATTTATTTCATATTGTATACCGTATTTTTCAGACTATAAGATGCACCGGACTGTAAGATGCACTTAGTATTTGGAGGAGGAAAATGAGGAAAAAAATATTTTTCATCAGACCTCAGAGCAGACCCCGAATCCTCACCTGACCCCCAAATAAGACTTCAGATCAGACCCTCAGACCCCCAAGCTCCATCAGCCTCAGATCAGCATCCAGCCTCAGATCAGACCCCCATCAGCCTTAGATCAGACCCCCCATTATACTCAGATGAGACCCCCATCACACTTAGAGCAGACCCCATCAGCATCAGATACGACCCCATCAGCCTCAGCTCAGACCTCATCAGATTGTTTAAAAAAAAAATTAACTCGCTTGCTCTGGACGTTGCTGCCACCCATGTTGCACTGGCAGGTAATAGTGTGTGCCTACGCGCACTACGTCCTGGCGCTATACTCTGTCAAGACACAATCCAGAGCGGGGCCCGGAAGAAGACTAGAAAGGGTGAGTAGAGCCAGCGCAGCACTACCTTTACCACTCTCCACGCCTCCCGCATGCTGATGACCACTTCCATATCTAACTAGCTATCCATTCACCTATGGTATTTTCTATATCATTACTATCTATATATTTCATAAATGTCTATCTATTTCATAACTATTTCATATCTATGTAGCTAAAGTATTAACGTCCTTAGTGTTTTTCCTTTGATGCAATGGAACTGACAAAATAGTGCGTAAAAAAATTCCTTATTAGAAATAAATTATATATTCACCCCCTTTGCTGTGAAATCCCTAAATAAGGTATGATTAACTCTCAAAGACATACTGGTAGGGACCTTAGATTGTGAGCCCCATTGGGGACAGTTGGATGCTAATGTCTGTAAAGCACTGTGGAATATAGTAGCGCTATATAAGTGCATACTATAAAATAAAATAAATAAATAAAAAATAAAGCTAAGACTAAAACAGAATTTTTTTGCATCATGGGAAACACTATGTGTGGCACAAACTCAATGCTTCCCATAACCACAAGAACGCCATTCCCACATTGAAGCATGGTGGTGGCAGCATCATTCTGTAGGGATACCTTTTGGTAGGGACTGGATTGAAGAAAAGATGGATGGCAGTAAATATAGGGTAAGGGCTCTTGTAAACAACTGTGTTTTTTGTCTGCATCTGATCCGCATTATTTGCAGGTTGGATGGGAATCCATTCACTTTAATGGGGCCGCAAAAGATGTGGACAGCATACTTTGTGCTGTCCGCATCCATATGCCCGTATTCTTGTCCGTTTTACGTAAAAGGATAGGACAGTTCTATAGAGCCCAGGACTTTCCGTTCTGGCATGACTTGAAGACTGCTTTACACCAACACACACACAACCCATCTAACATGAAGGAGTTAGAACAGTTTTGCCTGGAAAAATGGGCTAATGGAGATCTACATCTGTAACTGTAGCAAAAGGAGGCTCCACAAAGTATTGACACTCAGGGAGTGAATACTTATGTACATTAAACTTCTCTGTTTTCATCTTGATTATTGTTTGTGTCACAGTAAAAATAAAATAAAAAATCTACCGATCTTTCTATCTATATCATTTAGAATGGCCCCTCTACTGGATTTATATATAATTATTTCAGTAATTCCCAATTAGACAATGTATATATTATAAAGCCACATTCATGATGCCTGGACGGGTGTCATCCATTGATAATACTTCTATATAAGTGCAATGCTTCTGAGAACACAGACAAGACATTTTCCAAATAAAATTAAATTACATAGTAACCAGAGACTTGGAGGAAATGTTTTATTGCCTCATTTCGGCACAGCAGAGCTACTCCGTTTGGCGTTAGCTTCCAATGTGTCTATTGAAAGTACATCTGTTAACGGTTTATCATGTATAGCAGTCAAGAGTAAAATTAGTGTTCAACCTGACTGTGGGCCTATGGGATCAAGTCATGCGTCGCTGGGTGGTTCACGCATGCAGATGTTAGTGGGGTACGGGAGATGCTGCAGGCTCCATTTAACGCTGCTTCTCTTTTATATTTAACTCTCTGTAATTCGGAATTCAGGAAAAAACAAATAGAAAAACTGAATAAAAAGATCAAAATATAACAAAGTGTCATGTTTATGTTATTAGACTGACATTCTAGTCACATTTCAGGGTGGAGCTATTCTCCTGTGCTCATCATTGCCTCCTGCTGAGAGATGTGTAAACGGCCAAGTGGTCCGTGCACTTTTTTCACAGTCAAAGATTAGGGATGAGCGAATCGACTTCGGATGAAACATCCAAAGTCGATTGGCATAAAACTTCGTTCTAATACTGTACGGAGCACAAGCTCTGTACAGTATTAGAATGTATTGGCTCTGATGAGCCGAAGTTATTGTTTCGCGAAGTCTCACGAGACTTTGCACAATAACTTCATAAATTTATTAGTACTGTAAAGAAACATTTCCCGAACTTGGGTTTGGTTCCAGCACTTCGCTAAGCAATAACTTCGGCTCATCGTAGCCAATACATTCTAAAACTGTACGGAGCTCCTGCTCTGTACAGTATTAGAACAAAGTTTTATGCAAATTGACTTTGGATGTTTCATCCAAAGTCAATTTGCTCATCCCTATCAAAGATGAAGCCATCTACAAGGGCTCCTTCACGCTTGCGTATCAAAATAGATATGGATACACAGTACAGATCTTTTATACTATTTGCTATGCTTTTGGTTCCATATTTTAGCCATTTTTGTTCCTTATTTTGCTACAAGTTGCTTCTTTTTCTTGCATATTCTTCCATTTCTTTGTTAAAGAATTAGCTATTTTTTTTGCCATTTTACTAATGTTGCTTAGTTATGGATGTAAAATAAAAATAAATAATGTGCACATGTGAACTATGCAAATACAGAACATGTGTTTTTAAATTCAACCCTTTTACTTCCACAGGCTAAAAACTCCACAAATAAGGAACTGTTGCAACATACTGCATATTGAAAAAACTAAATCCAAAAAAAATTCAAATATTTTCACGCCCTGCACTCACCAGAATTCTGTCTTCAAAAAGTAACAAAATAGAGCTTTGTGACTTTTGTGGTCAATTATAAAAAAAACTACACCACTCACTCTAGTTTTGAAAAGTGTGTGACACTTAGGCCTCTTTCACACGGACGTCATGGTTAAGATGCGGGTGCATCGTGGGAAAATGCGCAATTTCTCAGCGCGAGTGGAAAACATTTTAATGCGTTCTGCAAGCGCGTGAGAAAAATCGTCATGTTTGGTACCCAAAAATGTTTGGGTTAGGTGTTGTGTAGATTGTATTATTTTCCCTTATAAAATGGTTATAAGGGAAAATAATAGCATTCTTAATACAGAATGCATAGTAAAGTAGGGCTGAAGGGGTTAACATTTTTTAACTCACCTTAAAAAATATATATATTTAACTCACCTTAATCCACTTCCACTTATTCGCGCGGCCCGTCTTCTCTTCTTTCTTCAGGAGCTGGGTAAAGGACCTTTGATGACATCACTGCGCTCATCACATGGTCCATCACATGATCAATCACCATGTTGATGGATCATGTGACGGACCATGTGATGAGCGCAGTGACGTCACCACAGGTCATTTTCCTACTGCACAGCAAAGATGAGGACAGAAGAAAAGCCGGGCTGCGCTTTGGATTAAGGTGAGTTAATTTTTTTTAATTTTTTTTAAACCCTCCAGCCCTATTTTTTTAAACCCTCCAGCCTGTATTAAGAATGCTATTAATTTCCCTTATAACCATGTTATAAGGGAAAATAATAATGATCGGGTCCCCATCCCGATCATCTCCTAGCAACCACGCGTGAAAATTGCACCGCATCCGCACTTGCTTGCGGATGCTTGCGATTTTTACGCAGCCCCATTCATTTCTATGGGGCCTGCGTTGCGTGAAAAACGCACAAAGTAGAGCATGCTGCGATTTTCACGCAACGCACAAGTGATGTGTGAAAATCACTGCTCATGTGCACAGCCCCATAGAAGTGAACGGGTCCAGATTCAGTGCGGGTGCAAAGTGTTCACCTCACGCATTGCACACAGCACGGAAATCTCGCCCGTGTGAAAGAGGCCTTAGACTTTTGACACATTTGGTGCAAATAATGCCAATGCAGATTTAAGCAAAACTGCCTCAAGCAAAAAATTCCCTTCATATGTGCATACAAATGCATAAATAAAAAGAAATGGAAATGTGAAAAAAACTATTTAAATTGCCACAGTTTTTTTTCAATAATAATGCCTCATTTGGGCCAAACTATAGCTACTAGTGTTGAGCGAACCCGAACTGCAACATTCGGGTCCGTACCGAACTTTGAGAGTTTGGGTACCCGGACCCAAACCTGAACTTTGCAGCAAAAGTTTGGGTTCGAGTTCAGGCATTTAATAAAGCTTGTTGAAAGGCTGCAGGGCAGCCAATCAACAAGCTTTTAACCTGTGGGCACTTAGAAGCCTAGTACTGGCGTGGCTGTGATTGGCCGGTGCATCATGTGACCCAGCCTCTATATAAGCTGGATCACGTGTAGCACCGCCCATCAGCTCTGAGTAGTGCAGGGACAGGAAGCAGGCAGCTGAAGCAAGGGAGGGTGTTAGGAATCTCATCTGGCTATTTATTCTGTGGGTGACCTATAGTGATTTTTATTGTGGGTGCAATACAACAGCTTTGCACCCTTGACACAGAAATATAATAATTACTCTGTCTGTTAGTTCTGTAGGTGACCTATAGCAATTTTTTTTTGGGTGCAGTGCACCATCTTTTTACCCCTGACACAAAAATATAATAGTAAATCTGTCTGTTAGTTTGGTGGGTGACATATACCCATTTTTGGTGTGAGGTACACCTAAACTGCATCCGTGACAGGGAAATTAATATAGTTAATCCACCTGTTAGATCAGTGGGTGACATATACCTATTTTTTGTGTGAGGTACACCTGCACTGCATACATGACAGGAAAATGAATATAGCTAATCTGTCTGTTAGTTCAGTGGGTGACCTCAAAGAATGAGGAGAGCATCAAATAAGGGACGTGGCCCTGGTCGTGGTGCTGCTGGTGTTGGAGCTCCTGATGCAGGGAGAGGACGTGGTCGATCTGTGCTAATTACACAGCCAAATGAAACACCTTCCTTAGGTGCACTTAGGTGACAGAACGTTCAGCGTTATTTTTTAGGCCAGAATATTGGTGTACGAATAGTGAGGCCAGAACAAGTAGAGGCGGTAGTAGATTGAATGGCTGAGAGTGCCTCCAGTTCCTTCACATTATCTCCCACCTGGTCCACTGCTGAAAGCGCAGAGTTGGCACCTGCAGCCCATGGGCATCTGTCTTTCACCTCACTCCCTTGCAAATCAGCCAAGCAGTCTGAGCCCCAAGTCATGCAGCAGTCTCTTATGCTTTTTGATGACTCTGCTGGCAGGGTTTTCGTGGGTCATCCCCCTAACCATGCCCCATAAGTTGAAGACATTGAGTGCACTGATGCCCAACCTTTTATGTTTCAGGATGTGGACATGGGAGGACCACCGCAGCACGTCTCTGATGATGACAAAACACAGGTGCCAACTGCTGCGGCTTATGCAGTGTGCAGACTGGCAAGGAGGGCAGGGGGGAAGTGTGGGTGGAAGATGATGTGGAGGATGATGAGGTCCTAGACCCCACATGGAATCAAGGTCATGCGGGTGACATGTGTAGTTCGGAGGAAGAGGTTGTGGTCATACAGCATCAGCCACACAGCAAAAGAGGGAGCAGGGTGCAAAAGCAGAGTGGCCGTCCCCTACCAGTGCGCCTGCTACTGCCCACCGCACCCAGGGACTGAGCACACCAAAGCCAAATCCACAGAGTTCCCTGGCGTGGCAGTTCTTCAGACAATGTGCTGATGAAAAGTGGTTTGCACACTGTGCAATCTGAGCCTGAAGCGAGGCATAAATGTTCTAAATCTGAGCACCACCTGCATGACCAGGCATCTAAATGCAAAGTACGAGCTGCAGTGGAGTAAACACCTCAAAAACCACAAAAGACCTCAGGCTCCTCCTGCTGCCTCTTCTGCTGTGGTCTAGGCCTCCCCCTCTGGAGTGACAGTGGCACCTGCCACCCCGCAAACAGAGGATGTGTGACCGTCACCAAGCATCTCCACACTGTCCCATGGAAGACTTCAGCTGTTCATCCCCCAAACACTAGAGAGAAAGAGGTAGTACCCCCCTACCCACCAGCGATCTCTGACCCTGAATGCCAGCATTTCAAAATTCCTGGCCTTTGAAATGCTATCATTCTGTCTGGTGGAGACAGAGACTTTTAAAAACCTTATGGCGGTGGCTGTCCCACAGTACATGGTTCCCAGCCACTACTACATTTCCAGATGAGCCCTCCCTGCCTTGCACAACCAAGTAGTGGACAAAATCAAGTGTGCACTGTGCAACTCCATCTGTGGCAAGTTTTACATAACCACTGATACGTGGACCAGTAAGCACAGGCAGGGACGTTATATCTCCCTAACAGCACACTGGGTAAATGCAGTGGTGGCTGGGCCTGAGGTGGATAGCAGTATGGTCATGTCCTTCCGCCACCGAGGATTACAGGACGTTTCTCATTGCATCCTGTTGCCTCCTCCTCCTACTCCACTTCCTCCTCTACCGCCTCCTCAATCGGTCAGCATAACACCTGCACCAGCAATGTCAGCACAGCCAGGGAGAAACGACAGCAGGCTGTTTTGAAACTCATCTGTTTGGGGGAAATAACCCACACCATGCAGGAGCTGTGGACAGGCATGGAAGAACAGACCGATGAGTGGTTGGTGCCGCTGAGCCTCAAGACTGGCCTGGTGGTGTGCGATAACGGGCAAAATCTTGTAGCAGCTCTGGGCCTTGCCGGTTTGATGCACATCCCTTGCCTGGGGCATGTGCTGAATTTGGTGGTGCAGAGGTTCCTGTCATGGAACCATGAACCAGACGTACAACAAGAGAAGAGTGGAAATAAGAAGGCTTTATTGAAAATAAAGCTGTAGGGCAAAAGTCCAAACGGATGGCTAAACCGAAGCAGGGTCTTGCGAAACCAGAGATCAGGAACCAGAAGGGTAGTCAGATGAAGCCTGGATCAGGAACCAGCAGGGTAGTCAGACGAAGCCAGGATCAGGAACCAGCAGGGTAGTCAGACGAAGCCAGGATCAGGAACCAGCAGGGTAGTCAGACGAAGCCAGGATCAGGAACCAGAAGCAGCAGCAGTCTTAGAAGCATGTGAGCACAGGAGGACCAAGCAAGGAACTGAAGCCACAGACCTCCTATATATATGAGCTAGGCATCCAGCTCCTCCCAGTGGGAAGGAGGAGCCGCAGGGTGGGAGGCTACAAGAAACCCAGAAACCAAGATGGCCGCCAGCACATGTCAAACGAAGGAGAACAGCAAGGAGGTAAGACCATGACAGTACCTCCCCCTCAAGGGCCCCTCCTCCGCGGAGTAAGGAACGGTTTCTGAGGGAAGCGTGCGTGGAAGGCTCGGAGCAAGGCAGGAGCATGGATATCTGCGGAGGGAACCCAGGAACGCTCCTCTGGACCATAACCACGCCAATGGACCAAAAACTGCACCCGGCCGCGGACCAGGCGTGAGTCCAGGATATTGCTCACCTCATACTCCTCACGATTGCCCACTTGGACCGGACGAGGCCGAGGAATCGAGGAAGTGAAACGATTACACACCAGTGGCTTCAACAGGGAGACATGAAACACGTTGGAGATCCGCATGCCAGGAGGAAGCGCAAGGGCATAGGCTACCGGGTTTACCCTGCGAAGCACTCGGAAGGGACCAACAAAGCGAGGCGCCAGCTTGGGAGTGGGCACTCGAAGGTTGAGGTTGCGGGTGTACAACCATACGCGGTCTCCGACCTGGTAGGAAGGAGCGGGCGCTCGTCTGCGATCAGCCTGGAGTCTCTGGCGCTGCGCAGAGACCTCAAGGGACCTCTGGATCTGTACCCAAGAAGCACGTCGGACGGAAAGGTGATCCTCCACAGCCGGAATATCCTGGGGAGAGAATACCTCCGGTAACACGGCAGGTTGGAACCCATAATTGGCCACGAAGGGAGACGTCCCAGAGGAAGAGTTCACCGCCGTGTTCCTGGCAAACTCAGCCCAAGGCAGGAGGTCAACCCAATTGTCTTGGTGATCGGAGACATAGCAACGAAGGAATTGCTCCAAGGCCTGATTGGATCGTTCTGCGGCCCCATTGGACTGAGGGTGGTAGGCCGAGGAGAAAGAGAGATGAATCCCCAACTGGGAGCAAAAGGCGCGCCAGAACCTGGACACAAACTGACTCCCCCGATCCGACACAATCTCCTTGGGCAAACCGTGCAACCGGAAGACCTCCCTGGCAAAAATCGAGGCCAACTCTTGTGCAGAGGGTAACTTCTTGAGAGGAACACAGTGGCACATTTTGGAAAACCGATCCACTATCATGAGAATGACCGTATGGCCTCGGGATGCAGGGAGGTCCACAATGAAATCCATCCCCAGGTGTGACCATGGACGCTCCCCGGTGGCTATGGGTTGCAAAAGGCCCAACGGAAGGTGCCGAGGGGACTTACTCTGGGCACAAACGGAGCATGCCGCTACATATGCGGCGATGTCGGAACGTAGAGAAGGCCACCAGAACAGACGTGAAACAGCCCAGGACAGCTGATTCTTTCCAGGATGCCCCGCGGCCTTGGAGTTATGGTAGGTTCGCAACAACCGAGTGCGCAACTCCTCAGGCACAAAACACCTGCCGTTGGGTCTCCCAGAGGGAGCACCAGATTGAGCCGCCAAAATCTGCTCACCCAGGGGAGAGGTCAGGCTGGTGCGAATGGCGGCCAGGATCTGATTCGGAGGTATGACCGAAGTCGGAATCGACTCCTCCCCGGACAGCTCGGAGTACTGCCGTGATAAGGCATCCGCTCTGATGTTCTTGGAACCGGGTAGGTAGGAGACCACGTAATTAAAACGTGACAAGAACAGAGCCCATCTGGCCTGACGTGGTGTCAATCTCTTGGCCTCAGAGAGGTAGGTCAGATTCTTGTGGTCCGTCAGGATGAGAACCGGAACCACCGAGCCCTCGAGCAAGTGCCTCCATTCTTTAAGGGCCTGCACGATGGCCAATAACTCCCTGTCACCAATCTGATAGTTGCACTCCGCGGAAGACAGTTTCCGGGAGTAAAACCCACAAGGAAGCAGAGGACCCTCTGGTGTTCTACGCTGAGACAGGAGGGCGCCTACTCCCGTCTCAGACGCGTCCACCTCGAGGACAAACGGCAACCCAGGGTTGGGATGCGACAGAATCGGAGCCGACACAAAGGCGGACTTTAGAGCCTCAAAAGCCTCGGGCGGCCAGACCTGGGGATTACTGCCCTTCCTGGTCAGATCCGTGAGAGGCTTGGCTAGCATGGAAAAGTCCCTGATGAACTTCCGATAATAATTGGCGAAGCCCAAAAAGCGCTGCAGGGCACGAAGACCACTAGGCTGGGGCCACTGTAAGACAGCCGAAACCTTCTCAGGATCCATGGAGAACCCCTCAGCGGAAATGATGTAACCTAAGAAGGTTACCTGGGATCGGTGAAATTCGCATTTCTCAAGCTTACCGAACAGCTTGTTCTCTCGTAACCGTTGCAACACTCGTCTGACATCCAGAATATGGGCCTCCATGGATTCAGAATATACCAAGATGTCATCCAAATAGACCACCACACACTGCTGCAACAGGTCACGGAAAACATCGTTGATGAATTCCTGGAAGACTGCGGGCGCATTGCACAACCCAAAGGGCATAACCAAGGATTCATAATGACCGGTCCTGGTGTTAAACGCGGTCTTCCACTCATCGCCCGCCTTGATCCTTACCAGGTTATATGCCGCCCTCAGGTCGAGTTTGGTAAAGACCGTGGCCCCTTTGAAGCGATCGAACAGCTCGGAAATCAAGGGTATCGGGTAAGCGTTCTTGATCGTGATGCGATTGAGACCCCTGTAATCGATGCAAGGCCTCAACTCACCGCCCTTCTTTTTCACAAAAAAAAATCCAGCCCCTGCCGGGGACGAGGATTTGCGAATGTGTCCGCGTGAAAGCGCCTCCCTCACGTACTCCTCCATGGCCTCATTCTCCGCTACCGACAGTGGATAGACTTTGCCACGAGGAGGAACGGCACCAGATTGTAACTCTATGGCACAATCGTATGGGCGGTGCGGAGGTAGGGCAACCGCACGCACCTTATCGAATACATCCCGGTACTCCTCGTATTCAGGAGGCAACAGAGAGTCCGAGGAAGTACACAGCAACTTGACAGGCCCATGGATGCAACTAGCCCCACACTGCGGTGACCACGAGAGGATCTCGGCCGATTTCCAATCGAAAGTCGGATTATGCTTCTGGAGCCAGGGGTACCCCAAGACCACCGAGTAGTGTGGAGACGAAATAACCTGGAGACAGACCGACTCTCTGTGAACGGCACCAATGGCCATCCCCACTGGAAGGGTCTCATGAGTCACGTGTGGCGGCAGAAGGGGTCTGCCGTCTATCGCCTCAAGAGCCAGTGGGGAACCTCGAGGCTGCAGAGGAATGGAATTGGCGGCAGCGAACACACTATCAATGAACAAACCACCAGCACCAGAGTCCACCAACGCCTGGGTCGTCACCGAGCCCCCGACCCAGGAGAGGACAACAGTAATCAGTGGTTTGTCAACACGGGAAACCGGGGACGAGGAGACTCCACCCAAGATCTGCCCCCGACAGGATCTCAGGTGCGAGCGTTTCCCGGACGGTTCGGGCATGCCAACCGAAAATGCCCACCGAGACCACAGTACATGCATCGGCCCTCGCGTCTCCGGAGTACCCTCTCCCCCTCGGACAGGCGAGCAAACCCCAGCTGCATGGGTTCACCCCCAGACAAGTCATCCCCAGGAGGCGTGGGAGGAGAGGGAGGCACGGGTGGGACAGCAAACGTAGGCGCCAATCTGTTAGAAGGCCTCCGCAGGCTCTCCTTAAAGGAAGGTCTCTCCCTGAGTCTGGTGTCAATCAAAATCAGGAAAGAAATAAGAGACTCGAGCTCCACTGGTAGGTCCTTAGCTGCAACCTCATCCTTCAAGGCATCCAAGAGACCATGAGAGAAAGCAGCGACCAGAGCCTCATTATTCCAGCCCACCTCTGCTGCCAGGGTACGAAACTCAATGGCGTATTCAGCTACGGATCGTGAACCCTGTCTGATGGACATAAGGAGCTTCGCAGCAGAGGCAGCACGAGCCGGCACATCGAATACCTTCCGAAGAGAAGCAACAAAACCGGAAAACTCGGCAACCACCGGATTGTTGTTCTCCCATAAAGGGCTGGCCCAGGCCAAGGCCTTGTCCGAGAGCAGCGAGATCAAGAAGCCCACCTTTGATCTCTCAGTAGGAAAGGCATGTGGCAGCAACTCGAAATAAATGCCCACCTGGTTGAGGAAACCTCGGCACTGAGTTGGCTCTCCCCCAAAGCGCTGTGGAAGGGGGGCAGAACCGGTCATACCCCGAAACACCGCAGGCGCAGCAACAGGTGTCGGGGTAGACTCTGGCGCAACAACCGGAGCGGCAGTAGGAGCGGGCCCAGGAGCGACAACCGACCCATCGGCAACGGAAGCTAAATGAGCCGTGCGTTCAAGCAGGGTTTGCAACGCCACAGCGAACCGACCCAACAGGTGATCCTGCTGATCAAGTCTGGCAACCAGCGTAGGTAGCGAGGGTGGCCCTGTACCGTCAGAATTCATGGCTTGGTCCTAATGTCATGGAACCATGAACCAGACGTACAACAAGAGAAGAGTGGAAATAAGAAGGCTTTATTGAAAATAAAGCTGTAGGGCAAAAGTCCAAACGGATGGCTAAACCGAAGCAGGGTCTTGCGAAACCAGAGATCAGGAACCAGAAGGGTAGTCAGATGAAGCCTGGATCAGGAACCAGCAGGGTAGTCAGACGAAGCCAGGATCAGGAACCAGCAGGGTAGTCAGACGAAGCCAGGATCAGGAACCAGCAGGGTAGTCAGACGAAGCCAGGATCAGGAACCAGAAGCAGCAGCAGTCTTAGAAGCATGTGAGCACAGGAGGACCAAGCAAGGAACTGAAGCCACAGATCTCCTATATATATGAGCTAGGCATCCAGCTCCTCCCAGTGGGAAGGAGGAGCCGCAGGGTGGGAGGCTACAAGAAACCCAGAAACCAAGATGGCCGCCAGCACATGTCAAACGAAGGAGAACAGCAAGGAGGTAAGACCATGACAGTTCCTGAAAAATTAAGCCAATATGTCAGAGCTGCTGCAGAAAGTGCGGGCCACCTGTGCATGCTTTCAGCGTTTTCAACCAGCAGGCGATAGTGGAGTTTCAGCTGCAGCACACACAGGTGAGTCGCTCTGTGTAACAGCACCACTTCACCACCAACGAGTGGGCCATCATGTGGGACGTGTGTGCCGTATTGCGCTGTTTCAAGTACTCCACCAACATGGCCAGTGCCGATGACGACGTCCTCAGGGTTACTATCCCACTTCTATGTCTCCTTGAAAAAACGCTTTGGTCGATGATGGAAGAGGATGTGGCACAGGAGGAAGAGAAGGAGGAAGAGGGATCATTTCCACAGTTATCAGGCCAGTCATTCACAAGTGGCTCAGAGGGTCGGTTCCTGCACCAACAGAGGCCAGGTACACAACTGTCCAGTCAGGACACAGTTCTGGAGGATGAAGAGGAGGATGATGATGATGAGGAGGAGGAGGAACAGTGTTCACAGCAGGGTGGCACCCAAAGCAGCTTATCGGCATCATTGGAGCTTGCCTGGGGTCGACTACATGCTGCAGTGCCTGCGCAACGACCGCCGAGTTTCCAACATCCTAATCAGTGCTGATTACTGGGTGGCCACCCTGCTGGATCCCCGCTACAAGGAAAACTTGCCGTCCTCAATTCCGTCACTGGACCGTGATCGGAAGATGCGCGAGTACAAGCGCACGCTGGTAGATGAGCTGCTGATGGCATTCCCACCTGACAACGGGGGCTCAGTGAAAGCACAAGGCAAAGGCAGAGGAGGAGGAAGAAGTCGCCAACGCAGCTGGGGCACCGCCAGCCCCTCAGAAGGGAGGGTTAGCATGGCCGAAATGTGGAAAAGCTTTGTCAGCACGCCACAACAACCAGTACCAGGGTCTGTCCCATTCAACTTCTGGATCTCCAAATTGGGCACATGCCCTGAGCTTGCCCTTTACGCCTTGGAGGTGCTGGCCTGCCCTGCAGCCAGTGTATTGTCCGAACATGTGTTTAGCATGGCAGGGGAGTGATCACAGACAAGCGCAGCTGCCTGTCCACAGCCAACGTGGACAAGCTCACGTTAAAATGAACCAGGCATGGATCCCACAGGACTTCCAACCCTAGTATATGCCTTCATCACATCACGGCTGGACTATTGCAATGCCCTATATGTAGGCATTCCTAATAAAGACCTACACTGCCTGCAGCTAACACAGAGTGCTGCAGCAAGACTGTTAACAAGCCAACCCCGTCACATAACACCAATCCTCCGCTCACTACACTGGTTACCCATAAAATAGAGAATCCTTTTCAAAATTGGCATGCTAACATTCAAATCCCTACATGACCTAGGCCCTAAGTTCCCTGAAGGTTTTGTTGCATCTGCATCACACCTCACACAACCTCAGATCAAAAGGATCCAATAACTTGACCACCCCCAGAATTCCACTAAAAACCTTTGGAGCCAGAGCTTTCTGTCATGCTGCCCCTACCTTGTGGAATGCCCTGCCAAACGCAATCAAGACAGCTCCAACCCTGGACACATGGTTGAGAAGCCACCTGTTTAGCCTGGCATTTACGATCACATAACTTTTTCCCCCTGTACATATCACTATGTACCGATCTGAGAAAAGCTTATGCGCTTTCAGTCCTACGGGAGAAAAGCGCTTTACAAATGTTTCATTGTTGTTGTTGACTTGTCCGTACCTGTCCTGTATTTATTATCGTGAGTTATTCCAATCACCAACTGTGAACGACCTATGTTAGATATACCAATACATTTATACACCATTATCCACTGCTCCCATTGCTTTAGAGAGTGCCCCACTGTTACATATTATCTTTATAAGTAGATGTCTTATTTTTCATTATCATATTACACATGATCTATTCATGTTTTTTAAATGGATGACCATTCAAATGAATGACTAAATGTAGTTAAGTTAAGGGGAGCTAACTAAGATCAACGTTTCATAACCTGTTATCAGTCTTTACGGTGCTGGAGAGGTACAGATCTCTTAATAAATTAGATACATTGTTGCTTGTCTGTGTTACCAGCAAAGCTAACTATGAGCTTGCATAAGGTACTACAAATTAGTTTCTGGCATAAATGTAGTAAATCTGTTGCATATTCAGAGGCCACACCCCCTTCACTAAGCCCGATGTTAGCGCAAAGTAAATAGTGAAATGTAAACATACTACAAGCTAATTTTTATGGTATTTTTTTTAACTTTTAGTGTTCTTTTTGAGTTTGTGGCATATTTTTTTTAAAGTTCTTCAGGTGTCTCCACTAGGCTTCTCAGTAGGACTTGAAAAACTCCTTTAAAAACCCATTAAAATTGTGAACAAACCAAAAGATAAGAAGAAACACTTCATGTTTCTTACAAGCGAAAAAACAACTGTGTGGACCAAAGTCTAATTAATAGCTTTTATAGTGGTGTAAGGGCTGCGCATTTCATGAGCTTCTATGAATATACAAAATAGTTGCACAGGTAGTACACAATCAAACAAAGTAGGATGAAGTTACCTGGGAAGGAAATGCAGTCAAAATAACCTTCTACAATTTACACACAAACATTACAGCATGGTACAACTCTTCCAAACCCTTTGGACCAGTTCAGAGCTTTTTTTAATGTTATTTTTTTTTACTAAGGAAAAGTGTGATAA
Organism: Bufo gargarizans; assembly: GCF_014858855.1. Taxonomy (NCBI): domain Eukaryota; kingdom Metazoa; phylum Chordata; class Amphibia; order Anura; family Bufonidae; genus Bufo; species Bufo gargarizans. Next base: position 484,321,220 of record NC_058081.1, on the reverse strand, counting down.
GAAAATGACCTATTGCCTAAATCAGGTTTTTATGTAAAATATACGTTTAAAGAATTTTTGGTGGTATTTTAAATTTTGCATGTCACTATCTATATTTAAAAAAAATCCTAATATCCTACAGTGTTTACACTGGCCACTAGGCATAATAAGAGGCACAGAATGACATATACAGTCATGTGAAAAAATTAGGACACCCTTTGAAAGCATGTGGTTTTTTGTAACATTTTTAATAAAAGGTTATTTCATCTCCGTTTCAACAATACAGAGAGATTAAAGTAATCCAACTAAACAAAGAAAACTGAAGAAAAGTCTTTTCAAGATCTTCTGTAAATGTCATTCTACAAAAATGCCTATTCTAACTGAGGAAAAAGATAGGACACCCTCACATGTATTCCCTCTTAAATTGGCTCAGATCTCACACAGGTATATCACACCAGGTGCACATAATTAGTAGATCGTTACTCTGCATGTTGAATGAGGCTTGCCCTATTTAAACCTCAGACATTTAGTTTGGTGTGCTCCTGACTGTTGAAGTGAGAGTGAGCACCATGGTGAGAGCAAAAGAGCTGTCAGAGGACTTCAGAAAAAAGATTGTAGCAGCCTATGAGTCTGGGAAGGGATTTAAAAAGATCTCAAAAGATTTTGAAATCAGCCATTCCACTGTCCGGAAGATAGTCTACAAGTGGAGGGCTTTCAAAACAACTGCCAACATGCCCAGGACTGGTCGCCCCAGCAAGTTCACCCCAAGAGCAGACCGCAAGATGCTAAAAGAGGTCTCCAAAAACCCTAAAGTGTCATCTCGAGAACTACAGCAGGCTCTGGCTACTGTTGATGTAGAAGTACATGCCTCTACAATCAGAAAGAGACTGTACAAGTTTAACTTGCATGGGAGGTGTGCAAGGAGGAAACCTTTGCTTTCCAAGAGAAACATCGAGGCCAGACTGACATTTGCCAGAGATAAAGTTGACAAAGACCAGGACTTCTGGAATAATGTTCTTTGGACAGATGAGTCCAAAATTGAATTATTTGGACACAACAGCAGAGGACATGTTTGGCGTAAACCAAACACAGCATTCCAAGAAAAGAACCTCATACCAACTGTGAAGCATGGAGGTGGAAGTGTCATGGTTTGGGGCTGCTTTGCTGCAGCAGGACCTGGTCAGCTCACCATCATAGAATCCACGATGAATTCTACTGTGTATCAGAAGGTGCTTGAAGAACATGTGAGACCATCAGTTAGAAAATTAAAGCTGAAGCGGAACTGGACCATGCAACATGACAATGACCCAAAACATACTAGTAAATCAACCAAAGATTGGCTGAAAAAGAAGAAATGGAGAGTCCTGGAATGGCCAAGTCAAAGTCCAGATTTGAATCCCATTGAGATGCTGTGGGGTGACTTGAAAAGGGCTGTACGTGCAAGAAACCCCTCAAACATCTCACAGCTGAAAAAGTTCTGCATTGAGGAGTGGGGTAAAATTTCCTCAGACCGATGTCGAAGACTGGTAGATGGCTACAAGAACCGTCTCACTGCAGTTATTTCAGCCAAAGGAGGTAACACTCGCTATTAGGGGCAAGGGTGTCCTATCTTTTTCCTCAGTTAGAATAGGCATTTTTGTAGAATGACATTTACAGAAGATCTTGAAAAGACTTTTCTTCAGTTTTCTTTGTTTAGTCGGATTACTTTAATCTCTCTGTATTGTTGAAACGGAGATGAAATAACCTTTTATTAAAAATGTTACAAAAAACCACATGCTTTCAAAGGGTGTCCTAATTTTTTCACATGACTGTATCACTTATATACAATTCACACAGATCAAGTGATATAATAGCTTACCTACTCCCCCCTGACCTCTGCACCGGCCACAGAGCATGCCTAGAAAACTTGCCCATAGAAGTCAGTGCTGCTGAGAACACTCAGACAAGATGGCTGCCCCCTAAATCATGTTTACAAAACAGAATAAAAAAATAAATAAATACTACAATGAGATAATAAAAACAGATTAGAAAAAAACAGATGTGCCACTCTCTGGTTTTAATTTGAAAAAAGTACAGGTAACACATCCCTTTAAAATCACTCAACAATTCCACATTTGAATGTTGTGTGACATATTCAGGAACAGAAATATCTGCGCAGTGCCAAAGGAGCCGGAGACTTCAATAGATTTCTTTTGCTCTGCAAATCATTGGTAGTTCGATGTCACAGACTTCACCAATGGGATGTATCTATGGCTGATCTTGAGCACATTTTGACTGGATTTGCCCTTTAAGAACATTACACAAACCACATGTTTCATTATACCCCTTTTTTTATGAGTTATCACTTGCCAGTACCAGGGACTGACCATCATTTTCCATGAAGTAAATCTAGTAACAAGAGGTACTTTATCTAACCAATACAATATGTTACTGTTGACAGCCGGTAGAGGCACTTGAAGGGTGATAGCGCTGGAGCGATTTTTCATGGTCCATTAAGACACACAGAAAATAGACATCACCACTAAATGGAAAAAGTAAATCCCATGTAATGCTAAATAATTTATTGCATTTCATGTAAAACATTTTTCACGGTACAATCCGAAGAGACTTTTTTTTTTCCATTTTAAATAAAAAACAAATCCAACATAGACACTGCTATACAAATTTTTTATAATTTTACTAAAATCACATAAGATTTCCGCAGAAACAGAGCTACCACTGTCTTTGGTTTATGTCTGGTATTGTCGCTCACTCCCACTGCTATGGGGCTTCTGAAAACAGCCGAGCCAGGATTGTGTTCATGAGACAACATAGGGAAATTCTGGTGCTTGCCAATGGAGAAACACAAAGGCCCAGATTTATTAATCCTAAAGATGATATAAGCTTAGCTAGGCTGTCTAGACCTGCACCTGATTTATCACAGGAGCTCAGGCTGGATGGTAAATCTGGTGCAGGGAGAGACACTTTTCTCTAACTACTGGTTGGCTTACTTTGATCCAGTTTTTATGGCAAAAAAAAAAATTGCGTGCAAAGTCGTGTATCTTAGGTCGGCCTCTTTCTCATTAAGCTCCACCCCTTTACGCTAAACCCTACCTTATTGGGTATGTTGGAAAAAACTTTAGATGCACCAAATTTCACCAAAATTATGACAATTTGCGCCACTTCTAAGACCGATTTTTGGCACAGACATTACATCACAGTAGATTCTCTGTTCTGTAATTGGCACCTGCTTTCTGTTGCTGGCAACGGAAAGGGTAGTTCCAGGCAAGGGAGTAGCTATAGGGGGTGCAGAGGTAGCAGTCGCTACCAGGCCCAGGAGCCTAAGGTGGCCCAAAAACCCTTGTACCACATGAGAAGACACTTGTATTATAGAAAGTGCATGCCAGTCAAGTTATACCTTTTTAGCTACGCCTCTGGCTCCAGGTAACCTGGTCACCTCCATCTTCTCTCCATTGAAATGCTTTGGTGATTTGAGCGATGACTATTGTGATGAAAATAGTATGGAATCTGTATGAATTGGTATCTCCATGTGGTTAATATCCTGAGCTACGGGGTGCACCTCATAGAATTATCCAGAATAGAGAAAAAATTCCATAGCAGTCCAGGATGAAGAGGCTAGTAACGAGCATTGATAAGTGGCAGGGGCAAAATTCGGATTTGCGATATTTTGTGAAAAAATGTGCGAATAGTCATCGTATATTCGAGAATTCGTAATCTCCAGTCATTATTTTCTTGGTTGCAAAAATCGGCAATTGCGATAAAAAATTTGCGATACGAAAACTTGTGTTCAACACTTCTTCTAAAGTCAATGATATTGCAGCCTTCTCATTAGCCCACAAGCAAGAAGCAGTGAGGGATCATGGGTACTGATGAGAAAAAATCTCGAATATTCGCGATTACGATGATATAGCACTATATTCTAGATATTCGCAAATTCTCAAAGTGCCAAATTCTCAAAGAATATTCACGATCAACACTAGTAACCAGAGCTTAGGTTGTGTCACTTGGGGAAGACATACAGGCCGAACTGGATGGACAAATGTCTTTCTTTGGCCTTATATACTATGTTACTATGTATGTAGTCACCATTAACACAGGTTTGGTCTGTGCACAATCAAAAAAATGGGCAAATAGACATCTCCTCATCCAGACTGGGGGCTTATAGCAAGGGTTTTTGATTGAAAACACGGCTGCTTTCTTCCGGAAACAACGCCACACATCTATGGGTTGCGTGTGGTATTACATCTTAGTTCCACAAAAGTGAGTTTGTTTGAGTGCCTATGTGGTACTGTTTTTAGAAGAAAGCAGCCGTGTCTTTCTACACCTGGACAGCCCGTTTAAGGGTCCATTCACACGTCCGCAAATGGTACTGTATACGTTCCGCAATATCAGGAAAGGGTGCGGACCCATTCATTCTCAATGGGGCAGAAATGGATGCGGAGACCACACTATGTGCTCTCTGCATCCGCATTTCTGTAGCGTGGCCCCGAACTTCTGGGCTGCGTCTCCGCAAAAAAATTGAACATGTCCTATTCTTGTCCGCAATTGAGGACAAGAATAGGCAGAACTATGGGGGGTTCCGACCGGGCGTATTGCGGATCCGAATGAATGGACCCTAATAAAGAGGTGGACAGCTCTGGCAATCTAACACAAGTACTAAGGGCAAAATGGAGAAGTTGTTCAAAATATGGGGGTTGGATTGTCTAAAGCATACAATATGTTCCTTCTCCCAAGGGAGCACAAAACATATTTAGGTCTTTTTGTTAAATGGGTTGTCTGAGATAATTCTAAATCTTGGACAATAGCTTAAAAAGACACTAAAGCCTGAAAAGCAAGAAAAATTGCATAACCGGCTAAAGAAGGTTTGTCTTTACTTCATTCTGCTTGGACATCTTCAGCAGTTTTAGGAGATTTCCTCCTCCTGTGTGTGTGCAGGGATACTAGACAGTACTACAATGCCCCAGAGGACCACTGCAAGGGGTTAACATTTGCTATTTGGTTAATTAATGTTCTATACTTAACTGTTATTCCAAGACCTGAAAATGGCAGCACTATTTAGTTTATTGTGCGCTACTCAGAAGGAGGAAGGCTGGACCTGTCTCCTCTGATGGAGGAGCTGAGGAGTGTAGAACATGCAGCCAGAGAATGAGGAGATGCATGTTGCAGGTGCAGTGTGAGCCCTACTCCAAAAAGCCTCCATCCTTGCATGCGGAGGAAAAGTTAGAAGGTAGAACAGAATATACAGATTGAGGGCCAATTTAAAGTACTCATGCAAAGAACAGATAGTAAGTGCACTCACTTGTCTATAGCAACAGGCTTTACTGCTAGTGGAAAGGGTAAATTGCCTCGGTTGCAATTGTGCTTTTGCAATGGATTAGCTACCCACTGGAAGATCTACACCCCGTTGTGGGAACTGTAGTACATATAGTAAATACGCACCCCTTTGGTCAACTTGGAAAGTTTTTGGGAGTTAATAGACTTAGAGTCAGCAACTTTCAGTCTGATATTCCATATTCAGCCTTGGAAAGATTGTATGTATATACTCTAGAGAGACTCAACTGAATGCTACCAGTGTCTTTATGAAATGGGTCTGCACCTGCCTTCCCACCTTGCACCCTGCCAACCATTCACTATCAAGGGCACCACAACTACATTCAGGCAGGAGTTCCCACAAGGCCCAGGATGTGCCCAGAAGGAATAAAGGATGCACCCTCCATTCACCACGGACCACTACTACTCCTATCAGTGCCTCAACTACCACTTCTATCCCCCTCCTGGCTACTGCTACAGATGGATCTGGATAGATTGAAGGCTTGGGCAGTGAAGTGGTAGATGAGGTTTAACACTGACAAATGTAAGGTTATGCACATGGGAAGGAATAATGCAAATCACCCGTACATACTAAATGGTAAAACACTGGGTAACACTGAGATGGAAAATGACTTAGGAATGTTAGTGGACAGCAAACTAAGCTGTAGAAACCAGCTGCTGCCAAGGCCAATAAGATAATAGGTCGCATCAAAAGGGGCATAGATGCCGTGATGATAACATAGCCCTGCTACTTTACAAATCACCAGTCAGACCACACAAAGAGTACTGTGTACAGTTCTGGGCTCCTGTGAACAAGGCAGACGTAGCCGAGCTGGAGACGGTTCAGAGGAGGGTAACTAAAGTTATAGCTGTAATGGATGGACTACAGTACCCTGAAAGATTAGATCAAAATTAGGGTTATTCACTTTCGAAAAAAGACGACTGAGGGGAGATCTAATTACTATGTATAAATATATCAGGGGTCAGTACAGAGATCTCTCCCATCATCTATTTATCCCCAGGACTGTGACGAGGGGACATCCTCTGCGTCTGGAGGAAAGAAGGTTTGTACACAAACATAGAAGAGGATTCTTTACGGTAAGAGCAGTGAGACTATGGAACTCTCTGCCTGAGGAGGTGGTGATGGTGAGTACAATAAAGGAATTCAAGAGGGGCCTGGATGTATATTTGGAGTGTAATAATATTACAGGCTATAGTTATCAGTTTTCTGGAGAGGGGTCTTTGATCTAGGGAGTTATTCTGATTGCCTGATTTGAGTCGGAAAGGATTTTTTTCCCCTAGAATTAGGAATATTGTCTTCTACCTCATGTCTTTTTTTCCTTTCCTCTGGATCAACTCTACTGGATAATAGGCTGAACTGGATGTATGCATGTCTTTTTTCAGTCTTACAAACTATCGGGGTCATTTATTAAACAGAAATATGCCTAAATTAGGCATATTTCTAACATATATAGTAACATAGTTTATAAGGCAGAAAAAAAGACATCTGTCCATCCAGTTCAGCCTGTTATCCTGCAGAGTTGGTACAGATTGAAGCACAAAGGTCCTTTGCGCTGTAATCTGTGACTTCTTCCCGCCTCACGCCAGGTCTAAAAAAGTGGGTGTGGGGCTTGGGCAGGGGAGGAGATGGGCTGGCTGTTTTAGGGGTAGAAAATGGTCTTAATTTAAGACAGCTAGGAAGCTATCTTACATTTAGAAGAGGCCTGCACCTCTTCATAACTCCGGCGGATCCACCACCAGGTTTAGGGGTTATTAAGACCAGCGTCTAAAATGCCGGTCTTAGTAAATGTGTCTTTATGTTGTTACCATGTTACTAACCCCTTTAGATAAGGGTGGTGTGGCTAAAAAAGTGACAATATTGGTCTGAGTTTGGTTTAAGTAAACAAGCTAAAACTCTGCATTCTGTGAACCTGGCCTCGTGGTTTGTGCCAACAACTACTTGTTGGAAATATGAAACTTTTTAGCTTTTCATTGTACAATTCAGTTACATCCTGGTTTGCTTGTACCTAATGGATGGAATAAAACCAGCACATCTGAACATTATAAAAGTGTACTATTCCCATGAGGGTCTTGCATGATTTATCACCTAGCTCTCCAGCGGCTGCCTTACTTAGTAGTAGGTAGCAAAACCACCCTTCAGTACCACACTTCCTCCAGCACCTGCATATAAATCAGTAGAGATCTTCAGAGCAGAGGTTATTTTCTGCTCTAATGCGGGACAAGTAGAAATGTTGTAATTTCACTTAGCTGGGTCATGTCTGTGGCTTCTTCTCCAGTAGACTTCATAAAACATCATCAAAAGGGATTAAAGGCTGGTGTTATATGTGTTCCTGGCTTTATTGAAAAAATGTGCAGTTTTTGCTTATGCTGCTTAACCCAATGGTTACTGTAGTGTACTGTAGTATTAGAGAAAGGGTTCATTTTCTTTAGAAACTGCTATTTACTAAACACAATATGTCACCACATTCAAACCCCCCCCAGCTAATACCACTCTTGTATTGCTGGGAGAACCCTGATTCTGAATATGCTATTACTTTAGCAAAACTTGTTCTAACCCCTTGATTTTGTAATCATATACCCCCTCACCTCCTGAGTCCCGATGAGTCCTCATAATGATGCGCAGGACCTCAGCAGTCCTGTTATACAAGTAGGCAGTGCTGTGGCCTGCCCATCTGCTTTGATATACACCATCCCAGCAGCTGCTGATTATGAATATTCTAAAGGTGAGGCAGAGCGCGGGGCAGTAGAAATTGTGGTTTCATGATTGACATGTACAATTCATAACCTTTTCAAGCAAATAACAGGGAAATTCTAATTTGTTTGACTAAGGGCTCATTCAGACAGCCGTGAAATGTCCTCGGAAACGCGTCCTCATGTGTCAGCCGCATCTCTCGGGTCAACCGCACCTCCCTTTACCTGAACTGACTGTATCATAGTGTTTTATGATACAGTCAGTCTGTATCTGATTTTGGGGATATTTTTGTGTGCTCACGTCATTTATTAGGACCGGTGTTTTAGACACCGATTTCAAAAACCCTTGCGCTGGCACCACCCTCTGCCTACCTTAGGCGCATAGACTGCCAGCCTAAATCTACATCAGCTCCCTTGCTGGCATAGATTTAGATAATGTTCAACGTCTAAAACAGTCGTAGAAAATGATAAATGAGATGGGCCAGCCTTCCCCGACCATGCGACTCTCCCTTTTTTAGACCTGGAGTGAGTGGAGAAAAGTCGAAGATTCTACCGCAAATCCCCTTTGAGACCGAATCTGTTGCAGATATACACCAAAAATTGGTGTATATCTAATAATAAATGACCCCCTTATTGTTTACTTCCAGGTGATAAATCTCTGCCCTGACCATGTGATGGATACACAGATGCACTGGTCATTACAAGACCACTCTGATACACATACTGTAAGGCTAAGGCAACACAGTCAGGTTTATGCGGGCAGTTTTGGAAGCCAAAATCAGGAGTGGATCATAACAAGAGAGAAAGTATAAAGGACATATACAACGTCTCCTGTTTTTTATTTTATTTAATCCTTATTTGGGCTTTCAAAATTGCATCTGAAACTTGACCATATGGCCGTACCCTAACTATAATAAGTCCTGCACCTCTAATAGCCTATTTAAACTTAATAAAGTGAAGTCCTTCATTTCAGACCTCCATCAATTGCAGCAAAGGGTAGCTACAAAAAAACTCTTTCTATCTAGGGGACTTAGCATATTTGTACTTGAAGCAGACATCTTATGTGATGCAGAACTACACCCATGGTTCCCCAGCAGATTGCATCTGATTGCTCAGGGTCCTTGCAGCCAGGGATGTAGCTATAGGTGAAGCAGAGGAAGTGGCTGCTTTGGGGCCCAATACCCACAAGGGGCCCCCCGTAACAGTATTATACAATGACATTATATACAGTGACACTGTAGGAAACAGACAGAGCAGCTGCCAGGCCTTGTCTGAGAGCTCAATCTTGACTAGCCACAGGAGTGGGGGTTGCATGTGAATTGGGGGTTGCGAAGAAGTTGCTGGGGAAGAGGAAGACCCATTTAAAAATGTGCTGTGGGGACCATTCTGTTGTAGTTACGCCACTGCTTGAAACCCTGTAATCATCTTATTTTTTTGTAGACTCTTTATACTTAAAAGGATTGTCTGAAATATGCAAAACAAGATGTATCTAGTCTTGCATGATAACATTAAAAATGACAATAAATGATTGTCTATCAATATAATCAAAGGACTGAGACCAGTACTGGTGAAACTTTTGCCTTCTGTGTTTTGAGGAGAAACCCAAGATATCCTGAAGTTTGTCTTCATGAAGGAATGGCTATCAATATAATCAATGGACTGGAGCTAACATTGGTGGTAGAATTTCTGGCTTCCTCAAAATGAGGCATATATCATATCTGGAAAATTGTCTTTGTGAAGGATTCGCTATCAACTTAAAGGGGTATGCCGGTTACCATAAATATAACTTATGTTTTAGACTAATTAATCATCAATAATTACCTAATATAATGTAAATTTCACATATTTAACGTTCAGTAGTTTTCTTCCTTTGCTATCCACTGTGTTTCCTCATAAATTACCAGCTCATCGACCTGTAGTTCTGAGCCTTTGTTAGGTCGAGCATGCTCATTGTTGGTCGCTATCAATTCTTTAACTAAATGTCTTGTGTTAGCGTGCTGGTGATTACGGAGTAGAGGGGGCGTGTCCAGACTGTATATCAGGCAGCCAATCAGTAAGCATCAACACTCATGAACCAGCAGAAACTCACAGCAAGAAAGCTAGGGATTGTGGGTATTGTAGTTTTGTGAGGGAAGATCAGGCGCCATGATACTCTGTGTGCTGTAGGCTCACACGGGAGCTAGACAAATGGATTGCCAAGTAAATTGAAACTCTGGTTATATGTATAGTTATGGGTTCGGGTTGGGTCAGAGCTTGCAACCATAATGCAGTTTTTCAAAAATTAAGTTACTTTACCGGAAAACCTCTTTAATCAATGGACTAGGGTGAATACCAGGGTTTGAACTTTTAGCTTCATGTTCTGATGAGGCACCCAACATATCATGAAGTGTGTTTTTGTAAACATTTGACTACTGATTTGGCTATTGATAAAATCAAAGACTGGAGCCAATGCCAAATTTTGGTCAACTAATCTTGATGGATGTGGCGAAAGCCACTTCACCACAGTGTTTTGGAGGGGGCTGTTTGCCCGCCTCCTGCCCCTGGATTATGGCCCTTTAAGAACCATCTGGGGACATACTGTGGAGTTACTGGATGGCCACCATTTCATGTATCAGAGGCACATGGTGAGAACAATGGATGGCGGCCATTTTTAACTCACAGACACTGTTTGGACTTTTCTACACGGTGCCATCTCGCCGGTATTTGGTACACAAAGACATCGGGCAGTAGTTTTAAACTATACAACAGGGGACCATCCGTGGACATGTGACTTTTGGGAACAATGGCCTTTGAGACTGTGTAGCAGATTGCATTCGGGCTGTCTTGAATATTGTGTATGTTGTTATGGGTTCGGTTGGATTGTGTTGCGATGTATTGTGGGCTGTGTGTATCTTGCTCTTGCTGTGATGTTAAAGGCATTGCTGTTCTGTGCCTCTTCTCCTCCCCCTTTTCCTGTCCCTCCTCCATCTCCCATCAGCCCTTCCTTGTACCATAGCCCTCCATGTGCCCTATTGTATGCAAATGAGGCTGTTGGGGGGGTTTAAAGTAGGTGTGCTATGTCCAAATAAAGTCAGTTCCTGTTTTTACCCTCAAGGTGAAGTGTCGTCTCATTCTTGGGGGAGGATTTATTGCATGCTGTCCCAGTTTGACTGCTAGGAGTGTAAACCTATTCGTATGGTGTCCTATTCAACTGTCTACAGCATTCAGGCTTGAAGAGGATTTATCTGCTTCTTCGGTTCGGTGATTGTGGTGTCTGCCAGAGTGCTTGGAGATCTCAGAAAACGCTAGGAGCATCCAGCAACGGAGGTACTCAGTCGGGGTGCCAGGTGATCCGTTACATTGGTGGCAAGCAGTGGGATGGCGTCCTGGTGTGAGAGGAACAACACCCTGGAGACACAGGAATTATTATGGAGCGGCATAGAACCAGCGAGTCCCTGGACAACGCTCGAGGTAGGAAATGAATTTAACCGAAGGTTACAGAACCTCTTGGCACCACTGGTCAAGCCAATAGGAGAGGCAACCAGGTTGGACTGCAGAGAGAGCGTCCGACAAGAGATGTGGGAAGAAACCCTAGAAGGTGTCCAGCGTTGGCGAGGTGAGCGTCTTCCCAGCAAGGAGCAGCGGTTACAAGCCAGAGTGGCCCTACGGATACCTATGCTGGGAGAACAGGCCCAGGAGGAATTGGTGATGCAACTAAATTCACTGGCATGGAGGGAACTGGGTCTCGATGATGCATACCAAGCGCTACGTTGGTACGCGGTTCAGCGGGTTCCCGGAATGGCCAAATTTGACAAACCCGAGGGCAAGGATTATAATGGCCCTGGCTTATTATGGGGGGCCTTTGCAGAACCGGAATTTGGGAGTGCGGCAGAGTCACGGCTTTGGGACATATTTGACTACAAAGAGGCCGTGCTGGATCTCCCTATGGCCGAAGACCTAAGGCCAGACCTGATTGAACTGCCTGTCCAGGAATGGAAACTGGAGCAGGATTACCAGCACCTGGTCAGCTCCAGTCGGTCACCCTATACCCTGCAAGTACCACCAGAGCAGTGGGAGATCGAACAGAATTATGCGGACTTATATGATCAAGTGACACTGCCTGTCTCTAACCTGATGGGGCTTATGGACTGTACACCATTGGGAGCGGTGAGTTTCGTTCCCCCTCCCCAACAACCAAGCCCGTCATCAGGAGACTTGCATTCAGTACCTCCTACTCCCCAACCAGCTCCAAAAATGAGGGACCTTATCGACTGGTCCTGGGAGGACCCACAGATGGCAGGTGGAGATGGGACCGAGGTCTCTCTACCGGCCCTACAGGGATGCTGGGCAGTTGGCCCAGATCCCCAGCGGCAGAATATTCCACCGGGAGGGGAGAGTCTCGTTCCCCCTCCCCAGCGGCAGCCTAGCCCACCCTTAGGAGAGGAGACAGTTGGTCCCTCTTCACAGCAGCCAAGTGAGTCCCAGGGAGCGGAAGGTACCGTCCTTGCTCCCCAGCGGCAGTGTGAGTTACAGGGAGTGGAAGGTGCCATCCTTTCTCCCTAGCGCCAGTGTGTATTCATGGGAGAAGAGACAGTCGGTCCTCTCCCCCGACAGGAACCAGAAGTACCGGAGGTCGCGGACCTCATAGACTGGTCCTGGGAGGACTCCCAGCAGGCAGGGGGAGATGGGACCGAAGTCTCTCTACCGGCCCTACAGGGATGCTGGGCAGTCGGCCCAGATCTCCAGCGGCAGTGTGAGTACCAGGAGGAGGAGGTAAGCGATCCCTAACCCTCCACAGCTAACCCCTACCGAGGTACTGAGGTCAGTAGAGGAGCCGTTAACTTCCTCTGACCCCCTCCCAGCAGAAGAGCTGGCATCTGGGCAGTGCGCCGCTGGCCTCTGCCCTAACTTCCCCTTTGTCACCGGGCAGGACTATACCCCGGTTGCTCCAGCGGAAGAGCTGGCAACGGGGCAGAACACAGTTGGCCTCTGCCCTCCTTTGTCCCCTTGTCCCAGGCTTGTTTATCTGCAGGTCCCACCAGCTGAAGCGCTGGCACCAGGGCAGAGTACCGCCGGTATCTGCTCACTTAGCTACCCACAAAGGCAAGAGACCAGTGCCCAACACAGCCATGGTGAAGCCATGGGACCGAAACAAGCTACAAAATTGCCCGGGTGCAGTAACCAAGTGTTGGGGGGGGGGGACTACACTGCGGATTATATATTATTGTGGGGGGGCTACCTTGTTGATTGTAATTTACTGTGGGTGGGAGACTTGACTAACTCAGGCACTGACCGACAAAAGGTCAGCTACCTGGTTAGTCTCCCCCCGAATGGGAAGATATGTGGCGAAAGCCACTTCACCACGGTGTTTTGGAGGGGGCTGTTTGCCCGCCTCCTGCCCCTGGATTATGGCCCTTTAAGAACCATCTGGGGACATACTGTGGAGTTACTGGATGGCCACCATTTCATGTATCAGAGGCACATGGTGAGAACAATGGATGGCGGCCATTTTTAACTCACAGACACTGTTTGGACTTTTCTACACGGTGCCATCTCGCCGGTATTTGGTGCACAAAGACATCGGGCAGTAGTTTTAAACTATACAACAGGGGACCATCCGTGGACATGTGACTTTTGGGAACAATGGCCTTTGAGACTGTGTAGCAGATTGCATTCGGGCTGTCTTGAATATTGTGTATGTTGTTATGGGTTCGGTTGGATTGTGTTGCGATGTATTGTGGGCTGTGTGTATCTTGCTCTTGCTGTGATGTTAAAGGCATTGCTGTTCTGTGCCTCTTCTCCTCCCCCTTTTCCTGTCCCTCCTCCATCTCCCATCAGCCCTTCCTTGTACCATAGCCCTCCATGTGCCCTATTGTATGCAAATGAGGCTGTTGGGGGGGTTTAAAGTAGGTGTGCTATGTCCAAATAAAGTCAGTTCCTGTTTTTACCCTCAAGGTGAAGTGTCGTCTCATTCTTGGGGGAGGATTTATTGCATGCTGTCCCAGTTTGACTGCTAGGAGTGTAAACCTTTTCGTATAGTGTCCTATTCAACTGTCTACAGCATTCAGGCTTGAAGAGGATTTATCTGCTTCTTCGGTTCGGTGATTGTGGTGTCTGCCAGAGTGCTTGGAGATCTCAGGAAACGCTAGGAGCATCCAGCAACGGAGGTACTCAGTCGGGGTGCCAGGTGATCCGTTACAATGGACATGGTACTTTAAAAATCATCTTTGAGAAGAATTAGCTATCAATTTAATCTATGGACTGAGGGCAAAGCCAGTGGTAGAAATTCTGTCTTTCACGTCTTTGCTTTGATATACATTTCTTTATGCTTGATTGCTTATAAATCTGTCAAGTTGATCTGAAACTGAGCTCTCAAAGTCATAGATCCTTCAACAAACTTTTGTATGAATATCTACATGAAAATCAAGAAGGTTTCTTTAGTCAAAATTCTGTATGAACATAGCACTTACAGCGGGACAAATGTTTCCAAAACTTGCACATATTTTTTAACCTTGACTACAGCCAACTTAAGGAGTAATTAGATATTGATAGCCCCAGGACAAAATTTCACACTTTCTAGGTAGAAATGAGGTATAGTCATAGACAGGAGATCAGGGAAATGAAATAATGGGTTGAGAGAGAGGCAAGGAACATGATATCTATAAGAAAGAGAGATATTAATATGACAAATTGCAGCCGAGGTAACAAAGTGAAGTAAAAATCCCAATGTTTGACATGTCCTGAATATAAATCTTGGAAAAAGACAGCAGTGAATGAAGTGAAAGGAGAAAGCTGACTCTCACACATACTATATCCTCACTAAAAGTAGAAAGTTCAGCATGATGGTAGAACAGCTCAGATGATGTGTATCAATTTACATGGTAATTCATTTAAAGTGGACCTTTCATGGTTTTTGCTTATTCTAGATAATGCCTTTACTTGCGGGGTACCTAATGCTGCCACCCTGCCTATTTTTTTTATAAATATCACTCCTATGCCCCGCTCTGATAGCTCCTATGCCCCGCTCCGCCCCCCTGTATTTTTCCTGCTCAGTATGTTAATACTGAGCATTGGTACAGGGAGGAGGAGATGCCAGGGTTTCTCAATGGGCGTCTCCTTCTCCCTGGCCGTGCCGCAATCCAATCACAGAAATCCAATCACAGAGGAGAGCGTCACAGCAAGGGAGAAGGTTCTCCCTGGCTGTGACGCTCTCCGCAAGGTCAAGACTCTGTAGAGGAGTCCCATGAGACAAAGATACTGGACATCTTACAGAAGGTTTCAATCAGTCAATATGTTGTCCCATCCTGTTGTTTCTTAGTTTGTTTCTGTAGGTTTATCAAAAGTGACAAAAGAAAATGGCTGTTACTACGACTACTGTAGGGGTTGACACCTGTTTTTCCAAGTACCTTAAATGATATATCCACCTGGTGGTTTAATTGCTTGTATATTGCTGAATTGGTAGGCGGATGAACCAGAAAATTGGAAACTGAACCCATGGTGCTGTAATGGCCGCCACCCGCTTTTCTCATTCTTGGGAAACACAGTAAGAAAAGCAGTTACAATGGATACATTGATGAACAGCATTTTAGAAACCTAACTTGGAGGAAGAGGGCCTAAATTATATACATGGTGGAGATGTGTTTTTCTTTCTGGATGGAAATCTAACCCAATTCATGCCCAATGCCCAATTCTCAGTGTATTTATATACTATTAACTGATTTGTAGTACAGTACTCAATAGTGCTTGTTGCTAAGAGAGCTAGCAAGGGTTTGACAACAAGGAGGTTGGATTTGCACGTTCTCCCCAATGTTGCATTAGGATGAATTGACCAGAATTGAAAAGAAAGTATAGTGGAAAGACTTTGTATGGGCAACCTTTAATTTTAGCTAAACTTTAGAACAATCATGTTATAGAAATAGTGATAGCAGAAGAAGATAAGACTGCTGATTTTATGAGAGAAAGTGACCTTTGATTATATTAATGAGTACAATGCTCCATTTCAAAATGTGTGATGTACTGCTGAATGAAGATATGTAAGAGACCACAGATCAACTGACTTGTGCACAGACCCTGTACAACGGCACATGGAGCGGCTTTGGGTCCATGTTATTTTCCCTTTAAGCACTTTGCTCTTACATGGTGCCATCATGGTTTCAGAGTGTGCAGAGGTAGCAGTTTCACCTGTATGTTGGTGCCTATGGTGGCTTAAAAGCCTCATAAAGAGACTTTAAAATGTCACATGGTAGGTGGAGGTCTCTTACAGATATGTAATGGCGCACAGAAGCTTTAAATTAAGCCTCTGGGTGGAAGATGACTGGAAAGAGTCTATACCCCTGGACTGCTGTGTAATTTGCCATTTATCCATGGCATCAATGGCTAAGTACATGAATAAACAAGCTCTGATTAAATGGTTTCTTTTTCTTGCAATAGTTCTCAGTTACACAGTACGATTGCACCAAAGTAAAAGCCAAATTGATGTGCTGGAGTTTTGTGCTGAAACTAAACCATTTCACACTCTCTACGTAGTAGTAAAACCCTCAAAGTGCTTTATGGTGCTCATTTAGTCAGAGCTGAGGTTGGCTGCCAATTGATACTAGGTAAAATAGGTAAATTGTACAATGCGTCATGTATTTCACTTATTGACTGAAGAGAAATATTACTGCACTACCTAATACCTAACATGTATCATTAATCTCTCCCTGTGAACATCTAAGAAAGAAAAATATTCCAACACCTGAATTGTCATTTTTTTTGGTCACCTCAACTCCCAAAAAATTTAATACAGAAATGCTCCAAAAGTTTTCCCCCAGATTGCTCAATTATAAACTAGCTCACCGGACAAAAATTATCTCTCACCCAGTTCTATCATTTTATTCAAAAAAACTTTCAATTTTTTTCCCCCAACTAGAACATCAAAACAAAATCTATGAACATTTAGTATTGTCAAAATTTTAACTTTCCTAGTATGCCACAATTATACACAAACAGCTTCTAGGAATTTTATCCCTTCCTGGTTAGATATCTTAGTTAATTCAGATAGACCGTTAAAGAAGATTGTTTCTCTTCTCTACCACAAGCTACTCAATAAAGGGGCTCCCAATAGACCGGCTTTCATCTACAAGTGGGAGGAGGAGTTGGGTACGTCGCCAAGGTCTCCCTTATTCTCCAGAATTCACATGGGTTCTCCAGATGCATAAGAGTGCAAGAGAACTCTTTTAAACTACTGACCAGGTGGTACCGTTCCCCGGATGTCATTCAAAAGATGGACCCATCGTCATCTGGGATGTGCTGGAGATGTCAGGAGGAGAGGGGAACATTATACCACACATGGTGGTCATGTAGGAAAATGACCCCCTTCTGGTCCGTACTAGCTGACACCATTCAACACATCTGCCCACTCTCTGCACCCATTTCTCTCTCCTCGGTGCTTCTGAACGTGCCCTCTAGTGATTTCCCTCTACACAAACACTCTCTGCTAGCACATCTGGTTTCGGCAGCTAAACTATTAATCCCCCTGCACTGGCTCTCTCAGCAAGCCCCTTCCGTGGAAGAATGGGCACAGAAGGTAAATGAAATTAGTAGATTTGAGGAACTATCCAGCTGGGAGACACTCTCTCATGATAAATTTATGACCATGTGGAAGCCATGGCTGGAATGGTATTGCCGCTCTCCGAACAAGAACCCGTAGTCGGGTCTAGTCTTGTCCCTAATTAAAGCTTATTGAGCAATGAGGTTTTCCTTCTCTGCCTTAGAATCTATCTGTTTTCTCCGGCGCTAAAGTTTATAATTGGTTGCGTCCTTGCGTGTTTCTTGAGGATTTGAACTCTATTGCTTATTCCTATGCCATTCATGTACCATGATATTAACAAGCAGAGCCCTTGAAGCACGCAGTGGATTTGTTGCTGGAGTAGGGTTCCCACCCCTGTCAATAGTAGATACAAAGACTCCAGCCGAAATTGTATAAAGTGCTATTTTCGTTTTATTTAGCACACAATGGTGGTTGCTACGGCGAGGTCAGTGACGTTTCGGCACATCCGTGCCTTCATCAGACTAGTGCCACTTGAAGTGCCGGTAGACTAGGCGCCTCTTCCTCTCAGCGGTACAACCGCATGTTTACCTTCATACTGCGTCCACACCTGTGTCCACCATTGTTACCCTCGGCACTTCAAGCGGCACTAGTCTGATGAAGGCACGGATGTGCCGAAACGTCACTGACCTCGCTGTAGCAACCACCATTGTGTGCTAAATAAAACGAAAATTGTACAATTTCGGCTGGAGTCTTTGTATCTACTACCTAGATATTAAGAGACTACCAGAGCTGCAATAGGCGGATATAATGGAGGTGTGGCTTAGGGAAGAAGGAATTGGCTTACCTGTCCTCTTAGTGCAGTTGAGTTGAGTGATGTAGCTCAGTGGTCTATGAGCAGGGGGGTGGCTAAGAATTATCTTATAGAAGTGAAAGTGTGGCTTACATGTGATAGTTTCTCCGACAGCTATCTCTCCTATCTCCCTCCCGGCTTGGCTGAATGTGTTTGTGTTTGCTATCGAGAGAGAGGAGAAAGCCACTGCCAGACAGTTCTGGTGGCTGCATATCTCTAGGAGGACAAAAGGATTTGGCATAAATATTCATTTGTTGGGGTGAGAGCAGGGAACCCCCCCCCCCCACACACACACACACACACACACACACACTAGGGTCTTAGCTGAACCCGCCGTTTGCAGCTGGTTCAGCCAACAAAAAGTATAACGTGTATGGCCAGCTTTAGACCAGGTGCTGGGACCAAATGTCAGGTTCAGGTCCCATTACAAGACAATGTGCCAGCCACTATTTAGTCACAGCGCAATAGACTTACATGCCTCACAGTGTTAATTATGCAAGGAAGCTTCCTGGCCACTCAACACCCTACGAGGCATATCCCTGGTGGTGGGAAAAACAGCTCCTCTAACTAATTTAGACTGCCCAGTGTGAACAATAGAGCACCTTTACACCTGTGCAGGCTATTTGGGCCCGTAAACCATATCATTCTGCCTCTAATCATGGCACCTGGCAGTGTGCATACCAATCACCGTAATGGAATTGGCATAGTGAGTACCACTTAAGGTACGTACACTTGGAGGGAAATACTGAGAGCGGGCATGTGTTTGGGAGATCAGGGGAGATAGCAGTTTACTGAATGATCATTTGGCCTCATGCACACGGCCGTGTTCCGCAGCCGAGAGCGGTCCGTGGTAACACGGCCTGGATTCCTGTTGAGAGCAGGAGAGCACGGCGTCATATCGGCCGCGGGTTAGGTTCAGCTGACATTAGCACATTGCTAATAATTGCTAGTTTAATAGGGTTAATTCTTGTGACAGAAACCCTTTAAAGGCTACGTACACCTTTGGGGCAATTTTTTATTTTATTATTGCATTGTACAGGGCTGAGATGCTCTAGTAGCAGGATCTGAATTTTCTCTCTTTTCCGTCAGCCAGCTCACCTGATGGGTTCCTTATCTCTGCTTTCTGACATTATAAACTGATAAGAATGTGACTTTGTTTATGAGCTCTTAGTAAATTAGAGATAAAGTTTATTAGATGAACACCACACACTCTGGACATCTACTGAAGTGGGCTGCCTTACAGCCCTTCCCCAGGACAGAAGTCACCTCTGTCCAACTACAACGGCCAGGAGTCTCTACTCAGCTCTCAAGAGACATATCCTCTCTGTCTGCTCACTTTAGCAGGAGTCTTAGGAGTCCCTAGCTGTTACTTTCTGGCACATCTCATGCACTTTCCACATATAACAAGAACACTGTAAGAGTAACCCTGTTTACAGCCCACAGAAAACAATACACTAAAGAAAAAGGGAACAGGTAAACATATCGGGAGACAAACAAAGTAAAATACAATAAGAGTAGTAAGTTAATGCCATTTCTGGATTTTAAATGGGACCAGATTTCTTACTTGGATGTTTCTACAGACTGTTTACTGTTCCAGTAAGGTGGATCTGTTGCTGGTACTGTGTTTTAGAGATCCGTGTCTGGTATACCTAAATTTGTATCTACAGACCCTGCTACTGGGACAGGACATATTTATCAGTGTAATACATCCATCCAGATTAGATTAGGGCAAATTGTTTAGACCTCAGAAACTTTAAACTCGCCATAGCAAACCCCTTTAATGAGACAATAAAAGTTATGCGTTATTTCACTACTCCCCTTCTGTGTTAGGCCCCATGCACACGGCCGTTGTTCACGGCCGTGTGCGGGCCGTGGAACCGCGGCCTGGATCCCTTCCTGTGAGCTGGAGCGCACGGCGTCACTGGTTGCTATGACGCCGTGCGCTCCCTGCTGCCGCCGCAATACAGTACTACACTGGTATGATCTATACCAGTGTATTACTGTACTGTGCCGGCAGCAGGGGGCGCACGGCGTCATAGCAACCAGTGACGCCGTGCGCTCCAGCTCACAGGAAGGGATCCAGGCCGCGGTTCCACGGCCCGCACACGTGACTGTCATTTCAATTTAAAGTCTCTTCTTAGCAAAACTGAGCAATGTGTAGGAGAATCTGTCTTCATCTTTATACTGGGTGCTGAAGACTCCTGTGTCAAGTCAGATAGGTAGGGTGATGGGCAGTGACAGTTAGAGCGCATGTACATAGTCAGGGATTGCGGTAGGGACTGGCAGGAAGCCTCTGCATGTTACATACAGGTGTCTTCAGAGCTCAGTAAAAGACCGAAGACAGATTTTCCTTAGCAACCCTGTTTTCTAGAACAAAAAAAAACATCTTTCCCTAATAAAGTATACTACAAAAATGTTTAACATTCTTCCCTTTCCCAACGCTAAAAATAAAAATGACATTAAAAATAAACTGAAATAGCAGTTCCACTTTAAGTACTGTGTTTCAGAGTCCTCCTGCTATTGCTGATATGGCAGTCCACTTGGCTCACACTGTATTTGGTGGTCCTGTTACTGTCACGGTTGGAATTGTTGTTACTGTTACAGGGGTGTCTCTTCCTGTTACTGCTATGGAGGCCCTGTGGCTGGCACTGTATTTGGGCATTCTCTTGCCCACTGTTATGGGGGTTCTGTGGTTGTCATTGTTACGAGTCTCCTATGATTTCACTATTATAGAGGTCTGGTAGCTGGAGCTGTATTTGGGAGTCCTCCTACTGTTACTGTTACAGAGTCCTGTGGCTCACACTGTTAAAGAGACCATAACAGAGAGATGCTGTATAAGAGCTCTCCTGTTCTGACCGACCCTCTGTGCATTGCATGGATGGCTTTTCATCCCTTAAAATTATTTTGTGTTAAGATTTAGGGTGTCTTCAGACTCGGGAGACTTTGTTGCAGAAATTTTATGTAACTGCATATCAGTTCCATTGAACTGAACAGTGTTGTTTTACAGACACCCTTATGTTGAATCTACATGGGGTAGAATATTGTGTTGTACTCGTCGATTTTAACCAATTTACATCAACTAACTGTAGTCATGTAATCCAAGCCTTATTAGAAATTTGTCATTCGTGAAAAATAAACTTGGGCAAAAAAGTTCACCACCCTTAGCCTGTTTTATATTGGGCTGTGGACTTTGTTCCTTTGAGTTTCCCTTGGTTTTAACGCCCAAAATGTTGTAGTCTACTACTATATGCTTGCCATAAGAAAACTTAAAAACTGGAAAAACCCATGCTAGGTCTCTGGGATTTAACAGATCGATCGAAAACCATGATGAATGGAAGCCATGATGCTACTGTGAACAGGGCTTAAAGGGGTTGCGCAGGAGTTTTGTATTGATGACCTATCTTCAGGACAGGTCATCAATATTAGATTAGCCTGGCACCCTATCGCTGCTTCCTCTTCATTACAGTACATGTCGTCTCCCTTGCATTGGTGTTGTAGTGTAATTACAAGTACAAATGAATGGAGCGAGTAATTGAAATAACAGTCGCTTCCAAGACGACTTGCAATGTAATGAAGAGGAAGCAGCACTCGCATGGAGTGCTGCCTTTTCTTCAAACAGCTGATCTATGGGAGTTCTGGGTGGCGGACCTCCGCTAAGCAGATATTGATGACATATCCCGAGGATAGGGCATCATTATAAAACCTCTGCACAATGACTTTAACTGTGCTGTCTCTAAACTTCAAAAATTCAAAAACAACTAAAAATGATGGAAGATTTAGATTTTGTTTTCTGTGAAGAGTATGTTTCTGTTACTAGTACACTGCATTATGTCCAAGTATATAGCCTGAGAATCCAGGTAGCAACGCAGGTCTAAGACGTACTAGAACACATCTGTTTGCAATTGTCTAATTCGGATGCTGGATTTCCTGGGGAGTTAAGGTAACATAAAGAATTGCTCGGGGGATTAAAAGATTGTTGAGATTTTTAAATGGATTACCCTCACAGTATGTTTTCTTTTGGCTTCATGTAGTCCACAGCAGTAAGACCAGGCCCTTTCTAAGTGTGTCTGCTTTTAGTGAGCAGACTTTTTGAGTTATGACAGCCATTCTGAGATGGCTTTTAAATGTCAATAATTCACTTGTTTAACATCAAGTAATAACTTTTTTTTACTGGGCTTCACATAGCAACCAATTAGGTTGAGCAGAGAGGGGATTAGGGCATGTCACAGAAGGACATATAGTTTTAAAGCAGTTTGCAGTTAATCACACTTTTCACTGGCACATAACTGCGGTTGGGGGTGGAACGGGGTTTGATAAAATCCTTGTAGCGTTGTGCTACACGGAGGAGCGGCTTGTAAGAAGAAAATGAATGTGTCAGGAAAATTAAAAATAACAACCTTTTCTCCTTCTGCAAGTGCTTTCTTACACTAACAAAATACAGTGCTGCTTGTCTTAATGTGACAGTCTTTTGTTCTGAAATATTCTGCACAAAAGACAATGAACAGGCGCAGGGCAATTATGTCAGTCTGCTTTTCAGGCTTGGATATGTACAATGGCACTTGGTGATGATCTCTTAGTGGTTCAAAATCGAAAAAAAATTGTTTCAACTCACTATACATTAGTTGTAGTCCACACCACGCTTTATATTTTTAGAGGTTCGCAGAACTGAAGAATCCACATCACCAGATTGCAATATAGCAACAAAGGGAAGTATCTAGAACTTGTTGCGGTTCAAACCCTTACATTGGGGGGTTAGAGTAAGGTGAGAGTTTGAAATGTGTGAGCATTTTTCCTAGGGTATGTTTTTCATACTTGTGACAAGATCATCATAAGAAGTAATATTTGTTTGTGAAATTTGCAACTTTTTGTGTGAATTGCAATTACTGTATTTGAGGCCACAAACTGCCATCAACTGGTTAATAAATGTGTGGGTCCACAAATCTAAGCTGTACACAGTCTTAATACAGCTCCTGTAAACTACTAAGCATTACTGCACTTCCGTTTGTCTTCAATGTATAAGCATAGAGAAGTTCATATCACTCACAAAATAATTAAAGGGGTCGCCCGGGCTTTTGCTATTGATGAACTATCCTCAGGACAGGTCATCAATAGGAGATAGGCAGGGGTCCGACACCCAACACCCCCGACGATCGGCTGTATGAGGAGATGGCACACACAGTACGCACATGCCATCTCTCTTCCTGTCTGCTGCTGCTGTCTAGGTTGAAGACCATAGAATTTCCTGGGAACAGTTACAATTTGACAGTTAAGGCTACTTTCACACCTGCGTTCAGGTGTCCGCTCGTGAGCTCCGTTTGAAGGGGCTCACGAGCGGCCCTGAACGCAGCCGCCTGGCCCTAATGCATTCTCAGTGGAGGCGGATCCACTGAGAATGCATCCGTCTGCCAACGCTCAGCCTCCGCTCCGCTCAGTGAGCGGACACCTGAACGCTGCAAGCAGCGTTCGGGTGTCCGCCTGGCCGTGCGGAGGCGAGCGGATCCGTCCAGACTTATAATGGAAGTCAATGGGGACGGATCCGCTTGAAGATGACACCATATGGCTCAATCTTCAAGCGGATCCGTCCCCCATTGACTTTCAATGTAAAGTCTGAACGGATCCGCTCAGGCTACTTTCACACTTAGAAATTTTTCTAAGTTATAATGCAGACGGATCCGTTCTGAACAGATGAAAACGTCTGCATTATAGGAGCGGATCCGTCTGATGAAACATCAGACGGACCCGCTCCGAACGCTAGTGTGAAAGTAGCCTTACTTGCGTTGGATCCAAAAATGAGCTCACAGTTTTACTTCACCTCCATTTAGGTTGCATTTTAGCTGTAACTAAAACAGTGAATTAAAAAGTGTTTTGGGCTTCAGTTTAGCCTGGAAGAAAAAGAATTCTCATAGCCTTGGATGGAAGTCTCCCCAAGGTCACCTTTGAGTAAAATCAGCAGACAAGAGCAGAATCAGTAACATGTAGCAGAACCAAAAATCTGAAATGAACCATAATCCGGGTCTGTAGCAAGCATAGGAAAAATCGGAAAATATTACAAGTAGTTGAAGCCAGGATTCGGGAGCAGAACCAAGCTCCAGAGTCAGGGGAACAAATTCGGAACCCATGATGACAAGGTATAGAGATAGATACTGGTAACTCAGAAAGAGATGGTTGGCGTAGCAATGTGAAGCGACTGCTTGCAGAGGTTTTATTTTATGAGCTTATGCTAAGAAAGAGAATACAGTATACCCAAATGTTCACATTACATACAGGTGCATCTCAATAACTTAAATTGTCACAGAAAAGTTAATTTATTTCAGTAATTCAATTCAAAAAGTGAAACTCATATATGCTATAGATTTATTACACACAGAGTGATCTATTTCAAGTGTTTATTTTTTTTATATTGATGATTATGGCTGACAGCTAAAGAAAACCCAAGTTGGTATCTCATAGAAAAAAACAATAATAAAATGATTTTTAATACAGAAATGAAGTTCTACTGAAAATGATGAACATTATATGCACTTAATACTTGGTCAGGGCTTTTTTTTGCATGAATTACTGCATCAATACAGCATAGCAGCCTGCGGAACTGCTGGGGTGTTATGGAAGCCCAGGTTGCTTTGATAGCGGCCTTCAGCTTGTCTGCAATGTTGGCTCTTGTCTCTCATCTTCCTCTTGACTATACTCTATAGATTCTCTATGAGGTTTAGGTCAGGTAAGTTTGCTAGCCAATTACACACAGTGAAACCATGGTTATTAAACCAGGTATTGATATTTTTGGTAGTGTGGGTGGGTGCCAAGTCCTGCAGGAAAATGAAATCAGCATCTCCATAAGGAGCTTGTCAGCAGAGGGAAGCATAAAGTGCTCTAAAATTTCCTGGTAGACGGCTGTGTTGAATTTGGACTTGATGTAACACAGTGGGCCAACACCAGCAGATGACATGGCTCCCCAAACCATCACTAACTGTGGAAACTTCACACTGGACATCAAGCAGCTTGAATTGTGTCTCTCCACTCTTCTTCTAGACTCTGGGACCTTGATTTCTATATGAAATGCACAATTTAAATTTATCTGAAAACAGCAGTTTGGACCACTGAGCAACAGTCCAGTCCATCTCCTTAGCCCAGGTAAGGTTCTGACATTACTTCAGACATTGTGTCTGGGCCATGAGTGGCTTGCCACAATGAATACAACAGTTTTAGTCCATGTCCTGAATATATCTGTGTTTGGTGGCTCTTGAAGCACTGACTCCAGTAGAGGCCACTCCTTGTGAATCTCCCACAAGTTCTTGAATGGCATTTTCTTGACAATCCTTTTAAGGCTGTGGTTTCCATTAATTTGCTTGGATACAGCATTTTGTGAACAGCCAGCTTCTTTAGCAATGACCTTTTGTGGCTTACCCTCCTTGTGGAGGGTGTCAATTACTGTCTTTTGGAAAACTGTCAAGTTAGCAGTTCCCCATGATGTGTAGCCTACTGAACCAGACTGGGGGACTATTTAAAGGCTTAGGAAACCTTTGCAGGTGCACAATACAGAATTTTTTCACAATATTAAAATTATCTGAGATACTAACTTTTGGGTTTTCATTAGCTGTAAATCATAATCATCAATAGTGTTGAACGAAGCAAAGCATTCAAAGCGGAATTTGGTCTGAAGTTTAGGAAAACAAATCTGAATTTCTTCATGGTAACAAATCAGGTTTTCTTAAAATGGCAGATGCACATGTTACAAAGTAAAATTAAATGTAGAGGGGGAATCCTGGAATGCAAAATCACCCATAATGTTGAGCAGCCACTCAATCCGCAGATAGCCATCTCCTGTGATGTCACAGCCCTATATAACCCGCGTCTCCACCATTGTCCTGTGAGCTAAGCATAAGGAGACACGTGGCAAACACTTGTGCACTAGGGACAGTGTTGCTGAAAATGATTAATAGAAGAATATTGGAGAGTGCGAGTGCAGTTTTATTTATTTATTTATACATTTACTTATTTCTGCATCAGCTGTAAACTAAGATATGTAATTCAATACCATTAATATAGAATCTTTTATGATTCCAGTGACAGCTTACCAACCAATACCCTCTGATCTGCACACCTTAGGGGGGCTAGGGCTTAATGATGACCATCCTCATCTTTTGCTGGCTTTATTTCTTCCAAATCATCCTTCAAAGTCTCCATGTCCAAGAAAAGTCAGCAAGATCATATTCTCATCAATATTAGATGATGTGGAAAAGGAGGAAAAGCCAATGGCAGAAGAAGGGCTCCCACCTGTAGGGCAGATAAGCGCTGGTGTTGGAGAAGTAGACATAGTCTCTGTTTAAAGGTGCATTAAAGGTGTCACGCAGCCATTAACAATGAAGACCGACTACAGTCCGGTCTTCATTATTAAATGGCTAATTGGCTACGTGGTTCTTCACCACAGCATGGCCGCTCCATGTGGCCATACTCTAAGAAAGGGTGGTCTGGGCATACAGTGCCTTGCAAAAGTATTCACCCACCTTGACTTTTTTTCATATTTTGTTACATTACTGCCTTAAATTCAATGTTTTGCTAATCTGAATTTTGTGTGATGGATCAGAACACAATAGTCTAAGTTGGTAAAGTGAAATGAGAAAAATATATAAATAAAACTATTTGCACAAACTAACCCCTTTGTTAGTTTGTGCAACCAATTACATTCAGAAGTCACATAATTAGTGAAATGATGACACCTTTTTTGAAAGGCCCCAGAGGCTGCAACACCTAAGCAAGAGGCATCACTAGCCAAACACTGCCATGAAGACCAAGGAACTGTCCAAACAAGTAAGGGACAATGTTGCTGAGAAGTACAAGTCGGGGTTAGGTTAAAAAAAATATCCAAATCATTGATGATCCCCAGGAGCACCATCAAATCTTTCATAATCAAATGGAAAGAACAACACAACAGAAAATCTGCCAAGAGACGTCCGCCCACCAAAATTCATGGAGCAGTTTTGCAAGGAGGAATGGGCAAAAATCCCAGTGGTAAAATGTGGCAAGCTCATAGAGACTTATCCAAGCGACTTGGAGTTGTGATTGCCGCAAAAGGTGGCTCTACAAAGTATTGACTTTAGGGGGGTGAATAGTTATGCACATTAATCTTTTCTGTTATTTTGTCGTATTTGTTGTTTTGTCCACAATTTAAAAAAAATATATAATAATCTTCAAAGTTGTGGGCATGTGAGCTGTTGTGGGCATGTGAGCTGAACCTGGACAGCCCTCCATTTTCACCCCGGCAGCCCCCCTGACATGAGCATCGGAGCAGTTCATGCTCCGATGCTCTCCTTTGCCCTGCGCTAAATCGCGCAGGGCAAAGGCATTTTTCAGAGTTCCGGTGACGTACCGGGCTCTCCATGGGGCTGACAGGAACCCCGGTGACGTCACCGGCACTGATGGGCGGGATTTGGCTCTGCCCTAGCCAGTAAAACGGGCGGGCCAGTGAAGCCCGCCCCTCAGAGCCGGTGACGTCACCGAACACACTGCTGGGCGGAAGTTACCGCCCGGCAGTGTGTTATTAAAAACAAAAGAGCCTGTGCCCTGCGCGATCTAGCGCAGGGCACGGGAGCGCATCGGAGCATGAGATGCTCCGATGCTAGGCTCAGGGGGGCTGCCGGGGTGAAAATAAGGGTATGTCCGGGTTCAGCTCTGAACCCGGACAAACCCTTTAATGATGCAAATCCTCAAACAATCCATGTTAATTCCAGGTTGTGAGGCACCAAAATACGAAAAAATTCAAGGGGGGTGAATACTTTTGCAAGACACTGGTACCTGATTTAAAATCACTCAATGTAATGAATCTATGATATCGATGATATTCTAATTTATTGAGATGCACCTGTACTATGTCTGGTTTAATGAAAATTCTTATGCCATCAAGTTATAAGGAATATTTCTATCCCTAATAACTACAGTATAACTAACTGTTCTCAACCAACCATTCTAAGGAGGCTTCTTCCATCTATAAACATCTTCCATGCAGAAATACTTCACTGGGACACATAATCCAAAGCAATCATTTAAACTCGGATAACTGTCACATTTAGACCCTAATTTCAATTTTCATATATGTAGTTACTAATAACATGATATTCCAGAATCAGTTACTATTAGACTGACTTACCCCAAATATAATAAGATTCAGCCCTTAGCAACCAGTCTGCATAAAACTGCAATCTCACTATTCAGTTAAGATGGCCGCCACTGCCCTCACCCTGAGGCTAATCCCGCCTGCCCTCACTAGCCAGTAACAATAGCCCCCCAAAAGTGTCAGTAACCAGAGCCCTCCCCCCTAAAGGATTAATCTCTTGCAGCACAAAGGGGTCCTCCTTCCACATGTTGCTTTCATTTATACACTGAGCAGACGGCAGATCTCCCTTCCCTGTTCTGCGCTGGTTCAACTCTGCATTCTCCAGCTCTGCTGAGTGAGGGAGCGTCTGTCAAGCGCAGGGACAGGGAGAAGAGCATACAGCCCAGGCACTGTTATCAGCTGCTGGGGAGGACCTGGCTTTAATCATTTACTTACAGTCCCTGGCTGTCAGTAATCTGACCTTCCACGCAGCCTGCTTCTGTGTCCTCCATCCTTCAACACATAGACGGACCCTGCATAGCAACCCTATTTTAAGCACAGGTAAAATTAGGCAGTACAGGGAACAAAAATGTGGAATTAAGAGGTAATTGAATACACAGTGAAAAGTTGAAATAGGGCCACCAAGGAGATATAAATCACCACAATCCAATACTCCCAAAAAAAAAAAAAACAGTTATACTTTAACAGACAAGAAATAAAAATTTTAATGCTGCACTGGGGCTGCCGAGTATCCTGGGGTGGCTTCAGTTGGTTTTATGGGAAAGAGTATGATACATAAAAATCAGATTTGTAATAAAACTTTGTGGTCCAGCTCCAAATGATCAAGGTATTAATCTTTATTCAACCGGTTTAAAAATATTCCATACAGGTACACTTGTATTACGCGTTTCAGACCGTATTCAATGTAGGTCAGTGTCATGAGGAAGGACCTACATTGAATACGGTCTGAAACGCGTAACACAAGTGTAACTGTATGGAATATTTTTAAACTGCTTGAATAAAGAATAATACCTTGACCATTTGGAGCTGGACCACAAAGTTTTTTCGCAAGTTTCACTTATAGCGCATCCAGACGCTATGTCCTGGCTCATGACAAGGATATACAGGTGAGAGCTGCCTTTTGTTTGCTTCATAAAAATCAGATTGTCACAGATGGGAGTGATACTAATGTGCCATCCTCCATATGTTATGTCTGGCATTCTGAATTATGTACTGAATATGAACTTTTATGTTGTCATTTACAAAATAATTTCTTTATGTAAGATGAGCCACATCTAGAACTTTTAGCATTTGAACGGTGGAAACACCCTTATCAGGGCTGAGCATTTTGGTGTCCTTGGCAGATAGGAAAACCTGCACTCCCCCCTATCCTATCTGGTGTCCCAATTACTATGACTTACTACCAAGCTGGCAGAATCTGAAGTGCAAAGATCCTGATATACTGTACAGAATGGACAGCATAGACTTTCCCCCAACTGATGCTAATTTACTGCCTTTCAGTCACAAGTAGTGCATATACCAACCCATATACTCAGCTGTGGTGCTTAGGATTTCGCTCCACAGGTTCCACTCAGCCCTTGCCGCAGCATGCTTGCTGCTGGGTTCTTGTTACACTGCCCAAGGGGTGGCGCGCATCACTCCCTGGGCTGCATGGGTTGGGTCATGTGACCTCGCTGACCAACCCAACCCAGGCTCTCCTGCAGGTACTAAAGTGGCTCAGCCTCCTTCCCAGATGCCTCAGTGTCAAGGTCCTTGTGTTTACTAAGCTCCTGATACTCATGTGTGCTCCTGACTTATACCTTGTTCCTGAATTCTGCTATTCGTCTGATCCCAGTTTGCTTGCCTTGACTTTCCTGTTACCGACCCGTATTGCCTGACCTGTTCCTGTGCCACCTGCCCTGACCTTTTGCCTGTCTGACTACGCCTCTGCCTCATCATTCAGTCCTGCACTGTTGGTCCTAGTAATGACCCCATCTGCCTGACTACACTTGTACTTCTGGTACCTACTCAGGTACCTCCTGGTCCACCTAGACCAGCTGCTTCGTGTGCCTACCCTCCTCAAGAGGTGGCGACCTGGTGTTCCCCTCGGTAAAGTCTATCCCCACAATAAGGGGTACTGTGAAGAATCGAGGGGTACACTTATACAACGCCCTTAGAGGAGGTGGGACACATGGCACAGTGGGTTCACACCCTCTGGTTTGTGACAGACAATAGACAAAAGCAAACAGAAGAGGTTGGCAATAGATAAGCGACAGTGGAAACATGAGGAAAAGAGGAATTAACAGTAGCAGTAACTGACCCTGAAGTCCAGCTGGACAATAAGAAAATAAAAACCCAAACCACAAACAGAAAACTGAACCCACAACACAACTATAATATAGATAACAAGCAGACTATAGAAACACAAATCCCAAGTGAAATACGATGCCCAGTGGCATAGCCAAGGGCTTCATTTGGGGCCAAGGTCGGGGTAGAGTGGCTTGTCCCCTTTCGCCCTGTGCCCTTGTTAATAGTTAGGATTTCTGTGTTGGGGGACCCCTCCGTATCTTCTGTTTGTTATGCTATAGTAGTATACATGCATACTGTAGAAGCAGGAGCGTAGTTAAAGGCTCATGGGCCCTGGTGCAAGAGTTCAGCTTGGGCCCCCTTTTCCTGAGTGCTTTATGGTGAGGGGCAGGGAAGCACATAGCCTTCTTACTGCCTGAGACAAAAAATTGAAATGGCAACCTGCCCCCCCCCCCCTTCCAAATTCTTGACCTAACCCCATCCCTCCAGCCAGAGGTGTAACTTGACCTGCATGCACTTTCTATAATACTGGTGTCTTCTTATGTAGCACAAGGGTCTTTGGGCCCCCTCAGGCTCCTGGGCTAACCCCCTGCAAAGAAGACATCCTAAGCTTCTATGACCATTGAACAAAGCACCCTGCTTCGGAAGCACCACTTTTCAACATCAAAAGAGTCATGTAAATATGCAGTATATCTGGCTTTTATGTATACTTCATTTATATACAGTATATGCTTCCTGCATGTCTCCTCGCACGTGCACTCTTATGAAGAATATTAGTCTTATTGGACCCAAGGCAGCAATTTAGTTGCAGTACATTAGAATACCTTCTAACATTTATTTTGCAAGTGTCTTTTTTATATAAGCAATGTAAGCCACAGAGACTGCTCTTTTTAGGGAGGGTGGTGTTGTTTTAAACTTTGTGTTGCTTATGGACTATAAAGCTACAGATTGTGATGGAGAAAGACATGAACTCTTGAGCATGTTATTGTAGGCATATATTTCTGCCTATAATACTTCACCATCAATGGCTTTCATGCTACATAAACTTTATGGATTGCACAGACTCTGGTTCGTTTAATATGTCTATCATGCTGTCTCTCCCGAGGTCCACAAATTTGCTATCATGATGTACAACCCTCCTCTATTATAACACAAGACTTTCCCATCACTCTGTGGCTTAATCCTCTTGAGACTAAGGAATGTTGAAACTAACCGTGTAGGAGTCACCCCTCCAAACGTGATGAAGGTCAAGGAATGAGTAATATTAATGATGAAAGAAATGGTGATTATGTCAGTGGCTCTTGCTCATTTATTATATAGTTGCCTTAGTTCATTCTAGTCCATTGTGTTATGAACGTGTGAAACTGATTGTGACCACTTAAAATGCCTCCATTGTTAAACTCTTGCTACAAAATTCTTCCCCAGAACCTAAAGTTGGTGAATATTGTGAGTCAACCCTTTTAATTTGCCATAGTTATGGTCAATTAAACAAGTGTTACGTCGCAAGTGCTACAAAAACTGAGATTACGTTTCCAATCTGTTGTCCATTTGGCTTGCCTAAAGTTATCTCTATTTCTCATTGTTTATCACTAGAGATGATTTCTCAAAAATTTGATCCAAATTTATTTGTGGCGAATCGCGTTAAAAAAAACTGTTATTTCCTGGCTGCAGAGAGCCTTTATAGTGGTGTAGAACACTGTGCCTTGCAGTAACACGCATAGGGAGTCTGCTGTGGTGGTGAAACAATACTGTGCATCATTATGACATGTAGATGACAGGCGTCGCTCTTAGAATCACTGCACACTTCACTTATTTGGGCAGTCACAGGGCCAAAACTGACCAAATAACTCAAGTGTGAACTCAGCCTTACAGGTTAATGTTAATGTCAAGAAGAAGCGCACTCCTTTCACACCGTCGGCAACTGATTCCACATAGTTGTCTACAGAACCTGTTCTATTAAACGCTTATACAAGTAGAGCCCCCTCAACAGAGTAGAGAGGGTGTCAGCAGTAAGTTTGTGTTAACGTCACTGATAATTTTGCCCTTCCTCTTATTCATCAGAACAATAGCCCCCAAAAAACGGATCCTGTATGTGGAGCATCCACTTTCACTCGGTCAGCATTTAGTCAGTAATCAGTATTGCTAAAGCCCAAAAAAAACAGGAGTGGATCCAAAACAGAGATGACACATGAATGGAATATTAGCATGTCTTCTGTGTTTTGTACCCACTCCTGCTTTTGGCTACCACATCATAAGCCAATTCTGATGCAAAATAGGGACCATGTCATGCAGGCCTGTTACACAGACAGGATCTGTTGTGCGTCTCATTTTTCCTTCCTTCTGACAGATCAGAAGATGGTTTAAAAAAATGATGATGTCAGACAGTCATGAAAATGTGGGTGGGGGAAACAGCATGAGAAGTCCACAGAGTGGCCCTATGACATAGTGGTGAGGTGGAAGCAGCATGAGTAGACCACAGAGTGGCCAGCAGTATCAGGAGGAGGCCACAGAGTGGCACAATGACAGTGTGGAGGTGGCAGCAGCATCAGGATCCCACAGAGTGGCACAATGACAGAGTGTGGAGGTGGCGGCAGCAGCAGCATCAGGAGGAGGCCACAGGGTGGCACAATGACAGTGTGGAGGTGGCGGAAGTATCAAAAGGCCACAGAGTGGCACAATGACAGAGTGCGGAGGTGGCGGCAGCAGCAGCATCAGGAGGAGGCCACAGGGTGGCACAATGACAGTGTGGAGGTGGCAGCAGCATCAGGATCCCACAGAGTGGCACAATGACCGAGTGTGGAGGTGGCGGCAGCAGCAGCATCAGGAGGAGGCCACAGGGTGGCACAATGACAGTGTGGAGGTGGCAGAAGCATCAAAAGGCCACAGAGTGGCAAAATGACAGAGTGCGGAGGTGGCGGCAGCAGCAGCATCAGGAGGAAGCCACAGGGTGGCACAATGACAGTGTGGAGGTGGCAGCAGCATCAGGATCCCACAGAGTGGCACAATGACAGAGTGCGGAGGTGGCGGCAGCAGCAGCATCAGGAGGAGGCCACAGGGTGGCACAATGACAGTGTGGAGGTGGCAGCAGCATCAGGATCCCACAGAGTGGCACAATGACAGAGTGTGGAGGTGGCGGCAGCAGCAGCATCAGGAGGAGGCCACAGGGTGGCACAATGACAGTGTGGAGGTGGCGGAAGCATCAAAAGGCCACAGAGTGGCACAATGACAGAGTGCGGATGTGGCGGCAGCAGCAGCAGCATCAGGAGGAGGCCACAGGGTGGCACAATGACAGTGTGGAGGTGGCAGCAGCATCAGGAGGCCACAGAGTGGGGCAATGACAGTGTGGAGGTGGTGGCAGCAGCATCAGGAGGAGGCCACAGGGTGGCACAATGACAGAGTGTAGAGGTGCAGCAGCATCAGTAGGAGGCCACAGGGTGGAAGAATGACAGTGTGGAGGTGGAAGCAGCAGCTTTAGGAAGGCACAGAGTGGCAAGGTGACCTAGTGTTTAGGTAGCAGCAGTATCAGGAGACCACAGAGTGGCAAGGTGACATAGTGTGGAGGTGGCAGCAGCATCAGGAGACAACAGAGTTAACCGGTGACAGAGTGGGGAGGTGGGTGGCAATACCAGTACCAGTTGAAGATGATGGGTGAAAGAAGGAGCACTTGGCATCAGATGTGTGGCATCAGGAGGGTGGCAGAATCAGAAAAGTAGCTGAGACAGGTAGCCAGAAGAAACCGGTCTCTTTTGTCAAAGTGTTGGTGTGGCACCATGGATGATCTAGTCGGATGTATCAGGCATTGGTGGGTGGAAATCCTGGCTGATCCACGCCTGATTCATCTTGACAAAGGTCAGTCTCTCCACTGGACAGGCGAGTTCTTCTTGGGATAACTATGGCCCCCGCTGCACTAAACACCCACTCTAATGCCACACTACTGGCCGAGCAGGACAGCTTTTCCAGGGCAAACTCTACCAGCTGCGGCCTCAAATCTAGTTTGGATGCCTAGTAGTCCAGTGGATCTTCAATATAGGGTGGCAGGGTGCTGTCCAAGTATGCCACCACCTGCTGGTTCAGGTCCTGCTCCAGGTCTAGCTACTGCTGGTGAGTAGTTTCTTCACTAGGCAGGTGAAGAAAGTGCTCATCAGCGACTCTAGACTCAAGTTGCTGCTGATGAAGCTGGAACTGCTCCTACATCTCCACCCTGCCACAGCAGCCATGGCAGAGGAAAGTTAGCGCAGAGGGCCCCCCCGGTCAGACCTGCAAGAGGATGGACGATGGTGCAGATAGGCAGCGGCCAACTGACTACATAGGATGTCTCTATAGTAGTTCAGTTTGTCCTCCCTCTCAGCGGGTGTAAAAAAGGCCCCTATTTTGGACCGGTAGCGAGGGTCCAACAAGGTGGAGAGCCAGAAGTAATCCATCTGACGAATGGTGACAATTCGGCTGTCACTATGCAAGCAAGTGAGCATGCATCGGGCCATTTGTGCAAGTGACTCAGAGGGACTCGCTGCCTCCATCTCCACTGTATACTGCCACGATGTGTCTCGGTCCTCTGCCTCGTCTTCCTCGTCGCCCTGTAGCTCCTCTGGCTGCTCTTGCTCCTCCTCTCCTGTCACCTGTGTAGAAAAACACAAATTTCGCTACACATTGCTTGTGCTCCAATGTCCTCCTCCAGTTCAGCCTCCACAAGGCACCACGTCTCCAGTCCCCTGACCAGCCAGATTTACCAGTTATAGAACATATAACTGCACTACTGAACGGCAAATAGGCCCTTATTTTCGCCACTTGTACATGCCACAAAAGGCTTTAGAACATATAACTACATCGCTGAACTGCAAATAATATATATTTTTTTGCCACTAATACATGCCAAAAAGAGCTTTAGAACATATATATAACTTCACCGCTGAACGGCAAATATAGATTTTTTGTCACTAATACACGCCAAAAAGGTCAAAAAAATTTTCACTTCACCACACAACGCCAAATCTTTGTCTTTGCCACTAATTCATGCCAAAAAGGGCTTTAGAGCATATAACTACACCGCTGAATGGCAAATAGGCCTTTACTTTTTTCCACTTATGCATGCCACAAAAGGCTTTAGAACATATAACTACACCACTGAACAGCAAATAATATATATATTTTTGCCACTAATACACGCCAAAAAGGGATTTAGAACATATAACTGCACAGCTGAACGGCAAATAATATATATTTTTTGCCACTAATAGATGCCAAAAAGGAATTTAGAACATATATCTGCACTACTAAACGGCTAATAGGCCCTTATTTTTGCCATTTATACATGCCACAAAAGGCTTTAGAACATATAACTACACCGCTAAACGGCAAATAATATAATTTTTTTGCCATTAATACATGCCAAAAATGGCTTTAGAACATATAACTGCACCACTGAACGGCAAATAGGACCTTATTTTTTTTCACTTATACACGCCACAAAAGGCTTTAGATCATATAACTACACCACTGAAATGGCAAATAATATATATTTTTGAGCCGCTAATACACGCCAGAAAGGGCTTCAGGACATATAACTGCACCGCTGAATGGCAAATAGGCCCTTACTTTTTTCTACTTATACATGTCACAAAAAACTTTAGAACATATAACTACATCGCTGAACGGCAAATAATATACATTTTTTTTCCCACTTATACACGCAAAAAAGGGCTTTAGAACATATGAACTATATCGATCATGTCACTGACAGGCAAGAAGAAGTTTTATGGGAACAGGACAAAGCATCCATTACCCCAAGCTTTGTCGGGACAAAAAAAAAAGTTTCCATTAATTCTGATTTTGGTTTTGTGTATTATTTGCTGGTTATGGCACTTTGAGGATAATGTTGAGGAGTGACCATCAGATATATGGTACCAAAAGTCAATAAAAGGGAAGATAATGTGGTAACTCAGTATATGATACTGATGAATGAGATGTTGCCCCTGACGGAAAATAAAACGGGTTACAGTCTGACCAAAGTAGCCTGGACTATCATGTCTTTTTAAGGCTGTGGTCATGATTTTCATGTAAACATAAATAATTATTGTCCTTTCTTCAGAGTCCCTTATCTGTCTGCTCTTTGTGTCCTGACCCGCAGCTACTCTGTAAGTTAGACATGTCTGCTGTCATGGTAACAGAAGCCATTCTACCTGGTTCATAGACAGTGCAAGAGGTGAGGAACTAGTGCTGCTCATCCTCTACAGCGTTTACCTCCCCAGCTGCATTATATTTAGAACTGGTTACGTTCACTATAGAATGGTGACATTTGGAAGGGTCACTAAAATCATAGATAGATAGATAATTTAGATAGATGTCCAGTCCTTCTGTAATGTAGGACCGGACTGGTCATCCACAGTGAGAGGTGCTCTATGTGACCACTCTCCACTCAGACCCCCAGATCAGGATCCTGAACTGAGGGCCTTGCCTTAACTGGGCAAAACTTCTAAATCCCTACTGAATGTGGAAATTCTTTTTAATTACAGAGGAGGTCACCCACCATATTAGCAAGAGTAGACAGATACAGTAGTAGACATTAAAACAGTTTTCTGAAACTTTAATACTGATGACCTATTCTTTGGTTGGAACCCCTGCCAATCAGTTGTTTGAGAAGGTGGTGCTCACTATGGCCTTCTCTCTGCTGACCAGGCACAGTGTCATACATTGTATAGCGGCTGTGCTTGTATTGTGCTCAACCTCATTCACTTTTTTGGGGCTGAGCTGCACCTAGGCCAGGTGATGGCCGATTGTGACATCACAGTCCCAGGCTTAAACTAAAAAAGGGCCGCGGTGCTACTGCAAGCGCCAGTGCCTTCTCAAACTGCTGATCAGTGGGAGTCCCAGATGCTGGACCTCCACCGATCAGATCCAGAACCCCTTTAAGTTGAGCTGTTTCCGGACAAAACTTTCACTCCCAACCAGGCCCATAGCAATCAGCTTTTTCTAGAGAAGGATTTGTCTTTGTAAGTGCTCATGCACACGAACGTATTTTCTTTCCGTGTCATTTTTTTTGCGGACTGTATGTGGAACCATTCATTTCAATGGGTCCACAAAAAAAATGAAAGGTACTGCGTGTGCATTCCGTTTCCGTATGTCCGTATATTTCCGTTCCTCAAAAAAATAGAACATGTCCTATTATTATCTGCATTACGAACAAGGATAGTACTGTTCTATTAGGGGCCAGCTGTTCCATTCTGCAAAATACGGAATCCACACGGACGTCAACACTTTTTTTGCGGATGCGTTTTTTGCAGACTGCAAAATAAATACGGTCGTGTGCATGAGCCCTAAGACATCGCCTTTAAGACTACTGTTTACAAGTGACATAATTTATTAATTTATGATTTATTATCTTGTAAAATGTTCCAAATTCAGAGAGTAGAATGTCCAAGAGATGGTATTTGTCTCAACAGTCACGGGTTATTGAATGGAAATACTAAGGCTACTTTTACACTCGCGTTTGGTGCAGATCCGTCATGGATCTGCACAGACGCATCTGCACCGATAATACAACCGTTGCCGTTTTGTATTATATTTAACATTGCCAAAGCAGATCCGTCTTAAACACCATTGAAAGTCAATGGAGGACAGATCAGTTTTCTATTGTGCCAAATTGTGTCAGTGAAAACGGACCTGTCCCCATTGACTTACATTGTGTGCCAGGGCGGATCCGTTTGCCTCCGCATCGACAGGCGGAAACCAAAACGCTAAAAGCAGTGTTTTGGTGTCCGCCTCCAGAGCGGAATGGAGGCAAACTGATGCATTCTGAGCGGATCCTTATCCATTCAGAATGCATTAGGGCAAAACTGATCCATTTTGGACCGCTTGTGAGAACCCTGAAACGCATCTCACAAACGGAAACCAAAACGCCAGTGTGAAAGTAGCCTAACTTAAATAATTGTCAGTTAATTTCTAAAATATACTGTATGTATTTTTGTTTCTTAGGATTTATTATGTAGAATAAATAATGATATAACCATTTAGTTGGAGAGCAGGAAGTAAATAATAAAAACAAAAAAAATGGAACACGGCTGCATCAGGATGGGAATAAATCTACAGCTTATATGCCACCGCAGATTTCACCCATTATAATGCATAAGGTGAAATCAGCAGCAAATCAACACTAAAATCTGCAACAAATCTGCATGCTAATTTTGCCATGGATTCGGTATAGTTTTTACTGCAGAAACACAGCAAAGCCACAGTGGAGTTTCCTATGTGGAAAATCTGTCCTGTGTCTGTCTTACCACCCCTTCACCCCCCCCCCCCCCCAAAAAAAAACGCATTTTCAGAGACCCTATAAAAATGATATAGATACAGTTACATGTGCTATGATGTATACAAAATGACGGCCAACAAATGCATATCTTCACAGTACAAGGGCTATTCACTGAACACTCACAGGTGTGGCATATCAAGGTGCTGATTAGACAGCATGAATATTGCACAGGTGTGCCTTAGACTGCCCACAATTAAAGGCCACTCTGAAATGTGCAGTTTGATCACACAGCACAATGCCACAGATGTCGCAACGTTTGAGAGAGCGTGCAGTTGGCATGCTGATTGCAGGAATGTCTACCAGAGCTGTTGCCCGTGCAATGAATGTTAATTTCTCTACCATAAGCCGTCTCCAAAGGCGTTTCAGAGAATTTGGCAGTACATCCAAACGGCCCCACAACCGCAGACCACGTGTAACCACACCAGCCCAGGACCTCCACATCCAGCATGTTCACCTCCATGATCGTCTGAGACCAGCCACCTGGACAGCTGCAGCAACAATCGGTTTGCATAACCAAAGAATTTCTGCACAAACTGTCAGAAACCGTCTCAGGGAAGCTCATCTGCATGCTCGTCGTCCACATCGGGGTCTGGACCTGACTGCAGTTCGTCATCGTAACCGACTTGAGTGGGCAAATGCTCACATTCAATGGCGTTTGGCATGTTGGAGAGGCGTTCTGTTCACGGATGAGTCCAGGTTTTCACTGTTCAGGGCAGATGGCAGACAGCGTGTGTGGTGTTGTGTGGGTGAGCGGTTTGCTGAC
This sequence comes from Bufo gargarizans, assembly GCF_014858855.1. NCBI lineage: Eukaryota > Metazoa > Chordata > Amphibia > Anura > Bufonidae > Bufo > Bufo gargarizans. The sequence goes on along the minus strand of NC_058081.1, from coordinate 484,281,402 downwards.
GTCAACGATGTGGATTGAGTGGCCCATAGTGGCCGTGGGGTTATGGTATGGGCAGGCGTATGTTATGGATAACGAACACAGGTGCATTTTATTGATGCCATTTTGAATGCACAGAGATACTGTGACAAGATCCTGAGGCCCATTGTTGTGCCATTCATCCACGACCATCACCTCATGTTGCAGCATGATAATGCACGGCCCCATATTGCAAGGATCTGTACACAATTCCTGGAAGCTGAAAACATCCTAGTTCTTGCATGGCCAGCATACTCACCAGACGTCACCCATTGAGCACGTTCCAGTTCCTGCCAATATTCTGCAACTTCACACAGCTATTTAAGAGTAGTGGACCAACATTCCACAGGCCACAATCAGGGGCGTAGCTATAAATGACTGGGCCCCATAGCAAAAAAAATTATGGGCCCCCCTCCCGGATCTCCCACCCCCACATACCTCTCAGACCTCCCACCCCTTCCAGAGCTCCCACCCAAACACCCCTCCAGTACCTCCCACCCCAGCATCCCCACACTCCTCCAAGACCTCCCACCCCCAAACCCATCCTAAATCTCCCACCGCCAGTCCCTAGATATAATGGTCCAGACATCAAGTGTCCTGCTCCCTCCCACAATTTAATGGTTTAGACCTTGGAGATCCTGCGGCTCCCCCCTCAATAAATTGGTCTAAACCTCCAGGGTCCTGCTTCCCCCTAAATATAATGGCCCAGACCTCCAGGGTCCTGCTCCCCCTCCTCCCAAGATATAATGGTCCAGTGTGGTGTTCCGCCCTATATATTGGTCCAGACCATACCTCCAGGTCCTGCTCCCCCCTTCTCCTTAAATGTACTGGTCCAGACCTCCAGGGTCCTGCTCCCTCCTCCTCCCTAGATATAATGGTCCAGGACGCCAGAGTAAATTTAACCAGTCCCAGAGTCAGCCAGCCCTCACCTCACAGCCACTTGAACGTCTGCGCGCCCACACTCCAGCAGTGCTGCCAGGCCTAGCAGCACGCAGCTTCGCTGTACGCTCCGCCTCTTCCACTTCCGGCCAGTAGGACTGCCGCCTAGACTGGGAGCGGGACCACTCCCTCTCCTCACTGCAGGTACGCCTCTATGCCTCCAGCCGCCTACAGGCCCTGCAGATAGCGCCTTCTCTGTCTGTCCTGGAGGGGCCTGCGACCCCTGTAGCTATACCACATGAATTAAAAAATATATAATAATCCTCAGCAGGCAGCCCAGGCCCTGAGTGGCGTAGGGCCCCATAGCCATTGCTATGGCTGCTATGGTGATCCCTACGCCCATGGCCACAATCAACAACCTGATCAACTGTATGCGACGGAGATGTGTTGCACTGCGTGAGGCAAATGTTGACCACACCAGATACTGACTGGTTTTATGACCCCCCGACCCCCCCCCCCCCCCCCCCCCCAGTAAGGCAAAACTGTGCACATTTCAGAGTGGACTTTATTGTGGGCAGTCTAAGGCACACCTGTGCAATATTCATGCTGTCTAATCAGCACCTTGATATGCCACACCTGTGAGGTGGGATGGATTATCTGGGCAAAGGAGAAGTGCTCACTAACACCGATTTAGACAGATTTGTGAACAATATTTGAGAGTAATGGGTCTTTTGTGTATGTAGAAAATGTTTCAGATCTTTGAGTTCAGCTCATGCAAAATGGGAGCAAAACCGAAAGAGCGTTTATATTTTTGTTAAGTGTATGTATGCAGTGTAGGGGCAGAGTTGGGACACCAATTGTGCTGCAGTACTCATGTCTGCTTCTCAGTCTCATTGTCTGCTTCCATCTGGCCAGTGCTGAGGCTGAATGACCGCCAAACAGACTCACTCATTGCATTGTAGGCTGTGGTTGTATACTCAGGGTTAGAACAAGGGATGTGGGGTTCTAGATGCATAAGTCACCCCAACCATACAATCAATTTGTACCGACAGTAGTATGATGTTCTGTGTAAGTGAATGGGTTAATAGGCACAGTAAGCCGGATTGGACTAATGCACACTGGCGCAATAATATGCACTGACTGGGTCAGGAGTAAATGATAGTTAAGAGTTTTTGTTTGTGACGCCAATTGCAGCGTGCGCAGGGTATAGTCTCAGGGCCCTTTAAGGTGTTGCAACTCACACACCGGCTTAGGTAATGCCAGAGTGGTGTAATGTCTCTGTGTAGTAGTAGGGATAGTGTCAACAGTGTCTCCTACCTTGGTGCGGCTGGATTCCTGGATCCTGGCTCACTTGCAATAAATGAGTGTGTTGCTAGTAGGAGTAATTGAGGTTTTGGTAGCAGTAAATGAGATCCAGACTTGGAATATAATTCAACTTGTCTTAACTGGAGGCAGCATTAACATTAATCCACATGAGATACAGCAATAGTCTTGGGTCCCAGCAGGTATTGGCAATGTATGGCAGGGATCAATATCTCTTCTGCTCCTATCATGTGCCTGGAGAATATGGCAGGAATCTGTCTTCTGCTCTGTCTATCTTCTGCTGTGTATGTGACTGACTAGCTGAGGAGGAATTTAGCTTCTCCTGGTCTCTGGATGGTACTCACAGTTGTGCTCACAGGGAATGGTTCTTCCTGGAATTCTGGAGGTGGCTGCTTGCTTGTCAACCAGCTGAGGCTGAAAGCTCAGACTGGGGATGAAGATCTTTGGTCTCAGCCGAGACCGGATCCCTAGAACTGGGAGCTCCTACCAGCGCACAGCCTTCCCCTAGCCGGGGTGGCTGGCACACTAACTATAACTTCCTTTCCTCCCCATGAGGCAGGACATGGGCGAGCCCACTCTGCTCAAAGAGGGGGGAGCTAAACTGGAATGCACTATTCCAGTCTAGATATGCTAAACTGAACTAAGGTTTTGCTAAACATTGCTGCCACCTGCTGGTGAACATGAAAATGACAGCAAATACATTTAACAAAGGTTTTTAATGCACATTTGTGAGGATGTGATGTTAAATTGCACAGGATGACAATACAAATACACCTAACAGGTTGTAGTGGGGTAAAAGAGTTTCGTAACATTACTCTGGGATGTTACACCTGGTGTTCAGGGATTTATTCACCTCATAGGGTTACAGTACTGTCTGGTGCTGTAACCACTGATCTGACTCTGCAACTAGGCTGACAGGAACTGGGAATGCAGTTATATGCTATACTGCTATATGGTGTACATACATATACACAGTTGAGTCACAATATTATGACCACCACACTGGCTAAAATCCAGAGTGACCGTTGTGTGCAGCACTGACAGCAGCTAGATGGGCTGGAAGTAACTCAATAAGGTCTGGGTAGGTTGTCACAGGTACCTGGAGCCATGCTGACTGCAGTGCAGTCCACAGCTGCTAGAGGTTGTTTGGGGGAGGATCCATATAGTGAACACGATGATTGAGGTGGTCCCACAGATGCTCAATTGTGTTCAAGTCTCGGGAATTAGGAGGCCAGAGTAGTATTAAGAAGTCTTGGTCATGCTCTTTCAACCAGTGTTGGACATTTCTAGCTGTGTGACACATTGCATTGTATTTCTGGAAGATCCCATCTGCCCCAAGGAAGACAATTATCGTGTATGGGTGTACCTGATCTGCAAGGATAGATTCATACCTGAATCGATTGAGGGTGTTTTCCACATAGATGAGTGGGTCCAGAGAATGCCACAAAAAAATTCCCCAGACCATAACGCTGCCACCACTAACTTGTATTCTTCCAACAATAGTTTGTAGGCATTTGTTCTCTGATGTTTCTCTCCTGACATGTCAACCTCCATTTATTTGATGAAGCAGAAAACGTGACTCATTAGAGAAGGCAACCTTTTGTCAATCAGCAGAGGTCCAATTTCGATACTGCAGCAAAAATTGAAGCTTTTTCTACTGATGCAATTTCATTAGCAGAGGTGCAGTGACCATCTATCTGTTTCAGAGCCCCATATGTATTAGAGTTCACTGAACCGTTGTTTTAGACACCTGTCTGGTAGCCCCCCTGGTTCATTTTGGCAATGAGCTGCTCCACTGTAGCATGTCGGTCTGCCCTTGTGCACCTTCGTAGCCAATGTTCAACTCTCAGATCAATGGCACGTGGTTCTCTGCAGTCTACTCATGATACACCCAAATAGGTCGCAATTTGCACAGTTTCAGAAATATTGCCACTCTTGGGCTGAAAGCTAATAATCATCCCTTTTTGCAACTCTGATGAATGGCCCCTTTTACCCATGATAGCAGTGAGGGATATTTGCGCAGGCAGCCTATCACACACCTTATACACCCACCAAGCCAGCTCACTACACGTGACTTCCTTCATGAGCCGACGTCAAAAGTAGGAAGTGGTTATATACAGTATATATTGTAGGAAGGCGCTGGGGTCTGTCATTGATGGAAGGTAAGTGTCACCGAGGTTCCTGGCCTGTAGTTTAGTGTGTCAGCAGCAGCTAGGCTGTCTGACACTGTGTTTTTTACTTAGTGTGGCTGTAAAGACGATCCGGGCCGGTTCTTATTGGGAGTAACCAAGACAGGGTGGGTGGCTGTTCCCAACGTTCCAGGCCAGGTTTCGGGCTGGGATTTTAAAACTCAGCCAGCAGCTCAGCTGGGTGTGGAATGATCCTCCAGGTGATAGTGGAGCTGTGGAAGCTCTGTGTTTGGGAGGAGTTCTGCCGTGCTGCAAGGCTGAGAGCTGCATGAGAGCCGCCTGCTGGGAGTCAGGCGCCCTAAAACCTGCTGTGGACTGCCAGGTGACATGTTTTGTTCGGTGGACTCTTGCTGTGTGAATTAACACCAAGACCCTGCAAAGTATTGTTTTTCTTTTCTGCCTTTTTGTGTGAATAAACACTGACCTTTTGCTTTTCAACCATGGTCTTACCTCTGTATTGTGTCCGCTTACCCTGCCTACCAGAGCAAATTCTTATTATATACAGTACAGACCAAAAGTATGGACACACCTTCTCATTCAAAGAGTTTTCTTTATTTTCATGACTATGAAAATTGTAGATTCACACTGAAGGCATCAAAACTATGAATTAACACATGTGGAATTATATACATAACAAAAAAGTGTGAAACAACTGAAAATATGTCATATTCTAGGTTCTTCAAAGTAGCCACCTTTTGCTTTGATTACTGCTTTGCACACTCTTGGCATTCTCTTGATGAGCTTCAAGAGGTAGTCACCTGAAATGGTCTTCCAACAGTCTTGAAGGAGTTCCCAGAGATGCTTAGCACTTGTTGGCCCTTTTGCCTTCACTCTGCGGTCCAGCTCACCCCAAACCATCTCGATTGGGTTCAGGTCCGGTGACTGTGGAGGCCAGGTCATCTGGCGCAGCACCCCATCACTCTCCTTCATGGTCAAATAGCCCTTACACAGCCTGGAGGTGTGTTTGGGGTCATTGTCCTGTTGAAAAATAATTGATGGTCTAACTAAACGCAAACCGGATGGAATAGCATGCCGCTGCAAGATGCTGTGGTAGCCATGCTGGTTCAGTATGCCTTCAATTTTGAATAAATCCCCAACAGTGTCACCAGCAAAGCACCCCCATTACACCTCCTCCTCCATGCTTCACGGTGGGAACCAGGCATGTAGAGTCCATCCGTTCACCTTTTCTGCGTCGCACAAAGACGCGGTGGTTGGAACCAAAGATCTCAAATTTGGACTCATCAGACCAAAGCACAGATTTCCACTGGTCTAATGTCCATTCCTTGTGTTCTTTAGCCCAAACAAGTCTCTTCTGCTCGTTGCCTGTCCTTAGCAGTGGTTTCCTAGCAGATATTCCATGAAGGCCTGATTCACACAGTTTCCTCTTAACAGTTGTTCTAGAGATGTGTCTGCTGCTAGAACTCTGTGTGACATTGACCTGGTCTCTAATCTGAGCTGCTCTTAACCTGCGATTTCTGAGGCTGGTGACTCGGATGAACTTATCCTCCGCAGTAGAGGTGACTCTTGGTCTTCCTTTCCTGGGGCGGTCCGCATGTGAGCCAGTTTCTTTGTAGCGCTTGATGGTTTTTGTGACTGCACTTGGGGACACTTTCAAAGTTCTCCCCATTTTTCGCACTGACTGACCTTCATTTCTTAAAGTAATGATGGCCACTCGTTTTTCTTTACTTAGCTGCTTTTTTCTTGCCATAATACAAATTCTAACAGTCTATTCAGTAGGACTATCAGCTGTGTATCCACCTGACTTCTCCACAACACACCTGATGGTCCCAACCCCATTTATAAGGCAAGAAATCCCACTTATTAAACCTGACAGGGCACACCTGTGAAGTGAAAACCATTTCAGGTGACTACCTCTTGAAGCTCATCAAGAGAATGCCAAGAGTGTGCAAAGCAGTAATCAAAGCAAAAGGTGGCTACTTTGAAGAACCTAGAATATGACATATTTTCAGTTGTTTCACACTTTTTTGTTATGTATATCATTCCACATGTGTTAATTCATAGTTTTGATGCCTTCAGTGTGAATCTACAATTTTCATAGTCAAGAAAATAAAGAAAACTTTTTGAATGAGAAGGTGTGTCTAAGCTTTTGGTCTGTACTGTATATATATATATATATATATATATATATGAGAAATTCCACGGCACCTCCGTATAGTGAAAATATTGTGTCCTTTATTCACCCATGCAATATTTTAGTCCACTTGCTGGGATTTTTTTCAAGCAATACAGCAATTCAAGCAAAAGTCCCAGCAAGTGAACTAAAACGTTTCATGGGTGAATAAAGGACACAATCTTTTCACTATACGGAGGTGCCATGGAATTTCTCTTATATTTGCATCAGGTGATTTTGTTGGCACTCCTTACATTTTTAGATTAGCAAGCGACTGACAAACAGTTTTTAACGCTGTATTATAAAATTGCTGCAGCTTACATGGATGCATGATTTTCGGCCACGTCTCAGCCACATCTTGACTACCTACTGGCCAACATATCTGGTTCAACCCTTACATGCCAAGGCATCCAGTTCAGTGTTGTAGGAATTTTTAACAAATACCTTATTGCAAATCATGAAATATAAACCGGGAGAGTGGCAGTTTTCTTTATACCTTATGCTAGGGATCGACCGATATAGATTTTTTAGAGCCAATACCGATAATCTGTGAACTTTCAGGCTGATAGCCGATAATTTATACTGATATTTTATATCTTATAATATATATTATATTAGTTGGTAGTCACTGAGGTGGTGGAAATTTGCATTTGGTACTAGTATATTATAAATGTAAATTATAAATTATTAAAGCCCTTAGTTGGTAGTCAATTTATAATTTACATTTATAATATACTAGTGCCAAATGCCAATTTCCACACCATCCCCCCCCCTTTCCCCCCTCACTGACTTTATGAACCCCTATCAGACCTCAGATCAGCCTTTTATTAACCCCTATCAGATCTCAGATCAGCCCTTTATTAACCCTTATCAGACCTCAGATCAGCCCTTTCTTAACCCCTATTAGAACTCAGATCAGCCCTTTATTAACCCCTATCAGACCTCAGATCAGACCTTTATTAACCCCTATCAGATCTCAGGTCAAACCTTTATTAACCCCTATCAGACCTCAGATAAGACCTTTATTAACCCCAATCAAACCTCAGATCAGACCTTTATTAACCCCCATCAGACCTCATATCAGACCTTTATTAACCCCTATAAGACCTTTAGATGAATAAAATAAAAAAACTCATCACCTCTCCTGCACCGCGGCTCCAGATGCAATACAGTGTTAGGCTCCCTTCACACTGGCGTCGCGGGTGAGGGCTGGATGCTATGCAGGTGTGCTCAGGGAAAATCGTGCGAGTAGGTACATAATTTCAGTCAGTTTTGACTGCGATTGCATTCCATTGTTCAGTTTTTTCCACTCGATTGTAATGCATTTTGCACGCGCGGGAGAAAAAACTGAATGTGGTACCCAAACCCGGACTTCTTCGCTGAAGTTCGGGTTTGTGTTTGGTGTTCTGTAGATTTTATTATTTTCCATTATAACATTCTTTAATACAGAATGCTAAGTATAATGTCAATTGAGGGTTAAAAAATAATAAAAACATAACTCACCTCATCCACTTGATCGTGCAGCAGGAATCCTCTTCTTTGTTCTTCTTGAAGGACCTGCAAAAGGACCTTCGCTGACGTCATCGCGCTCACCACGTGGACCTTCTATCTTCATTCAGCAGGACCTGCGCTGACGTCACCACGTGGTGAGCGCGATGATGTCAGCGAGGGTCCGTTGCAGGTCCTTCAAGAAGAACAAAGAAGAGGATCCCGGCTTCACGATCAAGTGGATGAGGTGAGTTATGTTTTTATTATTTTTTAACCCTCAAATGACATTATACTTAGCATTCTGTATTAAAGAATGCTATTATTTTCCATTATAACCATGTTATAATGGAAAATAATAAAATCTACAGAACACCAAACACAAACCCGAACTTCAGTGAAGAAGTCCGGGTTTGGGTACCACATTCAGTTTTTTCTCACGCGCGTGCAAAATGCATTACAATCGAGTGGAAAAAACTGAACGACGGAATGCAATCGCAGTCAAAACTGACTGAAATTATGTACCTACTCGCACGATTTTCCCTGAGCACACCTGCATAGCATCCAGCCCTCACCCGCGACGCATTAAAGAATGCTATTGTTTTCCATTATAACCATGTTATAATGGAAAATAATAAAGTAAATGGGTTACCGGGTCATACATCCCTCGTCTCCTTAGCAACCATGCGTGAAAATCGCACCGCATCTCTACTGCGATTTTCACGCAGCCCCATTCATTTCTATGGGGCCTGCGTTGCGTGGAAAATGCAGAATATAGAACATGCTGTGATTTTCATGCAACGCACAAGTGATGCATGAAAAACATCACTCATGTACACAGCCCCATTAAAATGAATGGGTCAGGATTCAGTGTGGGTGCAATGCATTCAACTCACGCATTTCACCCGCGTGGAATACTCACCTGTGTGAAAAGGGCCTTCCGGGTTTATATTGAATGGGACAGTCCAGATACATTTTAGGTTCCATTAGGCCTCTTTCACACAAACGATACGGATTGGCTCTGAATGCGTTCAGGGTGCGTTAAGAGAAACTCGCACCATTTTGCAAGCAAGTTCAGTCAGCACCTGCTTCCGGATGCAACGTGTTTTTCAGTGAAGCCCCATTCACTTCTATGGGGCCAGGGCTGCGTGAAAAACGCAGAATATAGAATATGCTGCGTTTTTCACACAACGCAGAACTGATACGTGAAAAAAATGCTCATATACACAGACCCATTGAAATTAATGGGTCAGGATTCAGTGCAGGTGCTATGCGTTCATGTCACGCATTGCACCTATGCATAAAACTCATGTGTAAGGGGCCTATGAGGCCAGGGCTGCATTAAAAACGCATAATATAGAACATGCTGCGATTTTCACGCAACGCAGAACTGATTCGTGAAAAAAAACACTCATGTACATGCAGTGTCCCACTCAAACTTTTGTATATGTTTATAAAATGTGTTTCTGTATATATATATGATCGGAGGACCGCGCTGATCCTGTGCATGAGGCGCGCCTGACAGAGCGGAGGAGATTCGTCCTACCGCGCCTGTGATAGAGAGTCAGCCCGCTTCAGCAGTGATCAAAGAGGAAGCAGTGATGCAGGCCCACATAAGAGAGCTCTGGGATAGTCACTGGAGGGAGTGTGGCGTGGATCTACCACTCACCACTGCAGGTCAGAACCCCCCTGGACAGTGCACATTACCCAATATAGCCGAAAGGTCCGGTTAGGATCAGGCCCCAGGAGTGCCTGTACAGACCACTGCTGCCTGTAGAGAACCACTGCCAGAAGCTTCTCAGGCCGAATTGTGGGACAAGCTATTGGTTGAAATTAAGACGGCCCGACTCACGTGGACCCATGCCTGTAAAAAATATAATGAGGTTCTTACCTGCAAATTAACGCAGTCTAGGCCGGGTCCTCTCCTTTTGTAAGCAAAGAGGATTCGGTTTTATTAGAGACTTGGAAACAGGCTGGGATTACTACGACAACCACAGGTCTGTGAAAAAAAAAAATGAACTACCCAGTTACCTCCACAGTCTTTATGGGAATGAAATAGTTCACCCCTGCAGAGGGCACTGGTGGCCCCTATGCCACGGGAATCATACGGCTAATGCCAAAATCAGAGTCCTGGGAGCCCCCAGAGGACCCAGAGACTGAAGAGGAGGAAGAGTCAGAGACGCCTTGTCCCCTTTTGAGGCCAACAGTAAAATATGTTCCACCCTCCATCCCAAGTCATTGTCAGTATGCTACTGGGCTCACAGGCACTAATATTCTGTGGCAACCAGCCATCTCCACTAGGATCCCTGAAGACCATCCTAAACCCAGGTCTAAGCCAAAACGTCCTCAGCAACAGGCCAAACCTGTTTTCACTAATGTGGCAAGTCAGGAATGTTTGCGGTGCCTACTACAATTGACTATTCAGTGCTGCCAGGAGACCCTTGCAGATCCTTCTGCATCAGCACCAATAGGAGCAATACCTATAGAAAGTTCTCTCCCCGGCGTGCCAAAGCCTACTGCTTTAATCGTGTCGGCAGCAGCTGAGGAAAAGATCTCCCTTCTTGCTGAACCCAAAGTTGCACTTTGCAACTCTTATGTAGTTTTTTGTTAAAGTGGCAGTTCCCCAGACCACATTAGAGTCCTTTACCTTCTCCAACAATACAGGACATTCTGCTGGACTCCAAGTTACAATGCCCAATGTCACGTTTGAGTCATGAGAAGAGAAAAAACAAGAGAAATATATATAATAATGTGTATTGTTATGCATAACCCTTTGCTCATATGAGGTTATCGAAGTGCCATAATAGTACCTTGCAGCAGTGAAAATTTGTATATTTGTGTTAGCGACGTGTATTTTATATCTTTCAGGTGACGGCGTAGAGATCCACAGCATCCCTCAAGACAAACGTCGAGGGCTCACTCAGTCATTCAGCGTAGAGATCCACAGCATCCCTCAAGACAAACGTCGAGGACTCACTCATCATGTAGCTGCTATTTTAGCCCCTTGGCTCTGGCCAGGCTAAGGGAGCATAGAGAACAGTATTACAGCAGCATAGCACAGACCAGTGAGTCTACGTCTGATATAAAGAAAGTCTAGTGGAGGTTAGAGCTAAATTAGCCAATGGACTTCACAAGCACCAGTGACCAGGAGGAACCTAAAAGTACCTGGACACAGCCGGATGATTAATGCACAAAATTATCCTTTACCACATGCCTCTATGGATATAGTGGACCGTAATTCCTCAGTGAGCATCCTTTCCAAAGAATGGAGCAGAAGACTGATGCCTGCCATTAGGGAGCCACGCTGTGGATTGCTACTGACCAGTAAGAGTTATTATATTCAGTACCTGAGTGCTAGTGTGGACAAAGTATAGACAGATATAGAAAGAAGGAAAACTCCTCAAGTTACAATTGCCCGGCCTGTTATATATGCCATATAAATGAACTGTACTGACTACCTGGAGACAAGTGATTTTAAGTAAAAGTTCAACTGTTTTACTACAACCGACTCCTCATCTTTTCCTCCACCAATCTGTGCACCTAGTGGTGCTGGCGTCAAGAACACCAGGGTCCCTGCCCCCAAAGCACTCAAAGCATCTACACCATCAAGGGCACCTCAACTACCATCTGGCTGGTGATCCCTGTACTAAAGAGTGCCTCGCTGGATTTAGTGCTGTCTTCCCCAACACTGCACACTCTGGTAACCGTGAGTAAATACTACTACTACCCCCATCGGCCCACCGTACCGCACGTGTTACCCCTGCGGACCCGGCCGCTGCATACATAAACCCAATGAAATGAATGGGTCTGGATTCAGTGCGGGTGTTATGCGTTCACACCACGCATTGCACCACGCGGAAAATTTGCTTGTATGAAAGAGGCCTTATATGGGCTTAAAAATGTGCCCAAATTACGGCTGTTATCTCTGCACTCCCTGCACTCTGTACTACCTTTTGCTTTTATTTTTTGACATACAGAAAAAGTGTATTTTGCAGTTCATTTGGTAAAGCCTGTTCTTATTGTGAATTTTGACAGCTTTATTGCCATGCGCTTTGCTCATTAAAATGCAAATGAGTTTCCAGCCGACACACCCTATAGCGTCTTTTTTCCCCTTCACTTGTTGCAAAAGATATTCCTCCCTTTTTTACATAGTTTTGTGAGGCTGGAACAGGAGCTGGGCTTGGCCCATGTTCCTCTGTACAGTAGAGTAGGAAAGCTTTTCAGAGCCAAAAACTAAGTCCAGTTAACCTCTGGATACAGTGTGTAGCTGTTCGAAATATCTGACCTGGAAGTGTAACGGGACCTGATTGGCTGGCGCAGCTCACGGAAAAAATGTGCTCACAGTTGGCCAGATCAATGGGACACGTTTGTAAAAAAAAAGCCAAAATAAGTCTGCTAGAAGGAGAACCGCCAATAGGTGGCAGCAAGGCAGTAAACAAGCAAACCAAGAGCAGGATACATACTCAGACCTTACTGTGTGCAGGAGTCATGAACCTATATGAAATAATCTTGAAACGTGGTACATTTTTAACTGAAATATTCAGTTAATAAAAAAACATTCTTTTCTGTATAATAAAATCCTGCTGACTCATACCATCCCCGCAGAGGTCAAAAGCATGCTCTTTTGTCCTTTATCGGTTGAATAGGGGCCTATGGATATGTGGTGTACGAACCAAGAGCTTTCCTGGTGCATACAACGGACATATAATGTGATGTGGAACGAACCTTACAGGCTTTTAAGGGGTATTCAAATCTTAATGATCACTGTTAAATCTGTTAATGATTTAACAGTGATCATTTTTCTAAATATATTTATTTAACTAATTCCCACCCCTTAGAAGAAAATAAACATATACTTACCTGACTGCTGTCTTCCGTCTCCCCTGGTTACGGCCACCGCTCTCCTCCAGAATCGCGGTGGCTGCACTTGCACAGACGACTTCTTCTTTTCTCCCGGCCGGCCGCGCGAAGTCCCGATAGCGCATGCCGAGGCCGCGCATGCGCTATGGTGATTTCTTCCTGGACAGTATAGTATACTTGCCAGGAAGAAGTCACCAGGGCGCATGCACGGTGGCGTGCGCGTTCAGTCCAGCGCGCGGTGCGGCCGGGAGAAGACTTCAATCAAGATGGAGCCCGCCCCCTGCCGAAACCAGGAAGTGGACATCGCGCCGGGAGCAGGTAAGTATGAAACAGCGTGTTGAGAATACCCCTTTAACTCCTTCAGGACAGACCGATTTCCCATTCTTGTGTTTTCTTTATTTTTTTTACTCCTGACCTTCCAGGAACCATAACTTTTTTATTTTTCTGTTCACATACTGTATCCCTTTGAGGACTTGTTTTTTGCAGGACAAGTTGTACATTCTAATAGCACTATTTAGTATTGAATACAATGTAGTGGGAAGCTGAAAAAAAAATCCAAATTGGGTGGAATTGAAAAAAAACTCTCAATTCCGCCACGTTTTTATGTTTTCGTTTTTTTATGGCATTCCCGATGCAGTCAGAGGTGGACTGTGAACTTAAAGTGGTCCTGGAAAAAAACTAAATTGCCCCATTTTGTTGTTGGGGTTAATTTGGCAGAAGACATGGCCTACACAAATGAAGGTGGGGGGGGGGGGGCAGCATTACCATATTGTTATACATTATACTACAGCAGAGCTGAATACCATAGTGCAGCACAAAATACCTAAGCAAAAACTGCCACTCTGTGGTGGCCAGCGCCAGCTGCCATGCTCTATTCTCCTACTGCAGTTGCCTTAGGATGGCAATACAGTTGAATTCAGGAGTAAGAAGGGGAGAGTCAGAACATTACTTACCTGGCTGGTGGCCATTAGGAGGGCTCAAATGGCCCCCTGGGCATTGGCCCACCAGGAAATGTCTATGTAGGGTCTATATATGGCCAATGCTCCTCTGTATGTGGTAAAATTTCATTCTCCAGGTTAGTATGATTACAGTGATACCTCATTTATTTATATAGTTTTTCTTGTGTTTTAATACTTATAAAAACTTTAGAAAAATGTTTTCTTTTATGTCTACAGAGTTGTGTGGAGGGAAAAAAATTTTTGCAGGAAGATATAGTTTTTATTGATACCATTTTGGAGTGTGTATGACTTTTCGATTACTTCTTATACATTTTTTTGGGAGGTGAAGTGACATCAGAACAGCAGATTTTTTTTTTCTATTGTGCTGTTACGTAATAAATATTTAAGAGTACAGAATAAATACACCTTCACCATACAGAATAAATATAATTCATATTTCAGGCATTTTGGAACGTGGCAATACCTTTTTTATGTGATTAGAATTTTTTTATATATTGTATATTTTTAAAAACTTTTTTCATTTTTTAAGGTCCCCCTAGTGGAGTTTAACATTGGATTGTCTGATCGTTTCTCCCATAGACTGCAGTGAATTACTAGTGCAACCTATGGAAGTTTCATTGTGTTCCTATGGAACATAGCTGTTGCAGGCGTCGGATCCTTCAGAGGGCCTGAAGCTGCCATAGCAACCTAATGGCACCCTGAACCACCACGGGGGAGAGCCGTTTGGGCAAAGTGTAAAGCCGAGCAGCCTTCATAGTTTTTTCGCTCCCTATTTTTCTACTTCCACATGGACAGAATCTCATGCGTAGCTGTAGCCCATGCGTAGCTTCTGTGATGATGTATCCTCAAGCAGCATATGTCCCAGCCTTGGGGACAATCCACCACTGTGGCCAGTCATTGGCTGCAGTAGCACATGTGACCCTATCCATGTGGACTAATGGGGACTGGAAGACCAGTCAAAAGAGCCAGGGAGCTGGAGCAGAGCATCAGGGAGAAGGTAATTATGTTTTGTTTTTTTTCAAAAGAACAGCTGGCTGGGGTGCAAAAAAAAATTCAACAACATAAAAGAGTTATACCATAGTTGATGTAAAAAAAAAAATGAAAATCACCCATCGTGTAGTGCAGCAATCTATTTCTAACAAACCTAGAACCAGCCCTGTAACTCACATGGATCCAGAGAACTCCCCAATTATTGCCACAACAAGCTGGCAGCTCAGGGGCGCGTCCTTTCTCAGAGGGCATGTCTTTTCTCAGGGGGAGTGACTTTTCTGCTGCAGCTCTTTTCCTATAACTGCCAGAAGCTATGGCTGGTGACAATTGGAGATTTAAACTGAGCACGTGCCACCAGCTCAATGAGATGGATGGAGAAATAAGGAAAAGAACAAAGAGCAGGTGGCGCTATACAGATACAAAATATTGAATAGATCAGTGGCTATACTACATTTTTAAATCTACACAATTACAAATGTATTCAGATCCAGGTGTTGGTTTGAAGAATGTAGAATATTTTTGTGAGACAACCTCTGTAAGCTGGGACTACATAGCAGTTCAAAGGAAATGCACAGTATATAGAACATGACCTACTGATTAAAACAACTGTTTAATTTTTATTGGTGTTCTTTGTGTCTTATTCATGTTTTGCAAGGTTTTGATGAGTTTATTTATAACAATGACACAAAAATGCCATGTTTATACAAAACAGTAAAAACAGCAGAAATGCTGCAAAAACGGAACATGTGAACACACTGTTATAAAAGTGGAGGTAGATAATATAAAAATGAAAACACATGGGGACTGCTCAGCTCCTCCACCCCTCTGTGCACATAATGCAAAGCCTGCTCACTAACCTTGCCCATAGAAGTCATTGGGCCAGATTTATCATAAGCTCAAGTCAGAATAATGGAGTGAAAAAGTCAAAAAAAATTGCGCAATCGCTAAAACTGCGCAAAAATGTGTGAGTTTTTTCTGCTCTGCACTATGCTCGCCAGTTTTCTGAAAGTGGGCGTGTTTTCTTTTGTAAATGAATCTCTAGACAGATTTACTATTGCGACTATTTAAAAAGTCGCAAAAAAGTCGCAAAAAAATGCGCAATTTCACTCCAGTGAGGATCATGCTTATCTTATGAGACTTTTTAATAGAACATGCGACTTTTTCGTAAAGACGTGCGACTTTTGTAAAGCTGCTTACTGACGGATAAACTGCTACCGTCAAACCACATTAATCACAGTCATAAAGGGCCGATCATAAATCTGACTTGGCTAAAACTGACTTTAGCCATATGTGAAAGTGGAGTGAGCTGTCGAGTAATGATAAATCTGGCCCATTGAGTCCTTTTCAGGGGCCAGGTGAGCAGCAAAATTATTTTTAAGGGCTCATGCACACTCGTGCCAGCTGGGCCCTTTCTGCGGACCTAAGGCTGGGTTCAGACCTGAGCGTTTTACAGCGCTACAGCCTACGCGCTGTAAAACACTCAACAGGCAAGAACCAATGATTCCCTATGGGAATGGTTCAGACCTGAGCGTTTTACAGCGCGTACGATCGCGCTGTAAAACGCCCGACGCCCCAAGAAGTACAGGAGCTTCTTTGGGGCGTCTTGTCGTGCGTTCCCGTCAGTGGCGTACCGCCAATATAGGCAGACCACGCCATTGCTATGGGGCCCGCAGCTCAGGGGGGCCCCGGAGCGCACGGAAGGCCCCCCCCTCCTCTGTTTATTTTAGCCAGCAGTAGACTAGTACAGTGGGCGGCGCAGGCTAGCCGCACTTGACTTTGATCGGCGGCCGCCCATCTCCCCGCCCCCGTGTCTTGTATTATCCTGCTCATGCTGCCTCACTGCTTGGACTTGATTCTCCCGCCCGGCCAGCCTGCGGGTGTGTTCTAGTTTTCACACTGGCCAATCAGCGCAAGTCAGCACCACAAAGAGGCAGCTGCTGATTGGCCAGTGTTTGTGGGCAGCAGGGGCGGGCGCCAGTCATACTTACACAGTCCCATTCATTCTCTGTCTGACCTGAGCCACTGGAGTGAAGCAGGCTGCACACTGCACCGATCCCAGCCTGACTGGACACGGTCTGTGCCGGTCTCGTCGACTTCAGTAAGTAGGAGAGGCTACAGGCCTGGTGCAGCAGTGACTCTTAGTGTACTAATCAGTCTGCAATGTGTAGGGAGCTGGTATATAGATCTATAGTACCTATCATTGGCCTAGTACTGTCAGTACAAGCCACAAAGGCTATTAGTAACGGGACAATGAGAGGCAGAGAATAAAACCCTAATAAATGACCACATTTCCCCCATAGACATATGCTTTAAGTTCAGTCTCTGCCCCTCAGTGCACTATTAAGCTAATAGTCTTTGTGGATTGTACTATATAATATGACAATGAGAGCTTTTACATATATACTGTATATACACATCCAAGAAATAAGACCACAGTATCGCAGGGGTAAGTCAAAAATATTAAAAGCTTTATTCAAAAAGGTCCATCCATCACATGAAGCAACGTTTCGACAGCAAAAAAATACATTTGACCGCTTTACAAAGGCGTTTTTTATGCTGAAGCATTGCATCATGTGATGGATGGACCTTTTAATATTTTTGACTTACCCCTGCGATACTGTGGCCTTAACCAAGCTGTTGTTCTGGTGGCCACGTGCACAACGGGAGCAGAGACTGACTGCTGACACTCAATATTTTATACTTGGGGGGGGGGCCCACTTTTTTTTTTTTGCTATGGGGCCCCATGATTTCTATGTACGCCCCTGGTTCCCGTACATAGACTTCAGCGGGAAGGCGCGATTGCAAAACGCCCGTACAATCGCGCATACAGAGCGTACGTTCAGTACGCTCAGGTCTGAACCCAGCGTAAAACAATATAATATAATATATATACAGCACAAACTGTGTAAGGCTATGTTCACTCTGCCATTATCTCTTTCTATTGCAGGTTTTGTTCAGGTTTCCATCATTTTTAGGGCTCATACACATGAACATATTTTTTTTCAATGTCCGTTCCACCTTCTTTGCGCCCTTATGTGGAACCATGCACTTCAATGGGCCGCATAAAAAACAAATTACTCATTGTGCATTCCGTTTCCGTATGTCCACATTGGCCGTTCAGCCAAAAAATAGAACATGTCCCATTATTGTCCGCATTACAGACAAGGATAGGACTGTTCTATTAGGGCCCAGCTGTTCCGTTACGTTCAGACAGCGGATATTCGTGTTTTGCAGATCCGCAATTGCGGACAAGATTAGGCATTTTCTATTATAGTGCCGGCGATGTGCGGTCAGCAAATTGCAGAATGCACATTGCCAGTGTCTGTGTTTTGCGGATCCTGCAATTGGCGGATCCGCAGAACACTCACGGACGTGTGAATGGACCCTTATAGAATGAAGCTTGGTCTGTGTGAACCATTTTTGGGATTGTTCATTCTTGTACACAGAACTTGTGTTATTTCATTGTTATGTGATCCCTTTAAATGTGATCTAAGTAAAAAATATTGTGATCTAAAAATCCACCGTTCTGCTAACAGGAAAAATGCTGCACAATGTAATGGGCCTCGAATGCTGTGGTTTGTATTCCTGATATGTGTGGTTCTGTGTCATGACCACGGTAATTAGAAGACATTCTCTGGATTTGCTCTAATGGTTAAGTGCAACGATTTGCACAAATTGGATCTGCAGCTTGTTGAAGAGTGGAAGTGATAAAAAGAAAAAGTTGATTCATTGTGGGTAGTGTGAGGTACATGAGCTTCCTAATACTACTCCAATGCATTAAAAATGAGGCAAACGTGATTACAAATATTTAATGGTTTTATGTCTGCAGGTCCTATACAGGCATATGTGTGTCCATGGCAACAGACAACATGCACCCTGTGTAGTCTGATCGTATAAAAATGAGCCTTTTCTACTGTGTGTAATTAGGAACTAAAAGGGGTTATCTCACTTCAGCAAGTGCCATTTATTATGTAGAGAAAGTTAATACAAGGCACATACTAATGTATTGTGATTATCCATATTGCTTCCTTTGCTGGCTGGATTCATTTTTACATTATATTTATAATTTATTACATTTTACACATTATACACTGCTCGTTTCCATGGTTACAACCACCCTGCAATCCAACAGTGGTGGCTGTGCTTGCACAATATAGGAAAAAGTGCCTTTCTGTTGGCCGAGACCACGGGAGCGCACAATAGGCTGGAGCTTTTTATTATAGTATGCAAGCACGTCCACTGCTGCTGGGTAGTCGTAACCATGGAAACGAGCAGTGTACACCATTTCCTATGCGGTAAAACTGACCTGTTACTTCTGTTCTCCAGGACAGCACGATTGCAGCAATATCACATATGTATAGTTTTTCTTGTGTTTTAATAGTGACCTTTTATTTTTATTTTTTCTATCGCCATATTCTGATCCCTCTAACTTTTTAGTAGTTATGTGTACAGAGTTGTGTGAGGGCTCATTTTTTGTGGGGCGATCTGTACTTTTCAATTTTGGGGTGTGTATCACTTTTTGATCACTTTTTATTACATTTTTTGTGCGTGGTAAAAAGACCCCAAAAACTTTTTTTCAACTTTGCCATTTGCTGTATGGGAAAAATGTTTTTTATATTTTAATAGTATGGGTGTTTTCACATGAGGTGATGCCCATGATGTGTATTTTTTTTATTGTTTACATAATTGTGTCACTTTGGCCATGGCATCTGAAGTGTTAAAAATCCACACACTGGCGTTAATGCATAAGTAATGTATGCATATACAATGTATGAAACAGCAGACACCCGCTGCACATACCATTGGGCACCATTTTTAAATGCCCAGCCTCCAATGTAAATTTCTTTTGGGCGGTCGGGAAAGGGTTAACTGTGTAGCTTCCAGGTTAAAGGGGTTGTTTGAGAAAAATGTTAAATATCAGACAAGCCCCCTATCTGCCATCTCTAGCGCCGTTTTCTGCGGCACTGGTCTGGTCTACTGCTATTGCTTAAACTGCAGAGGTGACATACTGGAATAAGCTTTCCTAGGAACCTTAGCGATCAGCTAAGAGGAACCTGGCAGCATGTGTTCATTTTCCCTGCAGTCACTCCACAGGAGAAATGAAGTATTACAGGGTGCTTATTGAAATCAATGGTATTTTCAAACAATGCATGGGTATTCAGTGAAACTCTTTGTAGATGCCCTCTGAGAGAGGGTCCCCTTTAATAAGGTAAGCTGGCCATACATTTGAGATAATGATCGGCCACATTGAGATCATTCGTCCATGGGATCATTCGTATTAATAGTCCCACCAACTAAACTGCCCGACCAGGAAGTAAATGTTTTATAAAAACAGATTCCCTGGTGCTTGAGCACAGCGGCAAGTAATCGGCTAAATTTGGCTGATCATGCCATCAATATGCAGTCGTTGAACTGCCAAAGTTTTTCAACATGGCGGATTGCATTTTCGGCCATTCCAGCCAACTTTAATCTTATGTGTATGGCCACCTTTAGTATTCTCAAAAAGTGTATTTAGAAATGGGTTTTCCAAGCCCTTTAATACATGCAGATGAAACAGCTATAACTACCTCCAATAAAGCTCTACATTACTGGTTGTGTTCATATATACTAGTTTACATCAAGAAAAATGAAAAACTTCCTTTTGGCAGGTATATTTCGGAAATTACTGCTTAGTGATTATTTGAAAGACTAATTATGAGTTAAAAGGTGTTGGGAGGATAAAAAAAAACTTGGCCATTTTCAGCCACGATATGTTGTCATTGCTGTAGTTGTAAATTAGACAAGATCATATTGACATACGGTACTGTGCACTTTCATATTCACACAGGAAATTACTTCATAAATACTACCCTCATGGCTATCTGCCCAATCCCTGGTTTTTCCTATGTCCCTCATAGTGATAGAAGAATATAAGATGAAGTTCTGGAATATACTGTATATCTTCTTCAGCTCCGCTTCTGTACTTGCAGCTTCTTAGTGACAAGAACCATTTTGTGTGAACTTTACGGTTCCAAGGTGATGCCTGATTTTTCCATGCAGCTTGCAGAAAACAAGAACTGACATGGTTATTACATGTCATGAATGGACCCTCTTTATTTAAGATGTTTCCACACAGGCACTCGCTAGAGAAAATAAAAGAGAGAAAGAAAACAGCTTCAGAAGTCAAGTCTGCTGTGTAGTGTTTCCAATTGATATGTCAGCAGGTCCTTTTATTTAAAGCTAGCCTAATTGGTTAAAATGACTATACATGGTTAAATTAAGACACAGAAAATTCACATGCAAGCCGCAAATTACGTTATTTGTCAGGAAGGCTTAGGTTTTCCTTGCTTTTGCTATTTGTTCCTATTGTTTTTAAAGACATCAAATAACTCATTTAAATGTATGCACGAATATCAGTCCATAAAACTGGCAACCCAGGCATTAGGGCAACGGAAAAGGTGAGTATCTGACAATGTGAGCAGAATTTCAATCAGCAAAAGTCTCTTGGCACATGACAAAAGAGGTTCTGAATGCTCAGAGAGTGATGCCACCATAGCTCAGGAGAAGTTGTATTTCATTATCTTAGTTCTGTGCTGCACCTTTGTTTTGATGCTGCAATGGTTTACTGAGGGCAAGATTATCATGTCAATAAATGCAGTTCCCATGATTCCTCTCCCCTCTCATAAATATTGCCTCTATTTAAATCTACCTGTATTACAAAGAGTAAGGTAGGGAAGAGATGCGAACTTTCTCCCTAAGAAGAGTTAGTTCCACCGCCGTCTTCACATATAACATAGCTCGGCTACAGAGAAACAGTTTTGCTGCTCACAGGACACTGCATAATCTTCTGCCCAGCATGAGCAACGCAATCCCTAAAGAGACATGGAAAACCATATAAAGGAAAAAAAGAGGGGAGAGCTTTAAATGAAGAACAGTATGGTGCAATAAAATGTATAATGTTAAGAAATGGTGAAGAATGCATCAGTATCGATGTGCAGCTTTGGATTCAGACTGACAGTGCCAAACTGTTGCCAGAAATCAAAGGTACATTTACTGGAGGAAAAACAGGATCTCTATCATGCTGTTGTTGCCAGGGATTCACTCAGTGATTTCATTTGTAATGAAATTGCTTGAATTTAATGTTTAAAATACATCACATTTTGAAAATGGACAGTTTTTTCCAGAAGGAAACAAATTGAAATATATGTTCTATAGGGGGAGAAAAAGAAGTGCCTTGTGGTCAGTGTCTATTCAAAGCACACAGTAAATAATAGAGAGTTCTGGAAGACACTGAAGGTTGTCACAGCTGGTGAGCCAAGTGACTCCTGCTTGCTGTCTAGCAAGAAAGTGGAGGTGGGTGATGCTTAAAAATGTGTACACTGCCTCAGATAGAGCAATTCATGTAGCTGAGTACTGTAGTGGTGAGCATAGCATTGCACTTCCTAGCCAACACACCCTGGAACGGCAGAAGACCTGTAAAGGAGCAAATGTAGTGACATGTGGACAGTGTGTGTAATGTGCTTAGCTATATATTAAACCTGGGCCCTTTATGAGAGACTTTGTAACCATTCAGCTTGTTGCTTCACGTGAAACTGTAACCAGCGTTTTGGTGTCCGCATCCAGAGCGGAATAGAGGCGGAACAGAGCCAAACTGATGCATTCTGAACGGATCCTTATCCATTCAGAATGCATTGGGGCTGAACTGATCCGTTTTGAACCATTTGTGAGATCCCTGAAACGGATCACACAAACGCAATTCAAAGCGCCAGTGTGAAAGTAGCCTAAGTCAGTTGCCTCTTTTGAGAACACTGTAATCACCAAGCTTGTTGCCCCACAGTAAAGTCATTGTTACAAGTTACTACAGTGTCTGAGTGTTTCCTTCAGTGATGAATGGAGTCATGTAACTCACACACAGGCCAAAAAGATTATTGGAAAGGTCTAACTCCCTTTCAGGTAAACTATAGGTATCATTTACCCGTACTGTAGATAGGTACATGTTGGTGGGCTACAAGTAAGGGCTTTCTAGATATTTTATATGCAGTTTTAGCTGTAACCTTTTGTTTTTATCAAGTTTATTAAATATATTTTTCATCTGACCCTTTGGTGTGCATTATACATGCGATTCCTCCACTGAGAGCGTCCTGAAGGCTGTGGTTCGTTACCATCTAGGCAAAGGAGTATTCAATCGGTCGATTGAAAAATCCTATGCTGACGTCTCTGGACTTCCGTCCTTTTGATCTGCCCGGCCGTTTGTGAAGATTCTGCCAGGATCCCTTTTGCATTTCTCCAGAGAAGTTCTGTAAGTACAACTGTCTTGCAGGCGTGCACCGTGTCCTTTCCTACTACACCATAGTGTTTTCTTTCCAGCAGAGCCCTATAGGAAACATTGTTTAGATCTCTACGTGCACTTACCTATCTGGAATCTTGTGAGTATATCCTGTTCACATGGTGCGTTTGATGTTTGAACTCGCTACACCATAGTACGTTTTCTATACCACAGATTTCCATACCAGTGAAGGTTGTAAAGTTGGTCTGTGATCCCAATGGTTTAGGACTTCCATAAGGAGCTTACATTTACAAGAAGATTTTTTCCTGCAGCGCAATCCTCCTCCACATTTATCTACATAGCGGACTTTTTCCCACATCGTCTTTTGGATTTGCAGCGCTAGAGAGAACAAGTATTTCAAACAGAGACTCATATCTTTTTATTTCTTGAAGTAAGGGAAGATGCAGGAAATTTGATTTCACCTACTGATATTCTGGGTTAGCTGTAGGACCTTGGAGTAATTCTCTCTGTTCTGGAAAATAGAGAGAGAAACCTTTATAACATCCATGGGGGAGATTTATCAAACTTGTGTAAAGTAGAACTGGCCTAGTTGCCCATAGCAACCAATCAGATTCCACCTTTCATTTTCCCAAGGAGCTGTGAAAAATGAAAGGTTGATTCTTATTTGTTGCTATGGACAATCAAAGCCAGTTTTACTTTCACACCAATTTGATAAATACCCCTCCCCCCATATGCTTTAAAGAGGACCTCTCACTGTATTATTTTATAATGTGTCTGCCTAGAGCAGGTTTTTTTTTTTTCAGATGGTCCCCGCCATTGCACCGCAATGCCTCCCTCTGTGTTCTGATGCCGAATACGCTAATTAGTAGCATTGGTACAAGGAGGAAGAAAATCTCAGGTCTTCTCAGTGGGTGTCTTCTTCTCCCTGGCTGTGATTCTGTTCAATTGCTGTGGACTGCTTCACAGCCAGGGAGAAGACAAGCTGTTCTCATGAGATTTGGTAAGTCTCACAAGAACAGGCTATGTAAGTGAGTATAGTACTCAATGTACTCGCTTACATAACCTGTTCTCTTGAGATGTAAGAGATAAGTGTCTTATACCTTTAACAAGGTAGTTAATAAAAACCCCAGCCTTTTTCTACAAACCTGCGTGTGAGGAAAATGGATAATTTTATTTACTGGCAACCCTGATTGTCATTTGATTCACCTTTTGGCATGTACATCAGTGTACATGCAAAATAAGTTCCCACCCCCCAGCCATCTGATTGTCAGCTAGCCAGGAAGAAAGCCCCAGGGGTCCAGGCTTCAAGGAGGCCCCAGGTGGAGAATGTCACACCTCAATCAGCCAGTTTGGAGGCAAGCTAAATCCTGCAGGAAAATCCCCCAGCAGGAGGTATCAGCCCTTGCCAGGATCAAGGATACCTTCCAGACATGTTGGCACCTACATTTCATAAGGAATTATGAATCGCCTGGCCATCGCAGGTGCAAACCGGATACATATTTGTGTACCGATGTAGGTGCCCATGGACTTTGTTTGATGGGGGGATGCCAGGGAAAGGAGATATCCATATCTCCCCACAGAAACTAAATACCGGTACCGTGTTTGGACTCTAGTTGTAGCCGGAACCCAGGCGGATCAATTGGACCATCTTCCTGTGACATTCTGGTCTGGGGCCATGAGCCCTAAGGGGTTTTAGGGGTAATATGCTCCCAGAACCAGAGAAGGAGGGGTGGACCCTACCCATAGGCGGGGAGGGGAGCAGCCGGCTACAGGTCATAAGCCAATGCAAGCCAGAGGGCGGGGTCTTTTCTGAAGGGGGTCACATTGTGCTAATGTGTTTAGAGAGACCAGGAACCAGCTGACCTCACTGCCCCCACGTGACTGCAGCCAAGGACTATTCCACCCTTATGACCCAAACGAACTTTCATCTACCCGGTAACTGACTTTTACTCTGCTTAACCCTGTTGTACACATATAACCTGTATCTGTAACCTCAGAACACTGTATATATTCCCTGTGTATATTGTGTTATATCTAGTGTGCCCTTACGGCGATTAAAAATATAATTTAATCTTGTCCTGTCTTGTATCTCGATCACGAATCCCCACGTTCGTGTTTTGGCATAGTTATAAGCTACCGCGGGTTGGTTTATCACCCTATATAATCCCGTTAGCGGACCGGGCTTATATCAAACAAGAGCTGGTGGCGGATACCTGGGCTGAGACAGCGCTGTTTTCACTGCAGCAGTGAAAAGGCTTTCTCAGCTTGTCATCTTGTGAACTATTTTTTGTTAGGGTTGTGTAAAGGGCTCATGCACACGAACGGGCACCAGCCATTTTTGCACAGTTTTTAACTTGAATGGGTCCGCAATCCAGAAGGTGCAGTGCGGAAAGGAGGCACGGAACCCCATGTAAGCACTATGGAGTGCTTCTGTGGGGTTTCTCTCCATGCCTCCGCACTGCAAAAAATAGAACATGTTCCATTGTTTTTGCAGTGCAGACGGATCCCCCCCCCCCCCTAAAAAAAAAAGATTCTCAATGGGGTTAAGGTCTGGACTCTGTCGTGGCCAATCCATGCGTGAAAATGATGTCTCATGCTCCCTGAACCGCTCTTTCACAATTTGAGCCCAATGAATCCTGGCATTGTCATCTTGGAATATGCCCATGCCATCAGGGAAGTAAAAATCCATTGATGGAATAACCTGGTCATTTAGTATGTTCAGGTAGTCAGCTGACCTCATTCTTGGAGCACATACTGCTGCTGAACCTAGACCTGACCACCTGCAGCAACCCCAGATCATAGCACTGCCCCCACAGGCTTGTACAGTCATTATACTCCCTAGCAAATTAAAGCCTTTTTTTCTGGTTTGCCTCACCGATTAGTGGTTTTCTTACGGCTACACAGCTGTTCAGTCCCAAACCCTTGATGTCCCTTCGCATTGTGCGTATGGAAATGCTCTTACTTTCACTATTAAACATAGC
Source organism: Bufo gargarizans (assembly GCF_014858855.1). NCBI lineage: Eukaryota > Metazoa > Chordata > Amphibia > Anura > Bufonidae > Bufo > Bufo gargarizans. Next base: position 484,255,324 of record NC_058081.1, on the reverse strand, counting down.
CCTGAGTTCTACTGTTGTTTTTCTTCGATTTGATTTCACCAAACGTTTAAGTGATCGCCGATCACAATCATTCAGGACTTTTTTTTCCCGCTACAGTTCTTCCTCGAATACTATGGGTCCCCACTATCCTTTCAGTTTTTAATAATGCGTTGGACAGTTCTTAACTCAATTTTAGTAGTTTCTGAAATCTCCTTAGATGTTTTCTCTGCTTGATGCATGCCAATGATTTGACCCTTCTCAAACAGACTAACATCTTTCCACGACCACGAGATGTGTCTTTCGACATGGTTGTTTAAGAAATGAGAAGCAACTCATTGCACCAGTTATATAACTTGTTGCCAGCTGAAAGATAATCGCCCATGCAGTAATTATCCAATAGGAGGCTCATAACTATTTGCTTAGTTAGATCCAGGTGGCGACATTTTTTTGGACAGGCAGTGTGTATATACAGTCGATATAAAAAGTCTACATACCCCTGTTAAAATATCAGGTTTCTATGATGTAGAAAAATGAGACAAAGATAAATCATTTCTGAACTTTTTCCACCTTTAATGTGACCTATAAACTGTACCACTCAATTAAAAAACAAATTGAAATCTTTTAGGTGGACAGAAGAAAAAAATATGTGGTTACATTTTGTGTGCACACCCTCTTATAACTGGGTATGTAGCTGTGTTCAGAATTAAGCAATCACATTCAAAATCATGTTAAATAGGAGTGAGCATACACCTGCCATCATTTAAAGTGCCTCTGATTAACCCCAAATAAAGTTCAGCTGCTCTAGTTGGTCTTTCCTGAAATTTTCTTAGTTGCATCCCACAGCAAAAGCCATGGTCCACAGAGAGCTTCCAAAGCATCAGAGAGATCTCATTGTTAAAAGGTATCAGTCAGGAGAATGGTACAATTTTTTTTCCAAGGCATTAGATATACCATGGAGCACAGTGAAGACAGTCATCATCAAGTGGAGAAAATATGGCACAACACTGACATTACCAAAATTGATGAAAAGACGAAAAGAAAACTGGTCTGGGAGGCTACCAAGAGGCCTACAGCAACATTAAAGGAGCTGCAAGAATATCTGGCAAGTATTGGCTGTGTGGTACATGTGACAACAATCTCCCGTATTCTTCATATGCCTGGGCTATGAGGTACAGTGGCAAGAAAAACATCCAAGCCAGGCTGCATTTTGCAAAAACACATCTGAAGTCTCCCAAAAGCATGTGGGCAAAGGTGTTATGGTCTGATGAAACCAAGGTTGAACTTTTTGGCCACAATTCCAAAAGATATGTTTGCCTCAAAAACAACACTGCACATCACCAAAAGAACACCACACCGTCAAGCATGGTGGTGGCAGCATCATGCTTTGGGGCTGTTTTTCTTCAGCTGGAAGTTAAGCTTAGAGGGAAATATGAACAGTTCCAAATATCAGTCAATATTGGCCCCGAACCTTCAGGCTTCTGCTAGAAAGCTGAACATGAAGAGGAACTTCATCTTTCAGCATGACAACGACCCAAAGCATGCATCCAAATCAACAAAGGACTGGCTTCACCAGAAGAAGAATAAAGTTTTGGAATGGCCCAGCCAGAGCCCAGACCTGAATCTGACTGAAAATCTGTGGGGTTATCTGAAGAGGGCTATGCACAGGAGATGCCCTCACAATCTGACAGATTTGGAGTGTTTTTGCAAAGAAGAGTGGGCAAGTCTTTACAAGTCAAAATGTGCCATGCTGATCGACTCATACCCAAAAAGACTGAGTGCTGTAATAAAATCAAAAGGCGCTTCAACAAAGTATTCGTTTTTTCTTCCCTCTACCTAAAAGATTTAAGTTTGTTTTAAAGGTGGGAAAAGTTCTGAAATTATTTATCTTTGTCTAATTATTTTACATCACAGAAACCTGACATTTTATCAGGGGTGTGTAGACTTTTTGTATCCCCTGTGTGTATATATATATATATATATATATATATATATATATATATATATTTATTTTTATTATTTTTTCTCTTCTGGTGGGACTTTATGAATTCTGGACTATTCTAAAAGGGTTTTTTAAGATATAAAACTTATCTCAAAATAGATATTTGCCATTTTGTTGGCTGGATAAGTGATAAATGGCATTTCATTAATTGCATTTTCTCTTTTAGCCCCACAATAAATAAATCATTGCAGATTAATGCAATATTCTCTAATGTGTCGTAATTTTCCTTATCTGGTAAGAAGGTCATTTTGCCGCCATGCTCACTATAGTATTTAGACAGGTATTTTTGGCCAGCATTATACTGTAAGTAATAGAAAATTTGGGTGTGTACAGTAAAAACAAAGAGCTAGCTACGGGACAGGGTGTTACTCAGAAAACTTGATATTGCATCATAGTGTGGCAAAGATTGAATTTAGATATTGGTTATGTCATACTGCTTGTTGAACATATAGGCTTTAACCAGTTAATGTCCATGCACTATATATGTTCGTCATTGTTCTTTGGCTTTAAATGTTGGATCAGGTTGCGTACCCTGCTGAAATAAAGCCAGATGCCACAGAGCTGGTGTATCACTGCTTCTGTCGTCTGTTTTTCAGTGTAGACAGCGCTGAATTGTAGATATGTACTGACAATGCAGAGGGAGTGGCAGTGCCAATGCTTTATTAGATTTGATGATCTATTTGACCAGCTGTGTGATAATTGAGCGTCTTCTGCATGGCATAGCTGCTGTGTCATGGCTGATATTGCCTACGCTGGTCAACCAAAGTGATGAATAATACAAGGTTTGTCGGCACATCCTATGAAATTAAAGGGGACAGGTGGCTAAAATTCAAAACCAAAGACATAACAGGACAGTACTCTGCAAACATTGAATATTGGATTAAAAATCAATGCTGTATTCAATATATAAATGAGTATGAAATTCTTAGCACATATTTTGATCAAATCACATGAGCCTATCCTTGCTTGGGCAGATGGGATCATATGTTTTGGTCAAAATATGTGCTAAGAACCTGTGTTAAGAATATAGCATTAATTTAAATTATAATCCATATATTCATTGTGGTAGGAGCTAATCGAGGAACAGAGTAGGCATGCCTATGTACTGCCCTGACCCAACTGGCTGGAGTGTGCCCGGCGCCAGTGACGAGGTAAGGCCTAAATAAGTGGGCCACCCAGGAGGAGTGAATGGAAAGAGGGGATGGGAGGGAGGGGCAAAGAACGGGCGCCCTCCTGCTTGTACCAGGGGGTTTAAATAGGGGAGGTCGCTCCACCCACAATTACAGGCTGCACGCAGCCTTAACTATTTGTGGTAGGAGCTAATCGAGGAACAGAGTAGGCATGCCTATGTACTGCCCTGACCCAACTGGCTGGAGTGTGCCCGGCACCAGTGACGAGGTAAGGCCTAGATAAGTGGGCAAAAAGAGAACCGGCCCGGAGTAGGGTGCAATGTATTTATTGGAGCATCATGAACCCATAAAGCCCAAAGAACGAAAGGCTCTGAAAATCTCAACTCGCGGATTGGGAATGTACCTTGCGTAGCAGGACGACCGCTAACGACCCACCTTGCCGGTACCTGATGACTGGATGCTGCGGAAGCGGCCCCTATGCGAGAGGAGTGCCCGGATACCGTGCTAGGGTTGAACCCCAACCCTGCCGCCAGGGTGCAGATATTGGAGACAAACTGGGCCAAAGAAGGGGGCCCTACCGTTAATCGGGAGCAATGGGTCGTCTAACGCGGGAGACTGGAGTGAGGCCAGAAGCTCTTGGAGCACCTTGACGGGACACCAACAGTTGGCCATAGGGAAGAACTCTACCTCGGTGGGAGGACCAGCCTGATTGGTCTTGGTGGCTGGGATGGACACGGTTGACCGTGCCGCAGGTGAACTCCCCGGGTCTAAGAACCCATAGAACCCTAGATACATGGCTGCTTTGGTGATGATGCCTGCTGAGTGCCCAAAAGGGAGACCGCCTAGGGCTACGGACAATCTGCGGAAAAGCTTGCCTGACACTGGTTGCCTACGCACCTGGACCGCCGCGCTAACCCTGAGGGTGGCTTGATGGCCTCATACGAAATGGATTGGCAGAGGGGTCGCCGAGCATCCGATGGTGTTGAATGCTGGCCAAATACAGCTTGATGGTGTTAAATGACAGGTGGCGGTGCGTGTGGCAATGGGCTATAAAAGCCATGAAAAACGTGACCTCGCCCACCTCTCCCCGAGGATGGGTGTTTTTTATTTTATTTATTTTTTTGGAGACTGAGGAGCCGGGAAGTGAAAGACCTGCCCTGGGCATGATCGTGAATGCACAGTTGAGGAACCCTAACAGGGACTGGAGCTCCCACTTGACAGGACCCTGGAAGAAGCCACGGATGAAACGGCAGCCTGGATCTTAGCCAGTTTGGTGGCTGCCACGGGGACCTCAAGCCTGGCGAAAAGCTGGAGCAACTACCCCAGCCCGAGGGGACACCCTGAGGTCCCTTGATGATCAGGAATCAGAGTGCAGACTGCCCAGGTGAGATTGAGCAAAACCATGACGTGGCAATGAACAGGAGAATGCCGCTTGAGTGGGAGCAGAGTACAATACCTGATGTAACAACAATTGTCGAGATAATGGATGACCATATCCAAACCCCGTGATGAACCCGGATCCAATGCAATCAGGGATTCAGACATGCGGAACCCGAACCGGGTAAACAGGAACCACTGGATACTGCTGGAAAAAACCCCAAGCGTTTCAGGGAAATATATCGGATCCTGAGTGATTCAGGCAAATGTGTACCACCAGTGGGAAAAGACCTGAGCGATTCAGGCAAATGCGAACAACCTGTGGGAAAAAGAGCCGAGCGATTCAGGCAAATGTGAACAACCTGTGGGAAAAAAGACCTGAGCGATTCATGCAAATGCGAACAACCTGTGGGAAAAAAGACCTGAGCGATTCAGGGAATACATAACCTGGGTGAATCAAGAAAATACACACAACCTGGAAATACCGCCAACCTGAAAGAGACAGAAAAATACAAAACCTGAGCGATTCAGGGAAATACGTAACCTGGGTGAATCAGGAAAAACATACCACCTGGAAATACCGGCAACCTGAAAGAGACAGGAAAATACAAAACCTGAGCGATTCATGGAGTGGGTGAATGGGTAAATACGTGATTTTTTTTAGCTAATCCGGGAAATACATGAAACCTGAGAATCAGAAGGAAACAGGAATGAACATGGTATAGAAAGGATCGCAACCTAACCGAATCAACGGACAGCGCTGCCAACTCTCCGGCGATACTGAAGACCTAGGAATGGAGGCTCGTGATGAATGAAGGAAGACTCTGAGCTGCGGAGAAGCGTCATGCCGCCACTCGCTGGAACTTACCTGAAACCCGGCACTGTGGAGTGACTGGGCATGGAGGAGCCCTGCAACACAATTGAGGATGGATCGAAATTCCGGTGGCCTGAGGCCCTGCTTACATGAAAAATAAGCTTGCGTTGGTACGAGACCCGGAGAGAGGTACAAACTGGTGGCACTGGAAAGAGGCGACGGAGAACCGGGATGCAGCCTGAGCGCCATGGCCAACTGCTGGGAGACCCTGGACAGCCAGAATCAGAGCCCGAAGTCGCGCCGCATGCAACAAAACCTGCGGAAAAACAGGAATCCAGACACGCCGGACACGAATCGGGTAACCAGGAACCAGCCGGACCCTGCTGAACAAACCCCCGAGCGTTACAGGCTGATGCATTGAACCTGCGTAATTCAGGTGATACATTGAATCCTGAGCGGTTCAGGCAACATGGAATCCTAAGTAAAGCAGGCAATTACATACACCTTCATGAAGATGACGGACACCTGGGTGGGTCGGGCAGTACCTTGAACCTGGTTGGAGCTGGCCACTACCTACCCACTGGGAGACCAGGGAAAAACAGAAGCCTGAGTGAATCACGCCAAACCTGACCTGAGTGAATCAGGGGAATACATAACCAGACTGTTCAGGAAAATATGCAACCTGGGAAACAACCGACCTGGAAGAGGTATGAAAAACAAAAACCTGAATCAGGGAGAACATGGCACCTGAGCGATTCAGGGAATACATGACACCTGAGCGATTCAGAGAATACAGAACACCTGAGCGATTCAGGAAGTACAGGACACCTGAGCGATTCAGGGTACACAGGACACCTGAGGATTCAGGGAATACATAACACCTGGAACGAGACCTGGCGATAGGTGTGAACAACAGACACCAACATGAAGCGACGGGGGAATCTGAGAGACCCAGACCGAATGCCATCTTTGGGATGATGACCTGGGTAAAATGGGGAACACATGAAACCTGGGGGCGAACTCAGGGAATACCTGAAACCTGAGCGATCCGGGGAATACATAATACCTGAGCGATATCAGGGACAGCATGACGCCTGAGTGAATCAGGGACCACATGACCCTGAGCGAATCAGTGAGTGCATGACACCTGAGTGATACAGGGAACACATGACACCTGAGCGACTCAGGAAATGCCGGACACCTGAGCGGCTCAGGGAATACAGGGCCCCGGGCGATTCAGGGAATACAGGAAACCTGAGCGAATCAGGGAATACATGACACCTGAGCGACTCAGGAAATACATAACCCCTGAGCGATTCAGGGAATATACGACACCTGAGCGATTCAGGGAACACATAGCACCTGAGCGATTCAGGAAATACATAGCACCTGAGCAAATCAGGGAATAAATAACCCCTGAGTGATTCAGGGAATACCGGACACCTACATGAACCAGGGAAAAAATAAAATAAAAAACTTAACATTTGAGCGATTCAGAGAATACATAACGCCTGAGCGATTCAGGGAAAACTGGACACTTAGACCAAGGAATAACAGAAAATGAACACGTGAACTGAGCGAATCAGGGAATGCATAACATCTCTGGGAATCAGGAGAAAAACACGTATCGCCCGAAGTATTCGAGGAATACATGACGCCAGAGTGTTAAGGAAATATAGCATGTAAACCCTTCGCGGAATGAATTCCCCAGTGAAACATCTGGGAAACATTGCACCTGAGCGAATCCGGGGATACGTGACCTTTGAGCCACTCATGGAATGACGGACCAGAGTGAAACAGGGAGTGCACGGACCTGAGCGATTCAGAGAATACGTGCACCCGCGGCCCTGGGAGACATGGCACCTGAGTGATTCAGGGGATGCCAGCGGCGAACAGGAAACATGCCACCAGCGTGACACCGTAACATGCCAGACCTATGACCATAATAACACATGGGTAACCAGATCCTTTAACAAAAAACCTCAATTAATGTTTTTTTTCCCCCAGTAGTGCGGGGGTTAAGGGCAGCAGCTAACAGGCAGACAACCAGCCGCCGACCCGCAGGAGCGGAGAAGCGGCGCCCGCAGCAACTGGCTGACAGGACTGAGGCTGGCTGTGCTGCTAGCCCTGCTGCCCTGAGGCCCCTTTGAACCTCGTCTGTGACGCATGCGCCGGAGGAGCCCAGTACCTGGAGGGGGAGGCGACTGAGGCTGACGTGGAACCCTGCAGCCAGGACCCCAGCGCGAGGGCCGGGAGCCTGCATGGAGCGTCCGGACCGGAGGTAGGCGAAGCAGGGGGAGAAGAGTTTGCGGCCGCCGGCAGGCCTGGCCGTTGCGCAGCAACACTTACCGAAGGCGGCGCGCTCTGGCACCACGGAACTCGAACCGGAAGTGTCGTCACGAAGGAAGCGACCGGAAGTGGCGTCACGGAACAGTTACTGACCAGGCAAAGAACGGGCGCCCTCCTGCTTGTACCAGGGGGTTTAAATAGGGGAGGTCGCTCCACCCACAATTACAGGATGCACGCAGCCTTAACTATGTGTTTGCAGAATACTTTCATACCTTGTAATATTAATTTTATTTTGGCTTGTAGTGTGTTTTCTCACAAACCAAAGTCCCTTAGATATTATCATGACCACAATTAGTATATTATAATATGTTAGATCTTCATTTTGCGCCCACCGCCCTCCTGCTGTCCCTTGTGGGTGCAGATACCATGCCACTCAGCCTACCATCCGGCATCCTGGTCACCGTCGTCCTCTCCATGTTGCAGTCTCCATCATTCTGCCTAGTGCGTCCTTAACACTTGCACTCCCATGCTGCCTTTTAAAGGTCCAGTACGCACACTCACTAAACCTTTCGCAGCCAATGGCTAAGGATGTTGCCTGATCTTTAAGGTTCCCTGTGACCAGCAAAAGTGTTTGTAATACTTACTGCTTCAGCATATCACTTGTGTTATCCAGTCAGTGTTCCTATCTGTGTCCCTGATGTGTACCCATCCTGCCTGTGTACTCCTGACCTCACATTTCAGCTTTCAGCTCAAGTCAGTGTTTAAGTTCTCCTAGTCTGTCTGCCCTGTCTGTACAATAGTCTTGGTTCCTGCCTGCTTTATTCCTGCATCCACTACTACGCCATACACATGTTCTCCTAGTTTCTCTTTTTAGTGTTGCTGTTATCTGCAGTTCCAGTATTGAGACTGTCCAGACTGCTTCTGCAATTGTGGTGTGGTTTCCCTGCGTCTCTGCCTACCAGCCAAGTTTCCTGCAGTCTACTTCTGCCAAAAACCACATAGTCAGTATAACTGACTGTTCAAACTGTACCTGTTTTCATTTGTTTTTGGTGTGGTTTTTGTGCCTACAGCCTCTCTGATGCTTGCACAAGTGTTTTTGACCCCAGTGGGTAACCTGCCTACTACACCGACACTATCTAAGAAGGTAGAGCTCTGGTTGCTAACCCGCACCAAAGTCCAGATCCCTGTACAGGGATAAAAGGGTGAATACCATGGAAGCGCAAGAATAATGTCCATAGACTTAGCCGTACGACAAACTGATTAGTTGGCACAGTGGGTTCACACTCACACTCACTGCTCTGTAACACTATACTAGTAAAGGATAATGTTTTTTTTTAAAATCCCTACTTTTTGAATGGTTCTGGCTCACCATAATCTTCCATTATTTAAAGGGAGTCTGTCACTGACTTTTCACTAATAAAGCTACCAGCAATGGTTATCAGTACATGGTATAAGCATACCTGTAGATCATTTGGATGTTCAGTAAATGTCAAGGAAAAAATAGCTTTTATTCTTATGCAAATAAAATCCCAAGTGCCCAGGTGGACAAGCTTTCCTCTCAAAGTGCCCTAGCCAGCTGATTTTCCCCAATGTCCGTTCCTCCCCTATCCTCTCAAGGCTTCTTCTTCACCTCTCCCCTGATGTCATGGTGAGGTGTCTCCAAATCTTGCACAGGTATCTTCTGCTACGTTTCTGGCATCTGTGTGCTACATTCCATTTTATAGACTATTGCCTCAGTCATATGTGATATGTGACCAGATGGAATGCCAGCTTTGACAAGTGGGCAGGATCTACAGACCTATCTGCAACATCTGTGGGAAAATGTGTGGCAGGATACCGTATGGAACCTGTATGCCTCCATGCCCAACTGTATCTCATCTTCTATCCAGGCTAGATGCAGGCCAGCGAGATTCTAGAGCCTCCCTTCCATTGCACAGTGTTCCCCAAAAAAGTTAGCAGTGACTCAGAGGGGAGGCAAGAATGCTAGGAGTGGTTGTGGCTATGATGTGGTAGTAGTACTCACAGTTCATAGCGACAGTCCTCACGATGGCTCTGCCTGGGTCATGCAGTGAATGAAGGGTGCATCCTTTCTGCCCTCAAGGTGCACCCTGGTATTGGGGGTTTTGCCTGGTGAATAGTGGACAGTTATTAGGGTGCAAGGTAGGATATTAGATGCAGGGGCCAATGGACAGATGGTGGACAAAATGATGACCAGGTCTAGTTTAGTGATAACAAAGAACAGTTGTTTTACTATGGATGATGACTGATGCAATACAAGCATATATCAGGCACAATTCAGAGGTATTTCACAGAGCTTACTTTTCCCAATGGCAGCGGCAAAGATGGCAGTAATGCGGGGTGCAGATCTTCTTCAAATGGATGGCTAATTCATTATGTAAGTGTGGTGGGCACCAAAGCAATTTACTTTCTCTACAGGCATTAAAGTGCATGACCATAAATGAGTATTACTTTTGCTAACACCCACAGTCCCTTGTGATCCTAAACAGTCTGCATATGCCTGTTCTTTTTCTCTCGGAGGTCTGGCACTTGTTAGCATGTAGGGATGGAGAACCTCTTGTAATAGACCACACACTGCGCAGACCCATGCAGCTCCTCACACTTCAGTTACTGAGGCCAGACTCACTGGCTGATGCAATCAGACTACCCTAGCTCTTCCCTCAAAGGTGGAAGGGCCAGCCTTCCCTCTGCTGAGTAGGGTACGATAGTTAAGCTGCACCACCTATAAACAGCTCTTACGATCACACTTAAAACAGTGCATTAACCCTTAATGGTAGATATTAACCCTTATAGAAGTGAATTAACTCAAATACACTCCATGAGTGCATTTGAATGTGTTTCTCCTTTATCTATTTATGTGTTTTATCTATGTATTTTGTCTACAAAAATCTAAATAGTTTTGTCTAAAAAAAACAAAGCAGTCCTTTATGTCACAAAAACAACCAAAATTATTTTGCTAGCCCAAAACTGAAAAAAGTAAGCATCTGGCTATCGAGGCCAACATTATCTGGTTGTTAAGGGGTTAAGAAATTTATATAGATTGCTATCTGCAGAGACACTGGGTCACCTGAGGACAGAAATAATATGAAAGCTGTTTTCCCAGCAAGGTCAATAATGTTGCCTGCCACTATGTTAATTGATTTTCTTTGAATATGTGAGTGAAGAGATAAGTTTGTTAGAGACTTGAAGCCTCTGTAACTGCTGCACTGTAGGACTGAAGCCATACATCAGAGAACATGATTACCTCGGCTCTCCTCCAAGACTGACAATATCCAATTCATACAATTCACTGTTTACACCCATCCAGAATTTTACAGTAAAAAATATTAGACTACAATCCTAAGATCACATCAAATGAAAATCATATTCAAAAAGTTGTTATTTTATTTTTTTGTATTTTTTTTAAACTACTTTCCTGCTGTACGACTATGTACATCACAGTGACAGGCTGTTGTAATACAACATATAATTTGATAGTGCTCCATGAACACACTGTTACTATGCACCAGCACTTACAAGGAAGATCCAGCAGCACTACTGGAGTACTGCTACATCAGTTAACTCCCTAGTTGCTGCGGTCAATAATGACCATGGCAGCTAGTTGGTTAGACAATGGGAGGGAACTCCCTATGTCGCCCCATCAGCACTCAATGCAATTGTGGAAAACCTAGGGTTGCCATATCAGCCAGGGGTCTAACAAATGCCCCAAAATTTATGAAAGTTAATCCATAATTTATATGTAAACAAAAGTGATTCTATTGAAAATATGACTTATCTGCAAAAAAAAAGCCCTTGCATGGCAATATCAATGGAAAAATCCAAAGTTATGGCTTTTGGAACCTGGCAACATAAAAACTATAGGTCTGATGTATCTTGGCTAGTCTCCCATATTTGTCATAAAAAGGTTTGAACATTAAATTTTTAGTAATTTTTGGAAGCCAAAAGTTGCAAAAAAGTTAACTTTCCCCCCTCTTTTTGCTACACGTGTCAGTTTTTTTTAAAACTGGCCTGGGATCAGGGTGTTGCAGGAGGAGGCCAGGCCATGGCAGCCCAGCATATTTAATATCATTTATTCCTAGAAAGCAGGAGTAAATTATAGCTGAAATGTAAACCAGTTCCGAGCTGGTGTAGGTTTCAAGGTCAGGCACAGTTTAGGATCAGAGATGCGCCAATATTATTATGAGATGTGTGCCTCTTATGCCTCAGTCACACGTCAGTGTTTTGGTCAATGATTTCCATCAGTGATTGTGAGATAAAACTCTACAGGTGCTCTAAACACAGAGCAGGTGGAGATCTTTGCCTTATACCTTATGACTGTGGAGGCTCCAATCCTGGCTTTGGCTCAAAATCACTGACTAAAACACTAACGTGTGAATGAGGCATTATATAAAATATCTGAAGCATCCCAAACAAGAAGCCTTGATTTCTAAGGCTGGCCTATGAAAGTCAAGCCCTGTTGGACTTCTATGAAATGTGCTCTTATTGTGCAAAAATATAAAAAAATATAAAAAATATACATAATCGATTGATCGACGTAATCATAGATACAGAATATAGTTTATTTATAATAAATGTTATTTCTGCTGCATGCTAAATGACTTAAATCTACAGTGAAAAAGAATTGCTTTATCCCCCCCCCCCCCAAAAAAAGTTTAATGTTAATCACGGTACCTCACAATGGTACCAATAAAATACAACACAGTCCCCTAAACAACAAGCCCTCATGTCTATGTGACTGAAAAATAAAAAAGTTATGGTTCTCTGAATGCACCAACACAGAAAGTAAAAAAAAAGAGGAAACAATCCATTGGCAATGAGATGTGTATTTTCCAAGGACTTCTATATGCCATCAAGCAAAAGTATAATTGGTTAGACTGGTTCACAAGGGTGTGACAGGATTCCTGATTAGGCCCAGGGAGTGGTGCAATAATAGGCCCTAAAGGTCCAGGAGAAGAGAACCCCATTTGAAGGTGATTTTGCAGACAATCACTTGCCACTCGGGTCGATTTAATATTGAATAATTTAAAAATAACCTCTTAGATCTTGAGGATATGTCTTGTGTGTACAGTAATAACAGCAAAGATGTCAATGCAATTAATAGTGGATGTGTCCTATTTAGATGGGAATGGGGATGCAAGAATAATTTCCTCTGGTGGACCCAAGGACATATGTAATCCACACCCAACTATATACAAATTCAAATTGTTTAGAAAGTGAAAGCCCCCCCCCCCCCCCAAGCAGCATGTAACTCAGTGATGTGCTGCTTGGGAGACATGTAAACTTTACAGCTAGTTATTGGCGAATATAACCCCCATCCATGCTGACCTCCTGGGATATTAACCATTGAGAGACATGTAAAAGAAAGAAAATTGCCCCAGGATGCCTTCCACCTATGTCCGCCCTGAGGATAGCAAAATAACAAATATCCTGCAATACCCCTTTAAGGTATATTCACATAGGGCAGATTTGTTACAGAAAGTTCTGCACGATGCGATTCACCTGAACATGGCTAACAAAATGTACTTCCTGCAGAAACAACCCGATTAGGTGAATGAGACGCAAGAAATCTACCACATGTGAATGTACCGGTATAAAAAGTAGGTCCATGTTGCAGTTCTAACCTTTGTCAGGATTATCTCTCCTATATTTGAACTTATTAACATCGCTTGTGCTCAGTTCAGAAGCTAATGGATAAGCATAAAACTAGAAGCTTTCTTAAAATACGTGCTTCCTATAAGAAGTGAATGTGACTATGAGCTGGAGCTGTCTGTATTGGGCTGAACAAGTGATTGCTATGTTCACGGTGTTAGAATAATCACCGATTTCTTATAATTTCACATGGAACCTGTAAAATATGCGTATGATTAGTGTGCATTGATTTTGCCATTGTTTTTCGGTATAATTCAGCCCTTATCTGGCAATGACACATTGCAGCTGCAATTAAACACTACCAATGACTGCAGGCATGTCAGCCTTTCCGAGTGAACATTATGTATGCACCCTGTAGATTGATTTACTGTAAATGTACATCTACCAGCACTATACAGTATATCCAATTTGCTCAGATTTACAGGTATCCCAGATGATGGTTACTTGCACCAGAGCATTGTATAGATAGTAACATAGTACCTAAGGCCGAAAAAAGACATCAGACTAACTCCCGACTCAATATAATAATAATCAATATTGTAAATATAATAATATCAATATTAATATAATATCAATATTATCAATATAATAATAATCAATATAATATAATAAATATAACAATATATAATAAATAAAATCAATAATGATAACAACAATAACAATAATTAGACGACAGTCATTGTCGTCTAATGGGTAATTGTAAGCTTTTTTCACACACCACACCTTCCCTATCCAACTCCCATTTCTGGATGCTTATATTTCCATTGGTTTCCTAGGTGTTCGGAATTTATTTTTGTAATTTAGAGTAAGATTTTTAAAATATACAGCATGCATACTTATTTCAGTAGGGAGAGGGGAAAAACTGTTGCAGACCCCTCTAGTCTAAAGGTTAGGCATATTGAAGCTCATTATACCTAGTGCTTCTTTCCCTCAACATGTTACCCCAAAGGCCCAATAATTAATGGTGAGATGCTTATGGACGACTTTACCTGTAGCCAGATTACAGCCCATTCTACAAGGTCATAATACTGAGACAGCTGAGCTGACCACAGACATTAAATTTACGCCTTATTCACACATCAGTGAATTACGGACATGTACTGTCTGTGCTCTTCACGGAGAGCGCATGTAGCCATTGAATTAAATGGGTATATTCAGACGTCAGTTTTTTTCTGCAGACTGTTGGTCCACAGAAAGGAGGCAAGAGGGGGATTAAACTACTTTGGCTTGTTTTTCAGACCAAACAGGCCCACTGATGTTTATGGGTCCGTAAAAACCTGTTAAGGCACCGGCACATGAATGCCATCTGTATTTGATCTGTGTTTCAGAGACCGCATTTTATTCTGGAAATCCCATTTTCAGGAGGATGGGCCAAAATGTGCCACCTTCTCTTTTTCACTGAAAAACAGATGAGACATGGAGGGCAAAAACTCAGACAGAAAAAAGTGCATGAAACATGCGGGCATCGTCACACATGATAAATAAACCATTGTTTTCAGAAAACAGGCCTTATATTGATGGATCCATATCATTTCAGTGGGATCCACCAACAGTTTAATGTCTGTGGGAACTGCCAAATTATTTGTTATTGCCGTCTGCACTGAAAGGATAAAACAGGTTGGATGGGAAATTGCTGACAACCTTTTGCATGTCTATCGGAACGATGGGGAGTTTCATCAGTAGTTGTCTTTGGCTATGTCACAATACCATTAAAGGCATTGGAGCCTTCATAGGCTTTCTCATCAGAATGACAGAACCGATAGAAGGAAGGAGACCTTACTGTACACGTGCGGTCAGCACTGTCTGCTGTTTTCCCTGTGTTCAGTAAGAGAGAAGTACAGGGAAGAGCAGTTAGTGCTGGCAGTAAGTGACAAAACAGGAACACAGCAGTAATAATTAGGGAGACAGGAGCTTGGGTAGTGAGCTGAGGCAGGCTGAGAAGCCTGCCTCTCTATATACACATAGTTGTATTCAGTGCTGTTTAGAATGGAGATGAAAAATAGATTGTTGTTAAGAAGCCTTTTTACACCCTGTTTTCTAGTAAAAGGTAACACATTTCACTAAAAAAGTTTATTAGAAAAATGTTTAACATCCCTGTCCCCACGCTGTATTAAAAATTAACAGAAATGACAGTTACACTGTAAGCTTTAAGGGAAATGTGTCAGCAAAATTTTATCTGCCAGTTAAAACCAGATAGCAACACATTTCCTTTATTCTAATCTTTTTTATTTTATGATTACAGATTTTTGTATTTTGTTTCCTGAACATGATTGTGGGGGCAGTTATTTTGCCTGAGCTCTTCTTAACAGCATTTACAAAGCATTAAGAAAATTGTTTTATTACAGCCACATGGGCCATAGACACAATGGTCCGGAACTGACCACATTGACTTCTATAGGAAAGTTTTCTAGGCATGCTCTGTAACCTGTGCAGAGGTCATTGTGCAAAGAAAGAATAGATAAGCTTTGACAATCACCTATCGTGAATGGTTGATTCTGTCTTATCTATACACAGAGGTGATATTATTACAGGCAGAATTAGAATGACAGATAAGCAGGTAACTACAGTAAAGTTATCAGTACAGACCAAAAAGTGGTGCCTATTAAAAATTTACTTCATAAAAAATTACTCCCTATAAGACACACCTGCCCATAAGACGCACCTAGGGTTTAGAGAAGGAAAAAATAATATATATATATATATTTTTTTTTTTCATCAGACCCCCAATCAGACCAAAATGGTAATTAGACCTCAGTTCGGACCCCCAATCAGACTTTTTATTGTTAATTAGACTTCAGCTCAGACTCCCAATGTTAAAAAGACCCCCAATCAGACCTCAAATCAGATCCTCAATGTTAATCAGACCTCATATCAGCATGAGATCACAGAGCGCACCTATGTCCTCATGCTGTGCACAGGTCACAACACAGCATGCGGCACAAGCATGAGCGGTAAGTGTAGAGTAAGCACAGGGAGTAATGTATTTACTGCTCCCCAGTCCTACTAAACTAGTGAGCACTTCCATAATGGAAGTGCTCATCATTATTTGCCCCATAAGATGCACTGACATTTTCTGACCACTTTTGGGGGGAAAAAGTGCATCTTATAGGGGCAAAAATACAGTATTTAAACATGTGTTAAACATAAAAACTTGATTTAAACAATAGGACATTTTCTGATGACACATTCCCTTCAACTTAACTATTCCCTGATAGCAGGAGGCTATGATTTACAATCCCTGGACATAGCCATGTGAATCAGAGGGAACACTTGCTAAATCTACATTGCAGGTCTGTAGATAAAAGATAAAATAGATAAAAAAAAATACGTTTATAATATAAACTTTCAACTTTTCCATTTAATGATCAGTTTTACTTATGAAAGGAGGTTTTGAGAATTGATGAGAAATACCGTATTTTTCGCCCTATAAGACGCAACTAGGTTTCTGGGGAGGAAAAAAATAAAAAAAATATTTTGAACCAAAATTTGAGTTTTGGTGGGTTTTGAACTAATAGTGGTCTGTGGATGACACTATTATGGGGGATCTGTGGATGACGCACTGTTATGGAGGGCATCTGTGGATGAAGCACTGTTATGGGGGCTCTGTGGATGGCACTGTTATGGGGGATCTGTGGATGGCACTGTTATGGGGGATCTGTGGATGGCACTATTATCGGGATCTGTGGATGGCTCTGTTACGGGGTTCTCTGGATGGCACTGTTATGGGGTTCTGTGGATAACACTGTTATGGGGGGGATCTGTGGATGACACATATATAGCATCTTATGCTATATATGTGTCATCCACTGATCCACCCCATAACAGTGTCCCTGCGAGTGAATGACCCCCAATACAGGGGGTGGGGGCCGGCATATGGTGTTGTAATGGCAGCGGGGCCCAGGGCAGTCACTGTATTCTATTACACCGGGCCCGGTCACTCTAGTATTCATATGTAAAGTGTAGGCATTAAACTATAGCAATCTTCTGCAATCCTCTGTGTACTCACTTGAAACTCCAGCGTAACTCTCTACATCACGTGCATGATCCTCCCACTTTATAAATGAAGCAGGCGGAGCAGGCGCGTGATGTAGTGAGTGACGTTACGCTGCCGCCCGGCCTGCCTCTTACGGGAGTTAGAAGTGAGTACTCAGAGGATTGCAGAGAATTGCTGTAGTTTAATGCCTACATTAATGCCTTACATATGAATACTACAGTGAGCGGGGCCCGGTGTAATAGAATACAGTGACTGCACCGGGCCCCTCTACCCTGCCATTACAACACGAGATGCTGGGGGGAAAAGTGTGTCTTATAGGGCATAAAATAGGGTAATAACTATTTCTTTATAACCCATGGTGTGGATCATCTAATGAAAGATTCATACTTACCTGATTCCTGTCACTTCCCATGCTCCATGTCCTGTTCAGGGGTGTACTTATGCACCTGATGAAGGCTGCACTATTTTGTGTTGCATTGTGGTATTTGTGTCCACTAGGGCGGTATTTTGTGCTGCACTACAGAATTGCATGCCCTGCCTATTTGTGGTGGCCCTGCCTACTTGTATTGGCCCTGCCTACTTGTGTTGACCTGCCTTCTGTCAATTTGGGCAACATAGGGTCAGTTTAAGTTCCCAGGCTGCCCATGATCCTGTTATACCATCTTCTGTTCCCAGGCTTGTTTACATCCGGCCAGCTATAGACGTGGTCAAGTGAACCATGAAAGCCAATGAATGGCCTCAGTGGTGACTTGTCCCCAAGCTGCACATGACCCAGCAGTCACCTAGCATGACCATATCCATTCTCGGCCAAAAGTAAACAAGCCAGGTAATGGAAGATAGCACAAAGGATCCCATGACGCATGTTCGGAGAGGCGGGGAGCAGGTAAGTGTGAATCTTTCATTAGGTGATCTATGCAGGGGCCATAAGGAAATAGGTAATAATTCCTGAAGAACACCTCTAAAGGAAGAATGTAACCAAAAATGTTATCCAGTTGAAACCAAATAGCAAGGGCTCTTTCACACTTGCGTTGTCCGGATCCGTCGTGTACTCCATTTGCCGGAATTACACGCCGGATCCGTAAAAACGTGTAAGAACGCATAATTTTTTCTTTCCGGATGCGTCTTTCCGGCTTTTTTGGTAAGATACTGATCCGGAAATCCTGAAGCCAACATCAACGTTTTTTTTCCGGATCCATCGTACGGATCCGGTATGGGGCTGGATCTGTCATACGGATCGTTGAAACAGCAGATCCGTCGTGTACTGATGAGCGGATCCGGTATGTAAATTATTTCTTATCAGAAAATTTCTAGTTTGTTTTACAACTAATAAAATATGCAAGGGACAAACACACACAATACTCACCTCCAGGAGCTTCTTTCATGTCCTGTCTTCTCCCGCGCGGGCTGTCTAGTGGAAGTTTTCACGCCAGCCAAGCCCTTTCTACTTCCTGGCGCAGACGCAACTTCCGGATCCGTCGTTGCGTTGTAACAACTGAAGATGTTAGGACGGATCCGGAATAATACATTTCAATGGGCTATTATTCCAGATCCGTCGATGCGGCAAGTGTTCAGGATTTTTGACCGGAGCAAAAAGCGCAGCATGCTGCAGTATTTTCTCCGGCCAAAAAACGTTCCGGTCCGGAACTGAAGACATCCTGATGCATCCTGAACGGATTTCTCTCCATTCTGAATGCATGGGGATAATCCTGATCAGGATTTTTCCGGCATAGAGCCCCGACGACGGAACTCTATGCCGGAAAAGAACAACGCAAGTGTGAAAGAGCCCTAACACATCTCCTTTTTTTCTAATCAGTTTTTATTTTCTGGTGCTATGGCATTGATATATAGATGACATCTTTTTTGTTTGGAAGGGAGATGAGGCATCCATAAAATCTTTTCTTGAAGATATTAATGAAAATGGTTACAATTAAGGATTATCCAGAAAACCATATAGAGACATCCCTTGAAAAAGTAAAAAAAAAAATGGATAGGAGCATTTTTTTTAACCTATTGATAAAAGAACTTCCAATAGAGAAACAGATTCCGAAGCTATACAGATTATTTTACCATTCAATGTGAATTATAATTTTTTTAAAAAGATAATCCATAGACATTGACATTTTATTTTGAAGGATAGGTAATAGGTCCCGAAATGAGTATAACCCCGAGGAAAGTTTACACAAAAGCAGCGAATTTAAGTCTGAAGGTTGCACCAACAATCAAACCCCCCCCAAAAATCGCAAAAGAACCCTATAGGCAGCTGGTTGCAGTTAAATGGCTTTTTTAGATGCAACAGCTGCAGCAACTGTAGACTGACTAACTTTTCTAGGAAAACAATGAAGATTTCATCAACAACTAATTCATTTTCATATGAAATAAAAGAGTTTTTAACCTGTAACAGTAAGAGTGTGACAAACAATATGTGGGCTGCACAAAAAGAACACTAAAGAAGAGGGTTTCAGTACACGTTTTATATTTGATTTTAACTCACTGGTACCTTGTGGTTTGAGGGCGGAATTGGAGATATTTGGTTTTCTATAGGTGGGCGCCTCGACTTGACGGGTGAGCAGAGGTACTTTGTTTCTACATACTATGGCTCTCCCCTTAGGTTAAGGCTTCCACCTACATCTCCAATCAATACAATATTGAACACAAGGTTATAAAAATAATATTTATGATTACATCTATGAATACATATGTATGCCGGTTTTTAATATATTTTTATGTAATATATTGCATTTTTTGTACCTTAATTATATTTGGATCCATTCAAAATGTTTTATGTTACATTTAAGCAGCTTTGGTGATAAAAATGCATCATATGAGAAAAAAAACGCATCAAAAAAGCAAGAAAACCGTAAGTTGAAGTTTTTGGTTATTTTGTTGATATTTTATAGAATATTGAACATTTTATGATAATCCACTCCGGCTTTTACTTGGAACTTGAATCCTGGTTTTCCAAAAGTCCTTTGAAGAAATACAGATTGAGAGACATCTCTCTGGAATCCCACCTGCTTCCTGGTGTTGCCGGACACTGGTTGTACCATATACAGGGGCGTAGCTATAGGGGGTGCAGAGGTAGCAGTCGCTACCGGGCCCAGGAGCCTGAGGGGGCCCAAAGACCCTTGTGCTGCATAAGAAGACACTGGTATTATAGAAATGCTGGTCAAGTTACACCTCTGGCTGGAGGGAAGGGGTCAGTTCAATAATTTAGCATGGGAGGGTAGTTTCAATTTTTACCTCAGGCAGCACAAAGGCTATGTGCTTCCCTGCCCCTGACCACAGAGCACTAAGGGAAGGGGGGCCCAAGCTGAACTCTTGCACCAGGGCCCATGAGCCTTTAGCTACGCCCCTGACCATACACCTTGAGAGTCCCGCGAACATCTGAACGTACTACTTACCACAAACGTGGTCATCTGAGGATCATATGAACGGGCCCGTTCACAAAGTATATTATAGCAATAGAAGCCGTCCGGAAAGGTAAAAGGCATTTTTGGCAGCGCGGTAGAGTGGGACGCCACGAATACACCGCAAGCTTTTCTGCCATACCGTCTTATTTTATGACTGCTTCACAGTTTGTTAGTCTGACCTGGAATAGTGCGGGTATTTTTCCTGCAGATGGATTAACACACCTGTTGATTAATTAATGATACTGGCTAACTGAACTTGAGGTGTGTATACACACTCACCATTTAAACCTGAGGTGGAAAGATATACCGAACATTGTTGATTCTGCTTATCCGAGTAATTCAACCCTTGATGTGGGAATATATTGCAGCATATCGTTACATTTGATTTATTTGGATCCCTTCAATGCAGAGTATATTTTAGGACTTATATGTCAGTATATGTCATTATATGTCAGTTTATAGTTGATTTTTATTGTATGTGCTTTGCAGGGAATAAATATTTTTAATATTTTAACATATCACCTGGTACATATGTAGTGTTCCAGTTTTTGAGTCCTCAGCCCAGCTTTTACCTTTTTATCTTTATATATTTGTGTTGGTTGGGTGGACCAACGGGGCTTCGCAACACCATTCTTTTGTTAAACGTACAGTGAGCTGCTATTACCTTTGTTTTTTCTGTTTTTAGCTTCAGATTGTAGATTTTTTTATTGTATTTCCTGAACATGATTATGGGGGCGGCCATCTTGTCTGAGCTGTTCTTATCAGCATCTAGAAAGCATTAAGAAAATTGCTGCTTGGCAGCCCCATGGGCCATAGACACAGTGGTCAGGAGGGGACCTCACTGACTTCTATGGGAGAGTCTTCTAGACATGCTCTATGACCTGTGCAGAGGTCATTGTACAAGGAAAGAATGGATAAGATGTGACAATCACCTATTGTGAATGGTGGATTCTGTCTTATCTATACACAGAGGTGATATCATTACAGGAAGGATTAGGATCAGAGTTAACTGCAGTAAAGTAATGTGGGCAAACCAAGAAGTGGCGCCAATTATAAGGCATAGTGGCCAGTGCAAAAACTGCAGGAATTTTGCTTTTAGTTTAAGTATAAAAAGCGGCAAGGAAAATTTAAAATAACATCATCAAAAATTATTTCAAAATATGTTAAACATAAAAAAGTGATTTAAACAGCAGTCATTTTCTGATGACACATTCCCTTTAATGTTCGTCCATGTCTCCAGATGTAGCAAATTACTTAATCTTTCTATTGTCAGCTATGTTGAACTGTACATTTAATATTTACATTCAGAGTTTCCCCGATAAAATTACTGCACTAAACATCATCAAATTAAAAATGTGCAGCTTCAAAGTGAACTCTTTTAGGAAAAATAGAGCTGATGGTATTTTTTTCCATTTTCAAAAAGTGATCCAGCAGTGCTTGGTAATTAGTTTTTTATCTCAAGGTTCACTATATTTACTTGCTAGGAGACAAATTATGTACCGACCATCAAAGTAACACTTAGCAACTGATACATGGGGCCTACAGGTCAGTACAAAGGGTCCTTTTTACTTTTGGGGGCACTGCAGGTTGACCTTATTACAAATGGGTGCTTTGTAGGAGCTTTTATTACTAATAGAGGCAATATTATTGGGGTAGGGCTTATTTTTGCTCCATGAACATATTTTATATAGACACATGCCAATTACAGAACAGTCCCTAGACAGTGTTTATATTAAATATAACTATAACCCCCCTCATCCATAGGAATGCACCCATATACTGCAGTACATGGTTTCATTCCTATGGATGAGGGGGGTTTATACTCATATTTGCCACACATTTTTCATTCTGGTACCGTATATTGCCCCTGAGCTTTTCTTACCCAAGGGATCTAGGCAGTAATCTACGGTACCAGGTGAGCAGATACAGCACGGGAGAGATGTAGGGAGCTCCTCCAGGCAGCAGAGAGGAGAAGGAGATCCTCCTGTTGCCTTCTTCATGTAAGTAAGAACGTGCGGGCTGGCGGCAGTACAGGCAGGGGCGTAGCTAAAGGCTCATGGGCCCTGGTGCAAGAGTTCATCTTGCGCCCCCTTCCTTCAGTGCTTTTTGGCCAGGGGCAGGGAAGCACATAGCTCTCGTACTGCCTGAGGCAAAAATTGTAATGGAAAAAGATAAATTCTTGACCTAACTCCTTACCTCCAGCTAGAGGTGTAGCTTGACCAGCATGCACTTTCTGTAGAACTGGTGTTTTCTTATGTGGCACAAGGGTGTTTGGGCCCCCTTAGGCTCCTGGGCCCGGTAGCGACTGCTACCTCTGCACCCCCTATAGCTACGCCCCTGAGTACAGGGCATACAGAGAAGCCGCCAGCCCGCCCAACGTGAAAGTGAAGGGAAGCGCGGACTGCCGGCATAATTTAGCATTTAGTGAAGCCGCCAGCCCGCCCGTCAGGTGCTGCTTAGTGCTGCGATGTATGCGTGGGCTGGTGGCTTCATTGAAGGCTAATTCACTAAAGCCTGCGCTGCCCGCCCACCTGCCCACAGTTTCATGGCAGCTCAGGAACCATTAGTGAGCATTCCTGAGCTGCTGCAGCCCGCACATTTCCCCCACCTTCCCTTTATATAAAATAAAATACGGCTGTATCTCGGGCTTATTTTTGGAGTAGGGCTTATTTAAGCCTATTCCAAAAACCCTGCAAAATAGCCCAAGGGCTTATTATCGGGGTAGGGCTTATTTTCGGGAAAACACATGGGCAACGTAGCACAATATTACTACTGGGGTCACTAAAGGGGGCATTATTATTATCAGCAGACTATGAAGGGCACTACTATTAATGGATGCACTCTTAGGGGTACTGTAGGGGGTGCTGTTATTAATGATAATATTATTAGGATAATAATTATTTCTACTGGTGGGACTTTTGTGAGCATTATTACTATGGTAGGGTCTATCTGTATTTCTGTAGTAGTATTTGGGGGTATTGGGAAGCACCGCGGGGACAGTATTGGAGGTTGTAACAGGATAACAATGTTGGGCCACAAAGGGGGGGGGGATGATGGAAAAGTGAGGAACATAAAATGTCTGTGTTGCAAACCTTTACATAGATGAGTTGAGGGTGGAAAAATGTGTCATGGTGGTCATGGTCAAATGGAGAAGAATTCACCTGTGGGTGACTGGATTTAATAGGAGAGTATTGTAGAATACTTCTGTACGTTTAATGGCACTGAATGTGATGTCCATCCAGGCAGTAAAATATGACTTTAGCACACCTGGGAATGGAGGGTGGTTGGATCGAGAATTTGGCAAATACGCATTAGGCATGGGACCCAGATCTTTAGAGAATCTAGTAATGCCTCTGGACAGCTCTATGTAAACAATGAGGAGGCTGTAGCACTCATATGAGCATTGCGTCCCCTTCAAACAGCTGATCACTGGGGTGCAGAGTCAGTTGTATTGTTGATTGCCAATATTTTAGGGTACATATAATTTATTATGTTTAATTAATCTTTTCTGTGGAGGAATGCAAAAATAAACTGAAATTTGCTTGTAAAGGGAACCTCTCACTGGGATTTTGTGTACAGAGCTGATGACATGGGTTGCTAGATCGCTACTAGCACATCCGCAATACCCAGTCCCTATAGCTCTGTGTGCTTTTATTGTGTAAAAAAAAAGATTTGATACATATGCAAATTAACCTGAGATGAGTCCTGCCCCTGACTCATCTCACGTACAGGACACATCTCAGGTTAATTTGCATATGTATCAAATCGTTTTTTTTACACAATAAAAGCACAGAGAGCTATGGGGACTGGATATTGCGGATGTGCTAGCGGCCATCTAGCAACCCATGTCCTCAGCTCTATGCACAAAATCCCGGTGACAGGTTCCCTTTAAAATAGCTAACATGTTCATTTTATTCTGCGGATGGATACAATTATGTCAATGCCAAATGTATGTGTAGTTTTTTTTTACTACTTTTGCACAATAATAGCACATCTCATGGGGAAAAGGTAGTTTTCGAGTTGCTGCATTCCATCTTCTTATTTTTCTGTCTTAGTAACCATATGAGGGCTTGTTTGTTGAGGGATAAATCATAGTTTTTAATAGAACTATTTTGAGGTACATAAAATATTATAACTTATTGATTCTCTGAGTGTTGTACCTTTTACTATAATTCTCAATAAAGTGTATTTAAAAAAAACTTATTTAACTTTTATAAACTTTTTTGTGTGAATGGAAAAAACTGTCAATTAGCCCATTTTTTTTTTTTTTTATCTGAATTGTTATCTGTGGAGCATAATTGCCATTCTTTTTACACAGAATTGTGGGCTTTGTTTTCTTAGGATGAGATGTAGTTTTCATTGGTATATTTTTTTTTTTGTAGATATAAAGAAAATCTTCCAGCTCACTAGGTACAGCTCATGACCAGTTCGATCCTGTGTTTGGGACCAGGCATTGAGGCATAGGGAGAATAACTTGTCCAGCATGTAGAGTAACGTACATCCAATCTTTATTTCATATCAAAGTGCACAAAAAAGTTTGGACTTTTTTTTCGTCATGAATAACGGAAAAAAACTGAACCGTTATATGTGCTCATAGACATGTATTAGAATGGAGCAAAATGGAATGCCTCTTAAAGGCTTCCATTTTGCTTTCCATCCTAAAATTCTGTTATATTCTGTTATAACTCTGTGCGAACCCGCCTTAAGCCTTATAATAGCTGCCAGTTCTTGGTCTGTACAGATCACTTTACTGCAGTCATCTCCTTATTCCAAGCAGGATTAGAATCACAGATATTACCTATACAGTATATAGATAACATCAGATCCCACATCTAGAATAAGTGATATGACAGCTTGTCTGCTCCCTCCTGACCTCTACACAGGTCACAGGGCATGCCTAGAAAACTTTCCCATAGAAGTCGATGAGGCCCCCTCCAGTCCATTGTGTCGGTGGACCATAGTGGCTGCTATAAAGCATATCTCTAAATGCTGTTAAAAAGAGCTCAGGAAAGATGTCCGCTCCCATAATTATGTTCAGGAAATATAGTTAAAAAAAAAATCTACAATTAGAAAATAAAAAGAGATAAAAAAAAAAAGGATATGTGTCACTATCTGGTTTTAACCGGCAGAAAAACATTTCTCTGACACATTCCCTTTATTCCCATTCATTATAATTTTTCTTGTGGTTGGAAAGGGGAAAAAAGCAATTACGCCCTTGATTTTTGCATGTTTTAATCACATCATTCACCATCTGGTTCAAATAACATGTTAACTTTATCGTCATGATCAGGGTTGCCAACCATCCAGAAATTTCTTGACAATCTGTAAAAAAAGGGACTTTTTTCCTGTGTCCCTAAAAAAAATTGACGTGTCTGTGATTTTTGGGAGGCTGGTGGTACTTGACTAGATTATTTTGGTAGTAATTATCATCATCTTACAGCTCACAGTAAATGCTGGTAGTGAGTTCTTATCAGTACATTGAGCTATAGACATATATTACTTATAATATTTGTCATCTATTATGATTTTCCAATTTGTCCATCAAATTTTTTGGCTGTCTGTGATTTTGGGATAAGTTGTCCAAAAAAAAGAAAAATTCTGGTTTGCAACCCTGGTCATGACAATTGCAATGATAGAATATGTGTGTGTATGGGGAGGGGGGGGGGGGGGGGTGCATGCAAACACAGTGAGAACTCTCTGCAGATGTTGTCTTTGGTTGGATTCAAACCTAAGACCTCAGTGCTGCTGCAAGTCACCAGTGCTAACCACGGAGCCACCATGCTGACCATGCTGCTGGGGTACCAGTCTGCTCTTTATGTCATGTGATATTCTTTCTTACCTAATATTGGCTAATGACTATTATTTTTTTCTATGTATTACAAGGTGATCTGCCAACCTCAACATGTCCTTATTTCCCCTCTCTCAAAGATCCTAGGTGGTTTCATTTGACTAACAAAAGTGTCAAGTGTGGACAGCTTAGTTCTTTACACAAAGGCCCCAAAAGTGGTGTGACTGAAACAATCGTCCCCTTCTGCTTGAGCCTGACCCTCAGTGTTGCCCGTCTTTGTCTGCTCCACCGTGCTCCCAGTGCCCAGCCGTTAGACTTATTTGCTTAGGAATTCTTGTGGATCTCTGTCTGCCAGGGTTTTTTTGTCTCCTGTACATGTATAAACTATAAAAGCAGGTTTTACTGCCAGAACAAGCTTTTTCAATATTGTGTAATGAATAGATTGTCAAAGCAATGCCTTTACCTTCTCAATGAATTCATTCCAAGTACACACTTCAGCCTCCTGTCTGCTAATGAAAACGCAACGCTTTTCAGTCCGTGCTATTTTAATATTTTAATACACCAGTGGCTGAAGATATTTTGTCAGCTTCTCGAAACCTGAGCCTCTTTCAGAAAACATGATTAGCCAGGCTCCTCTAATGCAAGCTTATCATCTGAGGTCCACTTTCCTTCAGCTGGCTGTTGGCCTGCCTCCAAACCATGAACACAGCTGTGGCCGAGGCTCGGAAAATGAAAACGCTAAATTTTGCTTGACACGAATGGAACTATCAACGCCCACCAATGGCAGCCATTATCTCTGTAAATCTGGACTTGCTTGCTCTCATTTAACCCTTTAAAAATGTGCGTAGACATCGCTAAAACATGACTCCTACCTAACGCCACTATAGATATTTCTTGACTTATGGTGGAATGACCAGTGGGCTAACATTTCTGATTGGGCGAGAGGATAATGGATTGCAACTACAGATAAAATATTGTTAGCCTGATGTTTCCCAATCCAATTCCAATGGAAAGTAGGAAGTCATACTAGAAATGGCAAGCTGATTTTAGTCTACTCAAAGATGCTGAACATGTAAAAAGGCAAAGCCAAAGTCAAATTCTAGCCATAATATAGTGATAGTTAAAGGGAACCTGTCATCACCTATATGCTTCCCATACTAACGACAGCATAAAGTAGAGACAGGTGAGTAGATTTTAGCGGTCTGTCATTTAAAAGTTAAAAGTAAGTGGTTGCCGAGAACCTACTTCCCAATCATTGCAGACTAGGCCTGGAAAAGAGTAACTTCCACCTGAGAAGAGTCATGGTTATTCATGAATTCCTGCTCTCCTTGCCACCTGCTGATGACTGACAGTCTTCTACCTAGTTTTCTCCCTTCCTCTCTAGGAGAGAACTGCCAATCATCAGCAGATGGGCGGAAGAGCAGGAGATTATGAATAACCAGGACTCTTCTCAGGTAGATTTGACTCTTTTCAAGGCATGTGCTGCAATTCTTATGATGCTGGTTCTCAGCAACCACTTGCTTTTAGCTCTTGAGTGACACACTGTTGAAATGAACATTTATGTCACTAATATATGCTGACCTCACTGAGTTGATGACAGGTTCCCTTTAACAATAATAGAATCCTTTAAGTGCCCCTACTTCAAAATTTTTATAAAAAATAAGTACAGAGGTTTCCTGGAAGTGGAAGAAGTTTTTCCAGGATTTCACCTACTGTAAAGTCAGAAATCAATGTCTTCCCAAACAAGCTTACTTGTTTGTGTTCTCCCACAATTTTATGCTCTACAGCACATTGCTGGGATTAATTGAGACCTGCCATTTATACAGACAGAGCAAAGAAATGGTTGTGAATACAAAGGTGAGAAAGCTGTCAGCTGTACTTGTTAAAGGGATTCTCCAGGAATTAATAAAATCAAATTACTGAAAATACTTAAATATTACTTTATTATAAACACATTCCCACATACCTATCATTAGTTATAATGGCTCGTTTTGTCTAGGGAGCAATCTTTAGGAGAAATAAAATGGCCGCCTTCCTATTAGTAGACAGAAAACCTGTCCTAATTAGGGATGACTGAGTCGATTCGCATAAAACCTTGTTAGAATACTGTACGGAGCAAATACTGTACATTAGAATGTATTGGCTCAGATGAGCCTTAGTTATTACTTTACGAAGTCTCGCAAGACTTCGGGTAATAACTTCAGAAATTAATTTCTACTGTTAAAAACCTTTTACCGAACTTGGGTTCGGTTCCAAGGTACCTCTTGGTACTGCCCCATACAGTATTCTAACGAACGGTAATATATTCGATAGTATATTGAATAATAAAGAAATATTCAATGGTATAGTGTTGTATACTATTCAATAATATGTAGTCGAAACTTAAATTTGGTCTTTACCTCAAACATACAGGAGAATACAGAATTCTTGGATTTACTAATCACAAAATCTGGTAATAAATACATATGTGAGACGTTTCGCAAACCCACAGCTAGAAATAGCTATATTGATTTTTCTAGCTGTCATCTGCCAAAATGGCTGACAAATATTTCCTCTGGTCAGTTCCGTAGGATAAAACGGAACTGCACAGAGGGACATACTTTTGAGATAGAGGCCAGTGAAATGAAAAGACAATTTATTGAAAAGGAATATCCTGAAAACTTAGTGGAGGAGTCACCTAACCAAATTAGGAAATTAGATAGAAGAGAGTTTTTTGAGAAGGAAGACAACAAAGATGAAAATGAGAAAGATAAAACACAAAATAAAGAAGAAGTCATTAGGATTGTTCTTCCATTTAATGAGAATTATAGGATGATTCTGAAAATTATTAAAACCCATTGGCACCATGTGCTGAATGACAAAATTGTGGGACATCTACTTCCGACTGTTCCGACGATCACCTTCACTAGGGCACCTAATCTAGGTATTAAGGTGGTCCCTACTGTAAAACCGTGGAAACAGAATAAGTTGAGTTTTTCAGGAACCTGGCTGAGTCTGAAGGGTTTTTACAAATGTGGAAGGTGCATGGGTTGTAGAATGTATAAGAAACCCCGCCTGATGACCACTGTCCCCTCGACTCAGAATGATTTTAATTGGGAGATAGAAGATTGTCTCACATGTGACTCCAGTGGAGTTATCTACCTTCTCCAGTGTCCTTGCAATGGCCAAGAAAAAAAAAAAGTGGCAGAGCATATTGCTAACATCAGGAAGGGGTACGATAAATAATCCCTATCTAAACATTACAAAGATGTACACAATCAGGATCCATCTAGTCTGATGTTTGTGGCACTGGAGAGGGTGGAGAAACACTGGAGAGGCGGTGATTTTATTAGACAAATGTCTAGGATAGAATCCAGACGCATTTATGAATTTGGATCTCTACAACCGAAAGGTCTTAATTCGGAGTTGGAGATTTTTGGATTCATGTAGGTTGGGTGTCTTGTGGCCGACGGCACGTCGCATGCCAGGCCGTTTATCGGCGCTGCGACGTGTCCTTGGCTCCAAAATACCCACCCTTTCTTCTCTATCAAGTTTCAAGGATTTTATTACATTTCAAGAATCCTATAAATCTCCAACTTTCAACTTTTGAAGTTCCTCAAATCTATTATAAATGTTGGGGAGTATTTATAGTTTTATGTTTGAATTTTAATCTCAATAATTTGTTTAATACTATTTTATTATTAAAATGTGATTGTATAAGTGTTGGCAAGCAGATATTAAGTTTATATTCCATACATGAGTATGCCACACCAACTAGGACATCTGGGCAAAAAAATGCATGTGTCCCTAAAAAAACGCATGGGAACCGCAAGTAGGAAAAAGACATCAATGCTGTATAGAACTACTCCCTGATTATGTGTGAGGATCTCCTGACTAATTGGGAACAGCATGAACAGCAGGTGCTGGAGATTTGGGAAGTAATTGAGGAATGGATAAAAATGGAGGCCAAGCAGGCAGACACTTGACCACTGAGGAAGGGAGAGTGAATCTACCCGAAACGCGTATGGTGAAACAAGAATGAAAAATTCTTACAGTTAAAGAATAACTACTTTATCGGCGAAAAGCTGTACTGAAGGAAATTGCGGAACAGAGGGTCAACTCTCGCGATCTTTGGAACTCCCGCGAAATTTGAACCAGCTTGCTGTAAGGAGCGATCAAATAAGCCGGCAGACATTTAAAGCTCCGCTCAAGCAAAAGGGAGACAGCAGACACCAGACGGTAAGCCAAATACCGATTTTAAAGTTTACCTCGACTTTAGAAGGAAATGTCATAAGAGACTTTTTATCCAAACATTATCAGGATTTGTGTGAATACATTACGTTCCCAGAGGAAATATACCTACAATATTTAAAGTGGCATTCATTTTTTCAATCTGTCACAGAGGAAATACCTTCACCTTCACAATAACAGCATTTATAAAACCTGGACAATACTTGAAGTTCTTGGTGTGGGATATATATCATTATTTATCGACTACATATTATTGAATAGTATCCAACACTATACCATTGAATATTTCTTTATTATTCAATATACTATCGAATATATTATCGATTATATCTACCATAGTATATGTGATTGTAGTTTTTGTATGTTATTGCTTCAGTTCACTGTTTTTATTATTTTTATTACTTGAATTTTATGGGGATGTATTAATAAAATATTTTCTGCATATGTCAATTTGGTTGCCAAGTGTATGAGTGCCCGCTCATTTCTTCATTATTACATTTATTTTTCAACAGAGGGTGGGGTGATTTCCTCCATATGAGCTTGTAGCACCACTCCGTAACTACTAAGTAGTGAGCCACCACAACCTACCATAATTTTTGAAGTATTCTAACAAAGTTTATGCAAATCGACTTTGGATGTTTCATCCGAAGTCAATTCGCTCATCCCTAGTCCTAATCACACAACAGGACAAGATACTTCTGAACACTGAGCTAAAGAGCTGCCTCAGCCTTCTAATGACCTCCATTCCTACAGAGTTTCAGCTAAAGAGTTTATCATCTGTAATCAGGATTATAATCCCTGACAAGCAGAGCAGAGAGGAGGATGAGGTAGCTCCTTACCTCAGTGTTGTGATGTAACTTGTCCTGCTGTGTGATTAGGATAGGTTCTGTGTGTACTAATAGGACAGCTGACATTTTATTTCCCTTGATGCTTGCTCTTTAGACAAAACAAGCCATAACTAATGAAAGGTATTCGGGTATTTATTTATAATAAAGTATTATTTAAGAATTTTCAGTCATTTTATTTTATTAATTCCCCCCAAAAAACCTTTAAATCCGGCATCTATTCCTCCCAACTCCACAATAAACATGCTCGACTGACCAAGTGCAGTATCAGTCAATCAGACATGCTAAAATCAACATGCCTGATCTATTCTTCTCCTCACAACTAACATCAGGCAGGGATTCAGAAGATCCTCATGTACATTAGATAGTAGGCAATTTTGCTGACATCAGTGGGATCATCTGACGTTTATATGATGTGTGTGGCCAGATTTGGTCCACACAAGGACTCATACATACTGTATGGCACTATTTTATATAGTAAGGCTGTTGGTCTCCACTGTTTCCTACTATTTCTTATCTTCATGACTAAAAAGCCCAATATAATAGAATATCCATCGTCATGCTTTATTTCTGTCATAAAAAGAAAACCAGATAAATATTGGCATCGGGAACAAAGTTTCTCTCAAGGCAAACAAAATCAAAGACTGATAGTCGTAGGTTGTGCTGGCGGAGTATAAAAGACCATGTTCTTATCTTACAGGAATCTCTTCCTTGTTCTTGGATAGTATAAAAAGTACATTGTGACACAAAAATTTGATCATATCAAGTCCACAGAAATCAACTGTTGTCATATCAAAGAAGCAACAAAGACAAAAGATTCCTGACTGGGGTCTAGGAATTCACATGATGAATTCACATTGGTGCAGCATCTTTGTATTATTACTGATATGATAATGTCCATGTATTATATTATATATAATGGATCATAGGATTTGTTAGTAGGATCATTGCCTACTGCAGTTTTATTAATAAAAAAAAACATGATTTTACATTCCAGCTTGACATAAATAATAATCGGTGGGATCTATAGCAGCAAGCATTGTTTGTTTTCAGTCTGAAACCTCTTACTGTCTGTATGTAATGGTAAAATGGTCTCCAAATACTAATCAGACACTGACTAAATAAATAGCAGCTGCACTCGAAGAAGCCCTGGGTGAAGTCATTGGTAGGAGCAAGAAATCTGCGCTGAGCTTGGACGGTTTGTGATGGGACAAAGTCATAGACCCATATCTGCCTGATGGCTTAGGTTGGACTTTGATCAAGCAGAGTGCAGCTGCCCAGTCACAATACAGAAAATGGGCCAAAGGAAGTGCCAAAAGCTGACCTCATCAGCTGTTTCTTAACTACCAGACTCCTATAAAGACTCCTAGACAATTCTGTAGCTTTACGGAAGCGTGCAGGTACGTTTGAGTGTGTCCAAGAGTCAGCTCCTTCATAGTTTTCACACACATCATAACGTCCTCATGTAGAGGACACAATTTAACATTAGCCATTCACATGAGGTAAGTTTTGGCCAAACCCTTGTTGGCCGACAGCTGTTTCTTTCAACTCCATCATAAATATACATCCACAGCTTGGCCAAGTATGAATATTTATTTCAGTGAGGGGACGGGAATAAGACCTTGCCAGACCCCTCTGGCAGGTGTTGAGCTCCTGCTAAAACAAAGGATCAGGCATGTTTGAAATTCAATATGACCAGTCATTCTTAAATCAGAAGTTAAGGTGATCATGGTGTCTCATCTCTCCCCCATTTCCAGATGTTAGGGGACAGAAAAATTTTACATGTAGGATTTCAAAGTTGGCAATTTGTTGTTCCAGGAGAGAAGTCTGACAGTGGCTTATTTATGATGGAGCATAAGGAAATAGATTTTTTACTTAGGCTACTTTCAAATCTGTGGCACAGCTCTCCGGCAGGCTGTTCCGATAGAGAATTCTAAGAAATGGCTGGACAAAAAACATTGTGTGCAGCGGTTTTTGTCTGGCCGAATCCTGGCATATTTGCCGGGCAGCTGCTGGATCTCTGCCAGATACCATTGTAGTCAATAGGGTCCAGCAGACAGGCGACACTATCCGGCAATGCCAGATTTGGAGAACTCCAGCAAGCTGTTCTCTTCCAGAAGCCAGAGAGCTGTATTTCAAATGTGAAGCTAGCCTGACATATTGCCTTTATTTTGCTTTGTTAGCCATTTTTGCAAAAGCGTCATCAAAAGTGAAGCCAATTTCAATTAACTTCTCCAAAAAAAATTGTACTTTCGTATTGACAGAACATGTATTACCACCTGAAGGCACTCTGTGTACCACGCTGTGGTGGCACTGGTAGGGGACACATTTTTGTTTCCATTTCAAAAAAGGTTGTCTTCATAACCCCTTCAAACGACAACTATTTATGATCTCTCCTCTTCACAGTTATCTGCTAAAGCCTTAAAGGGGTTGACCAACAACCTCAACACATGTTTTTTAAATACCACCCTCACCCTACACTTACCTGCTCTTCCCAACTGGGTTCTGACTCCATGGGTCTGTAGCTCTCTTCTGTGAAGACCACAGAACAGAGCCAGGGACGCAAAACTGAGCAGTGGGGAATAGGTAAGTATGATTCTCCAGTCCAGTGGGGTGGGGGTGGTATTTACAAAGCATGTCAGTGTTGGACAACCCGTTAAGCATTAACATTTTCCTGAAAAGGCATAGATGACCCTCTTGAGTTGGTGGCATTCAGTGACACTCATGGGGAATTGCCATGCACTGGCAATCAATGTTTTTTTCTTTTTATATACACTTTTCACGATTTTCACGCCAGATTCTGGGGATCATTTTTCTAATTCTTTGTGTCACAGCTGGAATAGCTCACTTACTGTACGTCAGTGGGACATAGTTGTTATTAAAGACATAATGTTTGGTAGGGATGTCAGATTATTGTATGGCTAGCAGCCAGGTTTCAGCTGAATGTTTTATTAACGTGAGTTTAACAATGGTATCTGGAAGAGAAGGGCATTTAAAGGACATGCATGCAAAAGCAATTATACAGGCTTCCTTTTGTGTAAAACCCGACACCACTGATATTAATTCTACAAAAAATAGGTGAGTAAAATTTTTGGCAACACCTACTCATTGGCAGAACGGAGTACAGTTAAATACTCAGGGGAGATGTGGCTTTTATTATGACTTTTGCAAAGTACTAAAATTAATGTTCACCTTCCCACATCAGCTTACATATAGAATGTATATAAAAAAAAAGAGTAAGAATGAACTTGTATTGAGTATCTTGAGTTGATATTATACTACCGAGCTGAATTCATCATTCTGCATCCTTCAGAGCTGAAATCTCTCTCGATGTTCCTACCTGGTTTAACATCTACACATTGCATGTGCTGCTGATTCTAGGAAGTATAGGGGCACATTTATTAAGACCAGCATTTTAGACGCTGGTCTTAATAAACCTATAAGCTGGCGGTGGTTCCGCCGAAGTTATGAAGAGGTGCTGGTTTCTTCATAATTTCGGCAGATCCTCCACCAGTTGTAAATGTAAGACAGCTTCCGAGCTGTCTTACATTTAGACCTTTTTCTACACCTAAACCAGGCGTACAAAATGGTAGATGAGACGGGCCTGCTGTCTCCTTCCCTGTCCACATCACTTTTTTAGACCTGGAGTAAGCGGGGAGAAGTCGCAGATTGCAGTGCAACTAGCTGTTGTGGCACAATCTGCACCTGAAATATGCCTAATGGGTGTATTTCAGTTTAATAAATGACCCCCATAGTCTTTACACCAGTTAATTTAGCTAGTCTAGAAGGTTGACATAGAAGACTTGTACAGGTTTAGTACAATTTAATTTTCTTTTTTTATCCCATGGCAGTCTGGTGTACACTATGCCTTAACCTCCACAGCACTGTAAGAAGAAGGTCCAGAGTAGAGCCATATTATTACAGCAGCTGTAGCCATATGTCCCTGACAGCAGTGGACGTACTATATGTGCAACCTGTGGACAGGGGCCATGCAGGTAGAGGGGGTCCTCTATCACTTTGAAAGCAATAAACAGCATCCCACTATTAGATTGACATTATCTATTACATTTCATAGTTCTTAAAGGGGTTATCCCAAGACCTCATAGTACATGACAACCTCTTTCTAACAAAGCTACCAGCCCTGTACCTCACATGGATCCAGAGATCTCCCCATTCATTGTTCTGCTAGAAGACAGAAGAGAAGGCGGGCTGCGCAAGCAAGTGGATTAAGGTTTGGTTACCAAATATGCCGATTTTTCTCACACGTGTGCAAAACGCATTACAATGTTTTGCACTCGCGCGGAAAAATCGTGCATTTTCCCACAACGCACCCGCCTCTTATCCAGGCAAAAAACATGACGCCCGTGTGAAAGAGGCCTTTCCGCAAAACACAGACACCGGCAATGTGCGTTACGCATTTTGCGGACCGCACATCGCAGGCACTCTCATAGTAAATGCCTTTTCTTGTCCGCAATTGCAGACAAGAATAGGACATGTTCTATTTTTAATTTTTTTTCAAATATAGTTTTTATTAGGAATGTTCTATTTTTTTGCGGATCCAGAAGTGTGGATCCGCAAATGAGGATGTAGACAGCACTTGAAAATGAATGGGTCCGCACCTGTTCCGTAAAATTGCAGGACAGATGCGGACCCATTTTGCGGACGTGTAAATGGACCCTTAAGGGGACTGGTTCTTTCTCAGGGGTGTGTCCTTTCTGCTGCAGCTGCTGGCAGTTGGGGGATGAACTGAGCACTTGGTTTTATCTCAGTGAGCAGGACAGAGAAATTAGAAAATGAGCAAACAGCAGGTGGTGTACAAAGCCAGATTTCAGTGAATAACTAATAATAACTAATAAGTGGCTATGCTAAATTTTTAATTGCATGCAATTACAAAAGTATTCAGTGCTGGTTTGAAAACTGTAGAATTTATGGAACAATCCTTTTAATTACTGGTGGATTTTTGGAGAGACACAAAGCGAGAGGTGTACTGTGAAAAGGAGGATGCTCTATGATTGCAGAGCAAGGGGCCCATATGCTGTTTTTCCATGGGGCCCTCAGCTGTCTATGTCAGCCCCTGGTTCCATAGTAGGAGTGCACCTGCTGTAACCAATTGGTCTGCAGTGTTTTAACCCCCTGTATGCCACAGTCAATCAGACACAATCAAACAGGATGCAACCTCGTGTCACTGAAAAACCAGGGGCTATCTTCTAGTATAGCCAGTTGATTGCACATGCTTATAGATGCCCTAGCAACTGCCCATGCATTTAACATACATAGGGTAATATGATAAACTGGCATATAAAGTATGAAGATGCAGTCATTTTACAAAGTGAAAACATTTCGAATTAAACAAATATTGATGACCCAACCTCAGAATCAGTCATCAATATCTGATCGGTGAGTGTCTGACTGATCAGTTGGTGGAAAGGGACTCTGCAACCTGTAAAGAGGCTGCAGCGCATGTCCGAGTGCCATGGCTCCTTCAGACAGTGGTGGTACCAGGAGTTGGACCTCCACCTATCAGATATTAATCCCTTAGGCCTCTTTCACATGGGCGAGATTTCCACGCGGGTGCAATGCATGAGGTGAACGCATTGCACCCGCACTGAATCCGGACCCATTAATTTCTATGGGGCTTTGCACATGAGCGGTGATTTTCACGCATCACTTGTGCGTTTAATGAAAATCGCAGCATGCTCTATTTTGTGCGTTTTTCACGCATAGTAGTGAATGGGGCTGCGTGAAAATCGCAAGCATCCGCAAGCAAGTGCGGATGCGGTGTGATTTTCATGCATGGTTGCTAGGAGATAATCGGGACGGGGACCCGATCATCATTATTATTTTCCCTTATAACATGGTTATAAGGGAAAATAATAGCATTTTTAATACAGAATGCTTAGTAAAATAGGACTGGAGGGGTTAAAAAATTAAGTACATTTAACTCACCTCACCCACTTGTTCGCGTAGCCCGGCTTCTCTTCTTTCTTCTTCTTTGAGGAAAAGGACCTGTGGTGACGTCACTGCGCTCATCACATAGTCCGTCACATGATCCATCACCATGGTGATGGATTATGTGATGGACCATGTGATGAGCACAGTGATGTCATCAAAGGTCCTTTACCCAGGTTCGGAAGAAAGAAGAAAGAAGAGAAGCCGGGTGGATTAAGGTGAGTTAAATTATTATATATTTTTTTAACCCCTCCAGCCCTATTTTACTAAGCATTCTGTATTAAGAATGCTATTATTTTTCCTTATAACCATGTTATAAGGTAAAATAATTACATCTACGCAATCTTGAACCCAAACGCATTACACCCGCGCGATAAAACTGACTGAAATTGCGTACCTACTTACGCGGGTTTGCCGCAATGCTCCCGGGACGCATCCTGAGCCAAAACGTGACGCCCGTGTGAAAGAGGCCTTAGTGACTAGCCTGTTTTGGGCCTTACTGACCAAGCTTTTTTTTTCCTTTTTTCATCGTTGAGTTCCAAGAGCTATAACTCTTTAATTTTTCCATCTATATAGCTTTATGAGGGCTTGTTTTTTGCGGGACAAGTTGCAGTTTTTAATAGCGCCATTTTGGGGTACACATGACTTTCTGATTAACTTTTATTAACTCTTTCTTGGAGGGAGATGGGAAAAATAGCAATACTGCCACTGCGTTTTTACATTATAAATTAGGCGTTAATTTTTTAGCATAAATAACATAATATCTTTGTTCTCTGGGTGAGTACGATTACAGTGATACCAAATACATTTTACAACTTTTTTGCAATAAAACCCCTTTTTTTTAAAAGAAAAAAATGATTTTTGCATTGCCACTTCCCAAGACCCATAACTTTTTCCTTTTTCTTTCTATGGAGTTGCGTGAGGGCTTGATTTTTGCAGGATAAATTGTATTTTTTTATTGGTATCCTTTTGGAGTAAATGGCGCTTTTTGATCATGTCTCTTTTTTTTTTTTTTTTTACGGCATTCACCGTAGGGGATCATTTACATGATATTTATGTAGTCAGGGTCGTTACGGACGCGGCAATACCAAACATATGGGGAAGATTTTTTTTTGCAATTCTTTTCATTGAAAAGCTTATTTTCAATTGGAAAAAAAAAACGTAATTGTGTTTTGAGTAAATGAGTTTTTTTTTACCACTTAATAGTCCCACAAGGGGACTATAACAGACAGCTTTTTGATTGCTTTTCAAATGCAATACACTATCCCTATAGTGCATTGCATTTTAACGGCAATGCTATTCTGACATTAAACAGCAGGCTGGAAATTACTCAAGGCTGGTCTGGGGTCTACATCAGACCCCAGGCAGCCTTCACACACATTGGCACCCTGCGATCACATTTGCAGGGTGCCGATGGGAGACAGAGGTAGTCCACTCCCTCTGTCAGCACTTTACACGCGGAAGGCGCCATTGCCCGCAGCGCGTAAAGTGTTAAACAGCCCGGATCGGCACTCCTGCCGGTCCAGACTGTAAGAGCAGGGCCGTGGCTCTCATGTGAGAGCTGGGTCCCCGCTGCACGAGGGACCCGTGCAGCACTTAGACTGGGCTGCCATAAAATAGCGGCTGCCCAGCCTAAAGCCTCTTAGTGACCGCCGTAAAAACACATATGGTTGGTTACTAAGGGGTTAATGACGTGTGAAAATACTGATGGGTCATCAGTATTTGATCGCTGGTAAACCCCATTAAGATGATTGATGAAAAGCGTATAAAATGGAAACAAAGGTAAAGCTAAATTTATGAGTCTTGATCTGGTTGAAGGGGTTAAGAACAGAATAAAGCTGGACAGTTACAATTGGGCTCTTTCTTGCTATGGCGCATTTTTACTTGATTTTTGTTGGCACGTTATAACATTGTCACTACAGCCCTGTCTTCTTTTAGTACAGACTCGCCACAAATACAATTCTGATGCTTGTTTTGGGGGCTGGAGCAGAAAATCTCTCATTTTCAGCCCTTATTCTGCTCTCAGCAGAGACTCCTAGTAATGTTAATTTGCTTTTTAGTGAAGGATATTTTGACAGCTGCAAGTTACATCTACTCACCAAGAAAATTACAAATGCAAAGGTCAGGCTTACTGTGACTATAGGCTCAGGAGTGCTGCAGAGGCACGTCAGAAGACTCAGTGTATATCAGTTTCTGTTGATTTCTAAATTTATAGCTGCACATACGTGTAGTTGTACAGTGCAGGTTTACCCCCATAAAGAGGTTT
The DNA here is from genome assembly GCF_014858855.1 of Bufo gargarizans. Taxonomy (NCBI): domain Eukaryota; kingdom Metazoa; phylum Chordata; class Amphibia; order Anura; family Bufonidae; genus Bufo; species Bufo gargarizans. The sequence goes on along the minus strand of NC_058081.1, from coordinate 484,215,587 downwards.
TCCTGTTTGCATTAACATGCTGTCTAAACAGGGAAAAATTATTTTCTATGGGGACAAGTGTGGGGACACTGTATTGATCGCTTTTTTCATACAGTAAAGGTGATTGCTGCATGTATATGCAATTCTCATGTCTGCAGACGATCAGGTAATTATCAGGTTTGTTCCTGATAATTGCCTGAAATATCAGTCCATCTAAAAGGACCTTTAAAGGAGTTTTTCCCACTACAGCAAATAGCATTTATTATGCAGAGAAAGTTTCCATGGTTACAACCGCCCTTCAGTCCAGCAGCGGTGGCTTTGCTTGCACACTATAGAAAAAAGTACCTGCCTACGTGAGCTTCCAATGTCTTGGAGACCAGAGTCCCTGGCATTTTTTCTTATAGCGTGCATAGGGTGGCCACTGGCTTCAACCCAGAAAGCCGAACCTCACTGACCACGCCCCCAAACAGATAAACCACGCCCCTGCTCAATGAAGCCACACCCCCATCGCTGGCCAGGAAAAATGGGGAGGAGAGGGAAGAACTTTCTGAGGTTAAGGTGAACTGAGGCAGCGGGGGTGCTTCTCTCCCCCTCATTCAGCCACAGGGAGCCATGTCTGCAGGCTCTAGTGATGTGACTGACTGGGGTGAGAGAAGCCTCAGTCAGTAGCTGCAGCTCACACTCAGACAGCGTGAGCTACTGAAAAGGTGGACATTCCTGCGTCTGTCCAGGTCCTGCACCAGGACAGGGAGCCAAAACTCTGGACTGTCCGGCCTAAAACCGGACGTCTAGCCACCCTAAGTGTGCAAGCACAAGCACCACTATTGGATTACGGGGTGATTGTAAACCATGGAAGCGAGACGTGTATAATGTGAACCAAGCCAACAAAGGAAGCAATATGGATAATAATACATTAGTAAGTGCCTTGTATTTACTTTCTCTACATGATAAATGGATGCGGACAGCACACATATAACATTTGTGTGCTGTCCATATGTTTTTGCGGCCCCATAGAAATGAATGGGTCCGCATTTGATCCGTAAAATATGCAAACCGTTTTGCTGGCTTGGTTCATTTTTCCATCACATTATATACTGCTTGTTTCCATGGTTACAACCACCCTGTAATCCATCAGTGGTGCTCGTGCTTGCACACTATAGGTAAAAATGCCGGCCTCTCTGGTGACCGGGACCATGGGAGCTCAAGTAAGCTGGTACTTTTTTCTATAGTGTACAAGCACAGCCATGTTGCTGGACTGCAGGGTGGTCGTAACCATGGAAGCTTTCTCTGCATAATAAATGTCATTTGCTGAAGTGGCAAAACCCCTTTAGGGGTCCCTTGCTTCATTTTCAAGTAAAAGTACTTCACTCCATATGCAAATGAAAAAGTTAGGTGCAATGAAGGTGGGCCCAAGCCAACTATGTGCACCTTTTCTCCTCTTGCTTCATCTGCCAGACCCTCCTTCTTGGATGACAGGGCCAGGCGAGATAACTATGCACGTACCTGGTCCTGTCAATGAAGAAGTAGAGGCAGGGGCTGGCAGATGAAGCAGAAGGAGCAAGTGCAGCGATCCGCAGGGAGAAAGCCAGAAGGAGGGAAGTAGTAACTGTGATAGGAGTGGTGGTGGTTCGTGGTGGCTGTCATGACTCCAATGCTCTATGGACCATGCAGTGAATGGAGGGGCACAACCCTTCTTCTCCTTGGGGCATACCCTGGTATTGGTGCTCCTACTTGATGGTGGCTGGGGTGTCCTTGATGTTAAGTAGATGTGTGCAAGGCAGGAGGGTGGGCGTAGGTATCAGGCAAATGATGGTGTTGTCAATGACAAGGCCTATCTGGTTACAAGAAACAAAGTCTGTCTTTACTAAATAAAAGATTCATTCTCTTTCCCTCAGATGTAGTCTTTCAGTTAGATTGTTCTCTAGCAGTTTTCAGTCTCATAGATGAGGATTCACTGGTCCAGGCTTCTCTCCAGGCCTACATCTCAAGAGCTCACACATACACGTGTTGCCTGTAGCTCTGATCATTAGACTCTCTACTCCACAAACCCGGGGTGAAGGTCCAGCCTGTCTCATAGCAACCTAACTAGGACTTCCAGTGTTAACTAGTTGTTGCCCGTACATAACCATTTGGGATATATAGTACATAGTGCAAGGGAAAGAGTATTTTAAAAACAAATCACAACATTTAGCTCTTAGCATCAGCTTCTTAGCAGTGATCCTAGATTACTTTAACCTTTTTGCAGTGATCCTGTGGGTAAGTGTACAAGGGTGTACAGAGTGGTTTGGGCCCACCCTCAATGCACTTAACTGCTTATTTGCAGGTGGGTAAAAAGTAATTTTTTTCATTAAAATGAATCAGCAGATCATTAAAAGGTTTGTCTCACTTCAGTAAGTGTCATTTATCATGTAGAGAAAGTTAATACAAGGCACTTATTAATATATTGTTATTATCCATATTGCTTCCTTTGCTGGCTTGATTCATTTGTCTGTCACATTATACACTGTCCTAATCATACAGCAGGATGAGATACTTCAGAACACTGAGCTGTCTCATCCTCCTCTCATACATGTAAGGGATTATGATCCTGAATACAGATTATAAGATCTTCAGGTGAATCTCTGTGGCAATGGAGTTCATGAGGAGACATGAAGTACAGAGAGGACGGACAGGACAGGCTGTGGTAATGTGGGGCTGTGGTAATGGAGACTGCATACAAGTGCTGCTCCTCATTACTACACCCTGCCCTCCTCTCTGGACTTCATGTCTACTCATGAACTCCATTCCTACAGAGATTCAGCTGAAGATCTTATCATCTGTAGTCAAGACCATAATCCCTGACAAGCAGATCAGAGAGGAGGATGAGGCAGCTCTTTACCTCAGTGTTATGAAGTAACTTGTCCTGCTCTGTGATTAGGACAGGTTCTGTGTGGACTAATAGGATGACAGCCATTTTATTTCTCCTAATGATTGCTCTGCAGACAATACGTGCCACTATAGCTAATGAAAGGCATTTGGGAATATGTTTATAATAAAGTAATATTTAAGTATTTTTTATTTTCTTATTTCCCAGAGAACCCCTTTAAGGTACCCACTAGTAACGGTGCAGACAGATCTCCAGTCTCTGCACCAGAGCTGTGCCCACACCATCATATACATACTATTGAATTGTACAACAATAAAGGGGTTGTGCAGTGCAAAGATACTGATGACCTATCCTCAGGACAATTCATCAATATCAGATTGGAGGGGGTCCAACTCCCGGCAGCCACACCGATCAGCTGTTTGACGGATCTAAAGACTCCCATGCAAGTAGTGTTCCATGTCAAAATTACCTGGGCATTGTCTCGCATTTAGATGCAGCTTAGTGTAATTACAACTGCTCTGTCTTGTTCAATTGAATGGGTTGAGCAGTTGTAATTACATCCACAGCCACTGCAAATGAGATGGCACGCAGGTAATTTTGAAGATGAAGCAGCACAATTACCACTGCCCCTTCAAGCAGTTGATTGGCGGGGGTGCCAGGAGTTGGAACCCACCAATCTGAAATTGATGACCTATCCTGAGACTAGATCATCAGTATTTTTGCACTGCACAACCCCTTTAACAGCCCCCTACTCATGACCTAATACTATGAAAAATTGAACAGTTTTCTAATATAATTTCTGTGTCTCGTGGTAAAAAATTTTCCTGGTCATGTGATAATTACTGTTGAGCGAATCGATGTATCTGAAGTGGACTTCGATCCGAATTTCAGGGAAAACTCAATTCGCCGCTAAGCCAAATTTCCTCATGCTTCGTGGTAACAAATCAATTTTCACTGAAATGACTGTAAAAAAAAAAAAACAATCATACTCACCTCATCCATTTGAGCTATTCCCCATCTTACAAAGAAATGCACTTTAATGACGAAGTAATTAGTCACGAAGCAAATTTCTTTGTGAAATTCTGTTAAAGCAGCTGAATCTAATTTTTGTAAACTTCACTCATCTCTCGTGATAATCGATGTGTACGTGATAAATACAGATATGAGCCTGAATGAATTGTTTTAAGTCACTAGTCGCCTCCCTCAATCCGTACATACTGATGACTCAGGTTATGGTTCCATGCATGAGCAGCGTATTAGATGCCAAGGACAAAACTGAATTCTGTCCCAGGAGACCAGAAGATCTTTCCCATAGCCTTTCTTTGGGAAAAGCTTTTCTGATCTCCTAGGACCAGATCTGATCCTCACCCTTGCTCCCAATATACAGGTCATAATATGAGCTTGAGTATGAGAGCCATTACTGATATTCGCTCACCCTTTTTCTGTTCTCTGACATTTCTCTTCACCTGTATCCACACCCTCATCTTCTGTGTCCTCATGGTGATGTAAGGCTGTAAAAATAATGCCCGACTCTGGATGGGTCCCAGCTGAGGAGAATGATACAGTATGGAAAATGAAACCTGTCATTGCGTGAATAGAATAGACAGATTCCAAAGATGTAATTATTATTCCTGAACTCCCTTTCAGTCCCCCACAGTAACGACCCTTGTTTTGTATGGTAATGAAGTATCTATGAGTCCGCGTGCTATTAGTCTGGTTGATGCATTATGATGCAGAGCACAGATCAGCTATAAGTTTACTGAAAGGGAGTGAAAGTGAGTTCAGAGAATATAATTAAAGAGATGACATATTAGTTTTTAGGGAGAGTTCACATCACAGTTATTTTTCCGTTCTTCTGACCTGTCAGTAGAACAGAAAAAATAAAAAAAAAACAGATCTTGTGCATCAGTTATGCACATTTGGCATCCGCTTGGGCCATGTCCGCTTGAGATCGTTTTTTGTATACGGAATAAAGGTATGCATGCAGTACTTTTCTTCCGTCTAAAAAAACGGATCTCAGAGGGTAATGGCTTAAACGGATGCCAAAAGTGCATAATTGATGACCGGATCTTTTCTTTACAGGATATTTTTTACCTTTTCTGTCCTTTTTGGTAATGCAACTGTGTTGTCCAGTGGCTGCCCCAAGGGATTGCCTAAGTATTTTAGTATTTTGGGTAACTATTATTGTCTCACCTGCTAAAGTACGTCTTATCTGGTAAAGCAGATCTAGAAGAAAGACCGATAGGTAGCACTGATGCAGCAGAGCAGATGAACAGGTGTAACGGAGGTAGCGTACTTGTGTAGTAGAACTTGGATGTCACTGTAGCCAGACTGGTGACCCACTGTAGCAGAGTTGTAGGTCCAAGATGTCCAATGCAGTAGTGCTCTAGGCCCAATGCAGCAGATCTGAACTGAAGACTGAAGTAGCAGGGTTGAACTGAAGACGCATAGTTGAACAGATGTACCAGCATTGATTTGAAGTAGCAGAACTGAACTGATGTAACAGTGTTGAATTTATGTAGCAGGGTTGCACTGAAGTAGCAGAGCTGGACTAGTGGCTGATGCGAACATTAAAGTATCTGAGCTTAGCAGCCAATCTGCAGGAATGTCGGTAAGTAACCTGAATAATCAGGTGGCGCCCTGATGCCCGAGCTCAGTTTAAATGACCTAAGGGGATGACATCATCAGTGCATGCCGGGTCGCCATGGCAACCTAATGCACATGACAAGAGACTGAGCCAGCTAGAGGAGAGAAGAGAGACAGTACATGAAAGTAATGGGAATACATGCCACACATGTCAAAATAAAAAATGCATCATCTCATCATGATGAAAAGTGATAGTCAAAAATGGTTTCCAGAGTTGCATTTCTAAAGATCTAGGTGTGTTCAGTATAGAAGTGATCTAGGCACAACCATCAGCTTGGAAATACTATAATTTCAGATTTCCTATGGGTATTAATATTTAAAAGTTATTACAAAGGACGTGCTGTTTAAAAAACCCATTTAAAGCCCCAAATACCCTATTAAGGGAATTGTAAGCTAATAGAGGGCCCTAATAAGTGGGAGTGGCTACAGAGAACCACTCTCTGGGGGACTGCCACATTGGTACATTACACTGACAGTTCAGTGATTTCAATGGGGATTATGTACTGTGGTGCTTGCATGCTTGTGACCCCTTCAGAATTTTCTATATTTCTGCATTAATTTGACCTAAAACTACATCAAATTTCCACACAAGTCCTAAAAGTAGATAAAGATAACCAAATCAAACAAACGAGTCAAAACTATTAGACTTGATCATTTATTTGTCTGTGAATGACAAAAGTATGTGAACCTTTGCTGACAGTATCTGCTCTGACCCATTTGCGCAACAATTACTGCAACTACATGTTTCCGGTAATTGTTGATTAGTCCTGCACATCGGATTGGAGTAATTTTAGCCCATTTCCTCCTATGAACTGCTTGCTTCAGGTCCTTACACAACATTTCTATTGGATTAACAGCTGGACTTTGACTTGACCGTTCCAAAACTTTAAAATGTCTTCTGAAACTGTTCTTTGGTAAAACAACTTTTGCGCTTAGGTGTATTGCCTTGCTGCATGACCTATGTTCTCTTGAGATTCAGGTTGTAGGCAGATGTCCTAACATTTTCCTTTAGAATTTGCTGGTATAATTCGGAATTCAGAGTTCCATTAATGATGGCAAGCTGTCCTTACCAAGATACAGCAAAACAGGCCCAAACCATGACACTACTACCACCATGTTTCACAACTGGGAAGATGCTTTTATGCTGGAATGCAAAGCTTTACTTTCTTTAAACACAGTGCTTAGCATGTTCTGCAGTGGTTTTCTCCTTGTAGTCCTGCCATGCACACTTTTGTTGTTCAGTGTCTTCCAGATGGTGGACTCATGAACATTACCTAATGTGAAAAAGGCCTTTAGTTGCTTAGAAGTTGCTCTACTGTAATGGTCTCAAATTTCTTCCATTTGTATACAATCTCACTGTGGACTGGGGGACTCCAAACTTTTTGATTTTGTAACCTTTTAAAGCGTGATGAGTAGAGATGAGCGAACCAAAGCTGACAAAGTAGAATTAAATCCTAATTTCAGGAATTATTCGATTTGCATCGAATCAGAATTTCCTCATACTTTGTGGTAACGAATAATTTTTTTCCCTAAAATGGTTGCTGCACATGTTAGGACATGGAGCAAGGAACTCTGGGAATGAGGGATCCCCCATAATGCCATGCATGCAGCCAATCAGCAGCCAGCCAGCCCTGTGATGTCACAGCCCTATAAACAGTCTCAGCCATCTTGGATTCAGCCATTTTCCAGTGTACTTAGTGCAGGGAGAGACGTTAGCAGGCGCTAGGGACAGTGCTAGGAAAGACTTGAAAACTTATATTTTGCTCAATAGAAGTTCAGGGAAAGAGCATTAGAAGCATAGGGAAAGGATAGGGAGGAATTATTCCACAGTATTGAAGCAGAACAGGGTTCAGTAGGGGAGTATTATCCTATTAAACCTTGCTGCACTGACTGGCACGGCCGGCTCCAGGATTATGTGGGCCCTTGGGCGATAAATCTCAGTGGGCCCCCTTGTGGCATTTGTCAAATGTCACCACAGTATCTGAGAGTGTTAAAAAATGGAAGCGGGCTTCCTGCTCAGACGCACCTTCCCCCAGCGGAGATCAGGGAAAGCACCCTGTTATAAAAATGAGCCACAGCCTGTACTAGGCTTCCAGGCTCATTGTTAGTATATACCAGTTCAGGCCACTAGGCGGCAGCCCTAAAATGTGATATAGAGAATAATGGAGCAATTTCCATTATTCTGTATAAGTTGCAAACTGATGAAAAGTAATAAAAAAAGTAAAAAAAAAAAAAGTTTGGAAAATATTTAAAAAACTTAAAACATAAAATCGCCCCATTTCCCCCCAAAAGTAACAAAAAAAGAATTAATTGAAGGGCATCGTCGCATGCGAAAACACCCATACTATTAAAATATAATAGTAAGTAAGTAAGTAAGCCCATATGGTGAAGAATGTAACATAAAAAATAAAAAAGGCTGATTTTCTCCCAAGAAAATTGAGAAAAGACAGATTTCCCTCAAATGAGCCCCCACACATCTCTGTAAACATAACTATAAAAAAAGTTATGGGGGTCACCCAGGGCCGGCTGCAGGTTCATGTGAGCCCTTGGGCGATAAAGTCTCAGTGGGCCCCCTTACACAGTGTCAACTCTCTAAATACAGATAATATAGTATATGTCCCCTGCAGTCCTATGTAACAGCACAGATAACACTAGTGCTAATAAAGTGTTAGTGTTACCTGCAGTCCTATGTAAAACCACAGATAACACTAGTGTAGATCATGTGGTAGTGTTACCTACGTCCTTAGTGTGCCTCCCTGTGTCTCTCCCATGGACTGCATGCTGGCGGCGCTGCCTCCTCTTCCATCTTCTTCTTCTTCTTGCCCCGCACAGAACGCCCTGATGCAGCTGTGTCAAGACATAGGAACACTGTGCGCATGGTGATGGTGACACACACAGGGACAGACACACACACAGCTAGGCCTCACCACACTCCAGCAAGGCTCCTCTCTGTACAGGAACACAAAGGGTCACTAGTGAGGTGATAGAAAGCGGGGGGGAGCAGAGTCAGTAGTGGGGTGAGAGGAGGAGGGGGAGCAGGGTCACAAGTGGGGTGACAGGAGGAGGGGGGAGCAGGGTCACTAGTGGGGTGACAGGAGGAGGGTGAGCAGGGTCACTAGTGGGGTGACAGGAGGAGGGTGAGCAGGGTCACTAGTGGGGAGACAGGAGGAGGGTGAGCAGGGTCACTAGTGGGGTGACAGGAGGAGGGTGAGCAGGGTCACTAGTGGGGTGACAGGAGGAGGGTGAGCAGGGTCACTAGTGGGGTGACAGGAGGAGGTGGAGCAGGGTCACTAGTGGGGTGACAGGAGGAGGGGGGAGCAGGGTCACTGGGGTGACAGGAGGAGGGTGAGCAGGGTCACTAGTGGGGTGACAGGAGGAGGTGGAGCAGGGTGACAAGTGGGGTGATAGGAGGAGGGGGGAGCAGGGTCACTAGTGGGGTGACAGGAGGAGGGGGGAGCAGGGTCACTAGTGGGGTGACAGGAGGAGGGGAGAGCAGGGTCACTAGTGGGGTGACAGGAGAAGGGGGAAGCAGGGTGACAGCAGGATGAGGGGGAGCAGGGTCACTAGTGGGGTGACAGGAGGACGGGGGAGCAGGGTCACTAGTGGGATGACAGGAGGAGGGGGAAGCAGGGTGACAGGATGAGGGGGAGCAGGGTCACTAGTGAGGTGACAGGAGGAGGGGGAGAGCAGGGTGACAAGTGGGGTGACAGGAGGAGGGGGAGCAGGGGGAGCAGGGTCACTAGTGGGGTGACAGGAGGAGGGGGGAGCAGGGTCACTAGTGAAGTGACAGGAGGAGGGGAGAGCAGGGTGACTAGTGGGGTGACAGGAGGAGGGGGGAGCAGGGTCACTAGTGGGATGACAGGAGGAGGGGGAAGCAGGGTGACAGCAGGAGGAGGGGGGAGCAGGGTCACTAGTGGGGTGACAGGAGGAGGGGGGAGCAGGGTCACTAGTGGGGTGACAGGAGGAGGGGGGAGCAGGGTCACTAGTGGGGTGACAGGATGAGGGGGAGCAGGGTCACTAGTGAGGTGACAGGAGGAGGGGGGAGCAGGGTGACAGGATGAGGGGGAGCAGGGTTACTAGTGAGGTGACAGGAGGAGTGGAGAGCAGGGTCACTAGTGGGGTGACAGGAGGAGGGGGGAGCAGGGTCACTAGTGGGATGACAGGAGGAGGGGGAAGCAGGGTCACTAGTGGGATGACAGGAGGAGGGGGAAGCAGGGTGACAGCAGGATGAGGGGGAGCAGGGTCACTAGTGGGGTGACAGGAGGAGGAGCAGTGTCACTAGTGGGGTGACAGGAAAAGGGGGGAGCAGGGTCACTAGTGGGGTGACAGGAGGAGGGGGGAGCAGGGTGACAGGATGAGGGGGGGTAGGGTCACTAGTGAGGTGACAGGAGGAGGGGGGAGCAGGGTCACTAGTGGGATGACAGGAGGAGGGGGAAGCAGGGTGACAGCAGGAGGAGGGGGGAGCAGGGTCACTAGTGGGGTGACAGGAGGAGGGGGGAGCAGGGTCACTAGTGGGGTGACAGGATGAGGGGGAGCAGGGTCACTAGTGAGGTGACAGGAGGAGGGGGGAGCAGGGTGACAGGATGAGGGGGAGCAGGGTTACTAGTGAGGTGACAGGAGGAGTGGAGAGCAGGGTCACTAGTGGGGTGACAGGAGGAGGGGGGAGCAGGGTCACTAGTGGGATGACAGGAGGAGGGGGAAGCAGGGTCACTAGTGGGATGACAGGAGGAGGGGGAAGCAGGGTGACAGCAGGATGAGGGGGAGCAGGGTCACTAGTGGGGTGACAGGAGGAGGAGCAGTGTCACTAGTGGGGTGACAGGAAAAGGGGGGAGCAGGGTCACTAGTGGGGTGACAGGAGGAGGGGGGAGCAGGGTGACAGGATGAGGGGGGGTAGGGTCACTAGTGAGGTGACAGGAGGAGGGGGAGAGCAGGGTCACTAGTGGGGTGACAGGAGGAGGGGGAAGCAGGGTCACTAGTGGGGTGACAGGAGGAGAGGGGAGCAGGGTCACTAGTGGAGTGGCAGGAGGAGCAGGGTCACTAGTGGAGTGGCAGGAGGAGCAGGGTCACTAGTGGTCTGACAGGAGGAAGGGGAGCACGGTCACTAGTGGGGAGACAGGAGGAGGGGCAAGCAGGGTCACTAGTGCTCTGACAGGAGGAGGGGGAGCAGGGTCACTAGTGGGGAGACAGGAGGAGGGGCAAGCAGGGTCACTAGTGCTCTGACAGGAGGAGGGGGAGCAGGGTCACTAGTGGTCTGACAGGAGGAGGGGGAGCAGGGTCACTAGTGGTCTGACAGGAGGAGGGGGAGCAGGGTCACTAGTGGGGAGACAGGAAGAGGGGAAGCAGAGAACTGTGAGACTGGACAGAACCATGATTGGGGGAGGGGGAATCACTTACTTGAAGACTGACAGGCCGTGCTCCCTAGCTCTCCAGTGGCCCTGTCATGTTTCCATGGGTCCTTGTGCAGCACACCATGCTTGCCTTACTACAGCCATCAACCACCCTGGGAGCCCTCCTTCTTCCAGCTCCCGCTGGCTTCCTCTGCTGCAGGGCCTGCCACTCCGACCAGTGTACTCGCGAACGTGCACATGCACGCGGCGCTCTGACGCTCTGCACTCTGTAGGCTTTGAGATCTTTTATGACGGCGGCAGCGCCAGCAGCACTAGCGCCAGCAACAGTTTATAAAATGTTTTAAAGGGACCGTGCAGAAACAAGGGCCCCCCCCCCCAGAAGCAGTGAGCCCGGGTTTGCCGGGTGCTGGGCCCTGGGGTCCCCGGGGAGCAGGGGTTCTGTTAGGGTTGCCGCCACCTTTCCCAACAAAAAATAATAGTTACACAAATTAAAAAGGTTGGTGTGTCCATTTAGCCTCTATTTTGGAAATGAGTATGATGGGATTCAAACTCACAGCCTTCTACATTAAAGTCAAAAATCATAACCACTTGGCTATAGAGCTTCTTGTTAACCTGCTGTACATATATTATGGCTAAAAATCTCAGTAGTAGTTTCCCACATAATATGCATTCATATATATCAGAAGTATGATAATATATATATATATATATATATATATATATATATATATATAGGAAGTGAAAAATAGCCAGCAGCACTCCAAATCAATTCAAAAGTTGATGATTTATTGGACCCAAAATCAGGCGACGTTTCAACAGCTTGTTGCTGTCTTTATCAAGCACAGTGCACATGTGTTACAGACACACTTTAAATAAGGGCATCAATCGAAAATAGATTAACATCAATTGAACATAATACAGTGAATATACAGTGAACGAACAATACATGTGATCATAAAAAATACATGTAACAAATTGGCCTCATTTGGCCAAAATAATACATCAAAGTAAAACTACATTAATTCCACATATCGTGATTTATATGGAATATAACATAATAAGTGTCAGTGATTACCCTAATAAGGTGAATTAAAAACTCACTGTCAGGTGGGCAGCTGCATGGTTGGCGTTAAACATGCTCCATTGGCGTCCCCATGCATGATTTGCGCATGCGCGAAAATACTATACGTAATTAGCGCATGCGCGAAAATCTCGTAATTAGCGCATGCGCGAAAATACACGTAATTAGCGCATGCGCGAATATATCAAATCTCGCGATTCCTCCGTTTTCGAGCGGCTGGCTAACGCCCACAACTAAGATGGACGAAACTGGATCAAATGCATTGTGCGCATGTCAGAGCAGTAATGGGTGCCACCCAACACATATCACATGATCAAAGTGATCTCAATAGAGCTGCTAGTCCATGGAACCCGATATTATAAATAAATGGGTCCTAGGGCAATGCCGCACGGCCACCCACATGTCAAAGCACGTATGGTAGTCGGGCACAGTGCCCCAAAGATCCAAAATCTAAATTATAAAAAATTGTTTTACATGGTTTGTATATGAATGTCACATATTAATTGACAATTCATAATAATGAGATGTCGGCGTGAACAATGGGAAAACAACCCTACATCGCAGGGGGATCCCCACGGAACGCCACTATTCTCTCAAAAAGTAACAACATTGATACCCATAAATGAATATAAGCATTCAATACAAGGAAAAAAGGTGAAGAACAACCATAATAATGCAGGTACCATGGTCAAACGGATAAAATTTTTCTATATGAACGGTATACGGGGGCATCCAGAACAATGTACAACAAATCCCGCACAAATAATAAAGCACTGAACCAGGCATATATTGGTTGAATAGAGTAAATAGATATTGGGGAGCCAACTGGAACCAGGATGAACGTCACATCATGCAGTGCCTCCACCAAGGCAGTGAGATCAAAATGAATCTAAAAACAAAAAGAGAAAATTTTAGCAGTTGGCTCCCCAATATCTATTTACTCTATTCAACCAATATATGCCTGGTTCAGTGCTTTATTATTTGTGCGGGATTTGTTGTACATTGTTCTGGATGCCCCCGTATACCGTTCATATAGAAAAATTTGATCCGTTTGACCATGGCACCTGCATTATTATGGTTGTTCTTCACCTTTTTTCCTTGTATTGAATGCTTATATTCATTTATGGGTATCAATGTTGTTACTTTTTGAGAGAATAGTGGCGTTCCGTGGGGATCCCCCTGCGATGTAGGGTTGTTTTCCCATTGTTCACGCCGACATCTCATTATTATGAATTGTCAATTAATATGTGACATTCATATACAAACCATGTAAAACAATTTTTTATAATTTAGATTTTGGATCTTTGGGGCACTGTGCCCGACTACCATACGTGCTTTGACATGTGGGTGGCCGTGCGGCATTGCCCTAGGACCCATTTATTTATAATATCGGGTTCCATGGACTAGCAGCTCTATTGAGATCACTTTGATCATGTGATATGTGTTGGGTGGCACCCATTACTGCTCTGACATGCGCACAATGCATTTGATCCAGTTTCGTCCATCTTAGTTGTGGGCGTTAGCCAGCCGCTCGAAAACGGAGGAATCGCGAGATTTGATATATTCGCGCATGCGCTAATTACGTGTATTTTCGCGCATGCGCTAATTTACGAGATTTTCGCGCATGCGCTAATTACGTATAGTATTTTCGCGCATGCGCAAATCATGCATGGGGACGCCAATGGAGCATGTTTAACGCCAACCATGCAGCTGCCCACCTGACAGTGAGTTTTTAATTCACCTTATTAGGGTAATCACTGACACTTATTATGTTATATTCCATATAAATCACGATATGTGGAATTAATGTCGTTTTACTTTGATGTATTATTTTGGCCAAATGAGGCCAATTTGTTACATGTATTTTTTATGATCACATGTATTGTTCGTTCACTGTATATTCACTGTATTATGTTCAATTGATGTTAATCTATTTTCGATTGATGCCCTTATTTAAAGTGTGTCTGTAACACATGTGCACTGTGCTTGATAAAGACAGCAACAAGCTGTTGAAACGTCGCCTGATTTTGGGTCCAATAAATCATCAACTTTTGAATTGATTTGGAGTGCTGCTGGCTATTTTTCACTTCTAGTACATTGGACCAAGGTGCTGGTCCACACTGGCCGGACGTGCACCCCCTGCTTATACAGTGTGCTGCTTCCTCACTTTCTTCAAATTATATATATATATATATATATTTAGTAATTACACATTTATTTTGTGCCATGCTTTTTTTACAATTACAAATTTATTTATTTTTTATTATACTTCTGCTGTATAGGAATACCTAACACATGAGAAATTAATCTGAGGTTTTTCTAGCACAGCTTAGAATAGCATACCATAGCTCAGTGGTTAAGGTAATTGCCTTCTAATGCAGAGGTTGTGAGTTCAAGTCCCAGCAGAAACATTTGAGAAATAGAGACTAAATTAGACTTAAATGCACTACGTGTCCCCAAGCATACCTGATTCATGTTCATAGCACTGACTCCATATATAGACATTTAGCTTAGACCGGATTGGCCCCCTATGAGCTGTATAGGAATACCTAACACTGTGGGCCTGGGTTTGTTGGGTGCTGACTTGAGAGACAAATTGTCATTGTACTGCTGCTCGTTTCAGGTTTGCAATACCTCTGTAATTCCAGCAAACCATTCTTGTTATTGGGGTCTTATTAGCCCTTGTGCAATGCAGTTATATATATATGTTCTAAAGTCTTGTATTAGTGGGGCGAAAAAGGGGGCTTATTAGCCATTGTGTAGTGAAGTGAGAAAATTATTAGTGGCAAAAAACTTATTATTTGCTGTACACTGCCACAGTTATATGTTCTAAAGCCCTTTTTGGCATGTATTAGTGGGGAAAAAGAAAAAGGGCTTATTAGCCGTTGTGTGTTGAAGTGAGAAAATGACAGCTCTTTTTGGTGTGTATTAGTGGCAAAAAAATAATAATATTATTTGCCATTCAGCGGTGAAGTTCCATTGTACTACAGCCATTTATGGGGTGTATTAATAGGATAGATACGTACATCCTATTAGCCGTTCTGCGATGAATTGTGATTGTTATATTTATTTTTTGGATGTATTAATAGGAAAAAGAATATGCAGTGAACCAACATTGTTATACAGCCATTGTTGGGGTGTATTAATAGCAAAAATAAGTCGTGTTATTAGCCGTTATGCGGTGAATTTACATTGTCATTCAGTGGTAAAATTATTTTGTGATACAGCTTTTTTGGGGAAAATTGGTCAATGAATTGTAGACTTTCTTCTGTAGAGACTGATTAATTGCGTCAATTAGCCTTTAAGTGGTGAATTTTTTTGTGAAACAGCCTTTTTGGGGAAAATTGATAGGTGATTTTAGAGTATCTTCTGTAGGGACTAACAATTCGTCAATTAGCCATTCAGTGGTTAAATTTGTTTGTGATACAGCCTTTTTAGGGAAAATTGGTCAGTGAATGTAGACTTTCTTCTGTCGGGACTGATTAATTGTGTCGATTAGCCATTCAGTAGTGAAATTTGTGATACAGCCTTTTTTAGGAAAATTGGTCAGTAGCTGTAACTATGGTCAAGGTCAGGACAATATATGTCCTTTACAGCCAACTGTGTAAATGTGGTTCCTGCCCAGCCACACCAGCAACTTGGCCAGGTGACGCCATTTCTACCTCCACGTTGTCACGTGGTTGTTCCTGCGACAGTGTCTGCCTCTGCTTCCTCATCCTCCACCGTGTCCACAGCCACCACTGCAGGGACAATTTACAGTGCTCCTCCAGCATACCACATGTGCAGGGCACGGCGGAGTCACACAGGGGAGGAACTGCTCCGTGTCTTTTATCAAAAAATCAAATCCTGGCTTTCTACGCGACAACTCAAAATCGGAATCATGGTGAACGACAACAGAAAAAACAAGGTGCCGGCGCTGCATCAAGGAGGGCTGAGCCATGCGCCCTGCATGGCACACGTGTTCAATCTGGTTGTCAAACGGTTCCTGAAGTCTTCCACCCATCTACAAGACATCCTAAAAATGGCCAGGAAACTTTGCATACCCTTCAGCCACACGTACACCGAACAGCACACCCTCCTTGAGCTGCAACGGCATCCGTTGAAATTCCACCCTCAATATGTTGGACCGACTATACGAACAGAGAAAGGCCATAAACAATTTCTTGATGATCCAAGCGGACAGAGGTACTCCCCTGTGTAACTTCGATGTTAGTCAGTGGCAGCTCATATGTGACACCTGCCGTTTGCTTGTGCTTTTTGAGGAGGCCAATTTATTAGTCAGTCGCCAGGACTACAGGATGAACATCATTCCACTGATTTATATTCTGGAAAATCTGGCTGGTCAGGGGACTGGAGACGTGGCCCCTACATCTCACGGCCACATGAGCCCTGTGGGGGATGAACTGGAGGAGGACATTGGAGCACAAGCAATGTATAGCAAAATGGCTGGTTTTTCTACACAGGTGACAGGAGAGGGGGAGCAGCCGTAGGAGCAAGAGGGAGATGAGAAAGATGAGGCAGATGACCCAGGCACACCGTGGAGGTATGCAGTGGAGATGGAGGCAGGGAGTCCCTCTGAGTCACTTGCGCAAATGGCCCGATGGATGCATGCTCACTTGCATGCGTAGTGACAGCAGAATTGTCACCATTCGCCAGAGGGATGACTACTGGCTCTCCACCATGTTAGACCTTTGCTAACAGTCCAAAATAGGGGCATTTTCTACACCTGCTGAGAGGGAGGACAAACTGAATTACTATAGAGACACCCTATGTAGTCAGTTGGCCGCTGCCTATCTGCGCCATCGTCCATCCTCTCGCAGGTCTGACCGGGGGGCCGTCTGCGCTCATGTTTCACTGCCATGGCTGCTGGGGGAAGGGGGTGCCAGGAGCAGTACCAGCTCCATCAGCAGCAGCCTGTCTAGAGTCGCTGATGAGCAGCTTTCTTCACCCGCATAATAAAGAAACTAAAGAAACTACTCACCAGCGGCTAGACATAGAGCAGAACCTGAACCAGCAGGTGGTGGCAAACTTGGAGTGCACCCTGCCAACCATCATCGAAGATCTGCTGGACTACTGGGCATCCAAACTGGATTTGTGGCCGAGTTTGCCCTGGAAAAGCTGTCCTTCCCGGACAGTAGTGTGGCATCAGAGCGGGTGTTTAGTGCAGCGGGGGCCATAGTTACCCCAAGGAGAACTTGCCTGTCTACCCAAAATGTGGAGAGACTGACCTTTGTCATGATGAATCAGACGTAGATCAGCCTGATGCCACACATCTGATGCCAAGTGCTCCTTCTTACACCCACCATAATCAGCGGATACTGTTATTGTCACTCACCTCCCCACTCTATTACTGGGAGACTCTGTGGTCTCCTCATGCTGCTGATAACTTCACACTATGTCACCTTGCCACTCTGTGGCCTGCTCATCCTGCTGCTGCCACCTCCACACTCTGTCATTGTGCCACTCTATGGTCTCCTCATGCTGCTGCTGCTACCTCAACACTATGTTACTTTGCCACTCTGTGGCCTCCTCATGCTGCTTCTGCCACCTCCACACTCTGTCATTGTGCCACTCTGTGGCCTCCTTATGCTGCTGCTGCCACCTCCACACTCTGTCATTGTGCCACTCTGTGGCCTCCTTATGCTGCTGCTACCTCAACACTATGTCACTGGGCCACTCTGTGGCCTCCTGATGCTGATGCTGCCACCTCCACACTCTGTTATTTTTCCACTCTGTGGCCTCCTCATGCTGCTGCTGCTACCTCACCACTATGTCATTGGGCGACTCTGTGGACTTCTCAAGCTGTTCTTCTACCCTCCCTACTCCATGACTGGGCCACTATTTTGCCTTTTTGGCCTGGATGACATCATCATATATTTGACACTTCTTCTGATCTGTCAGAAGGAAGGAAAAATGAGATGCACAACGGATCTTGTCTGTGTAGCAGCTGTAAGGTCTGTATGGTCCCATCAGAATTGGCTTATGATTTGGTAGCCAAAAGCAGGAGTGGGTACATAACACAGAAGACATGCAGATATTCCATTAACGTGTCATCTTTGTTTTGGATCCACTCCTGTTTTTTTGGCATTAACAATACTGATGGATTACTGACTAAATGCTGACCAAGTGAAGGCGGATGCTCCATAGACAGGATGCGTTTTTGGGGGGTTATTGTTCTGACGGATCAGAGGAAGAGCAAAATAATCAGTGAAGTCAACAAAAACTTAGTGCTGACACCGACTGCACTCTGTCAGGGGGCTCTACTTGTATAAGCGTTTAAAAGAACCTCTATGTGGAATCAGCTGACGACGGTGTAAAAGGAGTGCGCTTCTTCTTGACGCTAACATCGACCTATAAGGCTGAGTTCATACTTCAGTTATTTGGTTTTGGCCCCATAACTGCCCAAATAAGTGAAGTGTGCAGTGATTCTAAGAGTGATGCCTGTCATCTGCATGTCATACTGATTCACAGTATTGTTTCACTACCACAGCAGGCCCCCCATGCATGTTACTGCAAGGCACAGTGTTCTACACCACTATACAGGCTTTCTGCATAGCTGTTTTCTAACTGCAATTCGACGTGAATAAATTCGGATTGAATCGAAACTTTTCGGAAAATTCAGCGAACCGACCGAATCTAATTTTCTTTTTATTCGCTTATCTCTAGTGGTGAGAATCAACAATTCTTCTTCTGAGGTTCTCAGAAATCTCCTTTGTTTGTGCCATGGAACACTTCCACAAACATGTGTTGTGACGATCAGACTGTTCAGTTAATAAAACAGGTTACTCATACACACTTGATTGTTATCCCCTTGACTGAAAACACCTGACTCTAAAAGTCTTTTTTTTTATAGTTTTTTTTTAACAATATGAAATTCTTTTCATGTACATAGCTGAGATCCTGTATTAGCAGTCTGTGGATCTTCTGTCTTTTCCATCATTTGGGGAGCTGACAGGCTCCTTATCTCTGCTCTCTGACATTATAAACACTCATTATAGCTCAGCTCTTATCTTACTAATAAGAATGTGGCCTAAATAAGTGTTTATGACTTCTTAGTAGTTTAGAGATAAGATTTATTAGATGATCAGCACAAAGTGAAAGTATCAGTCACACAGTTAGAAAAACAGTAAACCATTTGTGACAGAACAGCTCAATATTTTTAATAAAGGCCAATTGAAAATATGATTTTTAGGCAAAAATGAGTAAAATATAATCATAAACAAAAATTGCCTCTGAAGGTGTACATAGCCTTTAAGGCTCGTGGATCCTCTTTATTAAAAAGTGCCAGTATGCTAATATCATCTGTCACATTCTCATCTAATCTGACTATCCCTGACAAAAATGTAAATGTTTCAGCTATTCAAATAAACAAATAAATACAAATAATAAGGTCTAATTATCATAGTCATAGAAATTAATTTAACAGCTCGTAAAGTCTCCACCATGAAATCATATGAGTGTACCCAGTCAGATTAGAGGACACAGAGATCCGCAAGCCTGGGCAGAATTCTGGATTACTTAAAAAAAGATAAATGAAAAATAAAAACATCATGGTTCCATATCTCTGAGCCAGGACATAAAAAAAAGACCTGTTAGCTCTCCTGAAATGTATGTTTTAATAAATTATAGCAATACCTATGAATTAACAATTTTGGAGCACCTTTACTGAGAACTTTAGAAATGTATGAATAAACTAGAAACTCAGTGTGATCAATTGGGAGGTGTATACCTTCTCATTCCAATCAGCGCTGATAGTATTAGATCATGTAAGGACACACCATATAGACAATGTGAGTTTTGATGAGTTTTCTTTAAAGGGATTTCCCATGACCAAAACATTAAAGGGTTTCTACCACTTGGATTTCACATAATTAGGTGTCAGACACTAGCGCTCCGCTAGTGTCTGCTCTGCCAAACTATCCTGCTATAATAGATTTTGGGGCAGCCGTTTACCTAAAAAAAGAACTTTTATTAATATGCTAATGACCCTCTAGGTGCTATGGGGGCGTCATTAGCACCTAGAGGATCGGTCTACCTTCTCAAGATGCCGCCGCTCAGCGCCTCCCTTCAGCCCGCCCATCTGCTTCGGAATGCATCAAACGGACGACTTCACGCGCATGCGCCGTGCGCGGCTGTATTCGGCGCATGCGCAGTGAATGTCCGACCGCTTCCCTGCTCAGACATCTCCACTGCGCCTGCGCCGATGGAGCACTATGACGTCATCGGCGCAGGCGCAGTGGAGATGTCTGAGCAGGGAAGCGGTCGGACATTCACTGCGCATGCGCCGAATACAGCCGCGCACGGCGCATGCGCGTGAAGTCGTCCGTTTGATGCATTCCGAAGCAGATGGGCGGGCTGAAGGGAGGCGCTGAGCGGCGGCATCTTGAGAAGGTAGACCGATCCTCTAGGTGCTAATGACGCCCCCATAGCACCTAGAGGGTCATTAGCATATTAATAAAAGTTCTTTTTTTAGGTAAACGGCTGCCCCAAAATCTATTATAGCAGGATAGTTTGGCAGAGCAGACACTAGCGGAGCGCTAGTGTCTGACACCTAATTATGTGAAATCCAAGTGGTAGAAACCCTTTAAGGAACTATACTTCATTTGTGAGTGTACAGTATCTTCAGTATTTATCCATAAATAGTGACTTGTCTGCCAGAGATAAAAAAAAAAAAGCCCTGTGCAGATATTGAGCCAGCAGGGGATGCTTTAAGATTGATTTACTCTGTGGAGGTTGCAGAATTATAAATGCAGTTCTGGAGTATAATACAGGCTATAACTCAGAAACAGTACAGGATAGCTAATGCAATGCATGCACAAAGTTACTTACGTTCTTATGCATCGGTGTATATATGATGTATAAAAATATATACATATTTTTAAATATTGCAGGTATTATTCCTCATGAAAATACTCTGGACATCAACATGAATAAAAAGGTAAATGTAATGTTTACTGGTATTTTATTTACAGTTTATTCCCCAAAAAATATGTTCGTGTGCATGAGCCCTTAGACCCCATTTTTTGCAGATAGGATGCAGATTCATTCATCTCAGTGTGCTATCCGCATTTGTATGTCCCTTCCATAACCCTTTAAAACATGCCCTATTCTTGTCCATTTTTGGACAAAGATAGGCATTGCTACAATGGATCTGAAAAAAAAAAATTGTTGTAACATGGACGTCACACGGATGTCATCCTTATTTTTTGCAGACAGCAAAATACATAAAATTATGTGAATACACGTGAATTACAGTCTTATCCATGTTAATCCTGGTTGCTTGTTTTCCATGAGTCCCTGGGGCCTCCACTGTCCCTAATATGTCCTGGTGGGGAACTGGCACACCCTAAAATGCCTAACCACGGAGTGTACCTGCATAAATCATTAAAGAGAATCTGTCACCTTGATTTTGGACCATTATTTACAGCAATACATGAGTAGTACTTCAGATATGGAGTACAGATCACAATTTTTTATTTTCTTACTGTCCCCTATTCCCCCGCTGTCAGCACATAAAGTTTCTCTGTTATGCACAGTCAGGACTGCTGTGCTGTGCTATCGTAATGGAGAGGACTTGTGCACATGCACAGCAGTCCTGACAATGCATTTCAATGCAGCTCTGACAGCGGGGGAATGGGAGGCAGTAGGAAAATATACTATAGTAATCTGGACTCCATAACTGCTCATGTATTAATGTAGGAAATTGTCCAAAATTGGTGTGACAGATTCCCTTTAACATAGAAGCCCCATCTCCAATTTAGGACATATTACTTCAGTCCCCTGATATGTAGGGCGATCAGTAACAAGGAAAGTTTCCTTATGGGGTTGCCCTTGTGAGTATAGAAACTCTATGGTTAGGCATTTTAGGTTGTGCTAATATGATGAGAACTGCACAATTGTGTTTGTCCTGATGGCTGTTTAAAAAAATAAAAAGTTTACTAAAGGTTATATTTTATTGCTTTCTCATCCATTGGGTTTTCTTGATGAGTACTGTACTGACATCAGGATTGTGATATTTTTCTTTATATTGCTTTTATTCTTTTGTAGTAGTTATGAAGAGGTTACATGACGGGCAGACAAATATAATTACTATATTACGTAATACCAGGCCTTATGTATGCAGCCGATATTATGCCATATTAATGGGTATTCAGTAGGAATGAGCAAACTTCTTAAAATTTGTTTTGTGTCTGATTCGTAGAATTTTTTAAAACATTCAATTAGTGACGGAATCGATTGTACGCAAATCAGAGTTGCTTTAATTGCCTTGCAAATTGATATATAACATCCACTAGTCTCCTTGGACTCAGATATTTTATGAAAAGATATTATCTCTTTATGTAAAAAAAATTTACAAATGAATTGCTCTTTCTCGCCTCCCCCCTCTTTCTTTCCACATTTAATCTCTTGAATGCAATGGCAGCAATAACAAATAATGTCAGAGGGACACTGACATGCATAGCTATGGGTAAATCCATGTTTGACAGTGTTAACAAACAGCATGTTTAAAAACACACTGTGCTATTGCATGTGTTTTTCATATTCGAAAGCTTGCAAAAACTGTCCCTAATCGGGCACAGATGGTGTTTAAGCACACACGGTGTTATGGGGAAAGAACAGTGGCTTGTTGGGCCCAAGCTTTCAAAAATGATTCCTTAATGGGGGAAAAAGGCATGCCCATATTTATACACACACAAATGTTAATTATTAGAAGAAAGATGGGCTTGTTCTGCACAAGCATCCAAAAATTATGCATTAACAGGAGAAGAGTGGTTTGCTCTGATCAAGCCTTGAAAAAGTCTCCCTTTCATTAGGAGCAGAAACAGTACAGTGTGGATATGGAAAGGGTAGGGTAATAGTGGCATGTGGCCACAATAGTAGTGGCAGCATAAGCAGCACAGCTTGGGATATACAAGGAAGTAGATGTGTGTGTGGCTGTTTAGGGGTGGTATTAGTAGTAGTAGTGGTGATAAAAGTGTCAGTAGAGGATTATCAGCAAAGAATAGCAGCTGACACAGTGGCAGAAACAGCAGTCATATGGTACAGAACATGATGATAGGCAGGCCAACAGCTGAAGTAGCATGATGGCAGCAACAAGAGTAGCCATAAATTACAGAACATGATGGTAGACAGGCAGGCAGTGGCATGATGGGGCACCGTCAGCAAGGGTTATCAGGGTCATATCATCATGGGCTCCATGCCCCCCCCCCCCCGATTCACTGCTCTGTAATTTACTTGAGTGCCACTGTCGCTATCACTGCCCCTACTGCCACCACCATAGCTACAAGTGCCACTACTACCACCACCAACACAGCTATGCATGTGGTCCACTGCATCCCCCTGAACCTCCTCCTAATGGCAGTCCAAATGCTGACTGTTCTCACACAACTCATCAACAGGGATTATCTTCTGTAGCGTGTGGTGGGGTTTTGTTGCCTTTTTCTGTGAAAAAAGAAGGCACCCCACTAGGGGTGAGCAGTGAAGACAGAGAGGATGCAACTGAAACTGAAAGGCTTCTGTGGGGTTGCAAAGAGGTGGAGCAGGAGGAGTGCTGTGATCCCTGGCCCCAAGGCACGGTGTCATACTCAGAGGTGACCTCCACATCATCCTGCTATGACTGAGAAGAGGAATGAGCCATCCAATCCACATTTTTATCCTTTTTGTCTTCAGTAATAATTATGTGCCTTTCAGAAGCCAAGGAGAATTGTGGCCTGCTGCTGCTACTACTACTACTGGCCAGATAGCTGGTGCTGCTACCCAAATTCTGACTCTGGGGTAATGTGGCAGGATGAAGGTCTAGGGCTGCACCTAGCCTTTCTGCTGCCTGAGGCAAAAACTGAAATGGCCGATACCCCCTCCCCCAATTCTCAGGATAGGTCATCAATATCTGATCAGTGGGGGTCCAACACCCTCACTGATGACCTATAGGAGGCAGTGCTGCATGCTGGCGCTGCTTCCTTTTCAGTATGCTGTACATTGTCTCGGAGGTGCAGTGTTATTATACAGTATCTCACAAAAGTGAGTACACCATTTTTGTAAATATTTTATTATATCTTTTCATGGGACAACAATGAAGATATGACACTTTGATACAAAGTAAAATAGTCAGTGTACAGCTTCTTTAACAGTGTAAATTTGTTGTGCCCTTAAAATAACTCAACACACAGCCTTTAATGTCTAAACCTAAGTGAAAATGGTCAAATTGTGCCCAAAGTGCCAATGTTTTGTGTGGCCACCATTAGTTTTCAGCACTGCCTTAACTCTCTTGGGCATAGAGTTCACTAGAGCTTCAAAGGTTGCGACTAGAATCCAATTCCACTCCTCCATAACAACATCATTGAGCTGGTGGATGTTAGAGACCTTGCTCCCCTCCACCTTCTGTTTGAGGATGCCCCACAGATGCTCAATAGGGTTTAGGTCTGGAGACATGCTTGGCCAGTCCAGCACCTTTACCCTCAGTTTCTTTAGCAAGGCAGTGGTAATCTTGGAGGTGTGTTTGGGGTTGTTATCATTTTGGAATACTGCCCTGTGGCCTAGTTTCTGAAGGGAGGGGGTCATGCTCTGCTTCAGTATGTTGGCAAATATGGTCCCTCAATGAACTGAATAGTAGCTCCCCACAGCCAGCAGCACTCATGCAGCCCCAAACCATGACACACCCGCCACCATGCTTGACTGTAGGCAAGACACACTTGTCTTTGTACTCCTCACCTGGTTGCCGCCACACACACTTGACAGCACCTGAACCAAATAAGTTTATCTTGGTCTCATCAGACCACAGGACATGGTTCCAGTAATCCATGTCCTTAGTCTGCTTATCTTAAGTAAACTTTGTGCGGGCTTTTTTGTGCATATTCTTTAGAAGAGGCTTTCCTCTGGGATGACAACCATGCAGACCAATTTGATGCAGTGTGCGGTGTATGGTCTGAGCACTGACAGGCGGGCCCCCCACCCCTTTAACCTCTGCAGCAATGCTGACAGCACTCAAACATCTATTTTAAAAAGACAACCTATGGATATGACGCTGAGCACGTGCACTCAACTTCTTTGGCTGACCATGGCAAGGCCTGTTTTAAGTGGAACCTGTCTTGTTAAAACGCTGTATGGTTTTGGCCACCATGCTGCAGCACAATGTCAGGGTGTTGGCAATCTTCTTATAGCCTAGGCCATCTTTATGTAGAGCAACAATTCTTTTTTTCAGATCCTCAGAGAGTTCTTTGCCATGAGGTGCCATGTTGAATATCCAGTATGAGAGAGTGTAAGAGCGATAACACCAAATTTAACACACCTGCTCCACAGTCACACCTGAGACCTTGTAACACTAACAAGTCATATGACAACGGGGAGGGAAAATAGCTAATTGGGCAGAATTTGGCCATTTCACTTAGGGGTGTTCTCACTTTTGTTGCCAGCGGTTTAGGCATTAATGGCTGTGTGTTGAGTTATTTTGAGGGTACACCAAATTTACACTGTTATGCAAGCTGTACACTGACTAATTTACATTGTATCAAAGTGTCATATCTTCAGTGTTGTCCCATGAAAAGATATAATAAAATATTTACAAAAATGTGAGGGGTGTACTCACTTTTGTGAGATACTGTATTTACTTACAGGCTATAGGTTCTCTGTTCTCCTTCTCCTGTGGCATAATTTTGGAGAATAAAGGACTTGCGATCATGTGACATGACAACATCATCAAAGGTCCTTTAGCCTACCATTACTGTATTCCAAAGGTCCTTTATACTCTGGTATGTACACCTATTCTAATGGTTCATTGTACATTGCGGTTTTGTACTATGTAAAGCTGGCTGACCTGTTACATGTGTGCTTGGCAGCTGAAGACATCTGTGTTGGTTCCATGTTCATATGCGCCTGCATTGCTGAGAAAAATTAAATTTTATTATATGCAAATGAGACTCTAGGAGCAATGGTGTGTTGCTACACCTAGAGGCTCCGCTTTCTCTGCAACTGCCTTGCACTCTTTGATTGACAGGACCAGTGATGATGTTTACAATGCCTGGCCCTGTCAATCAAAGTGTAGAGGGTGTGACAGTTACAGAGAGAGCAGAGCCTTTAGGTGTAATGGCAACGCCCCCATTGCGCCTATAATCTCATTTGCATATATTAAAACTTCATTTTTCTCAGCAATGCAGGCGCATATGAACATGGGACCAACACAGATGTACAAAAGATGCCCTTTAAAGTGTGTACTGACAGAAGAACAATAAAATGCCCCTCCTCTTCTACAAATACAAAGTGATATTGACAATTTACTTTGGGAATAGGCAATTTTTGCATTGAAATATCTTTCAACTATGTGTTTAATATCACAATTAAATTTTAGTAGTAAAATGTATTTGAAACACACAGTCTGATTTCTGATGCGTCCAGTAACACAAATAAAACAACGTAGTGTTTGCGGCAAATTGTTTTTCCACTCAAATAACACTTTTTTGACTGAAATTATTGGACTAAACTGTATGAAAACACCTGCAGTAATGCGTCTGCTAACACAGATAATACAATGTGAAGAATTGTTTTGTTTTTTTCCACTAGGCCTGAAATAACACTTGTTCAGTTATGAAATTATTGGACTAATATGTTTGAAAACACCATCTGATGCAGTAATGCGTCCGCCAACACAGATAATACAACGCAGTGTTTGCTGCAATTTATTTTTTATTTTTTTCACCAGGCCTGAAATAATAAAGCTCTCTGTTCAATAAAAAAAACAAAAACATGTTATTTTCTTGCAGCTAGTTGGTTTTCTAACACAGAACTGCTAAGATGAGGTGCTGCAGCAGCAGCTGTATTAAGGAGTGTGCCCAGCTCTCAGCCCCTCACTCCCTCAAAGCTTTTCCTGATCAAAATCCCTAAAATCTAAACAATTATTTATTTCTATTATTTTCCAACAGTATTAGAATGTATTGGCTCTGATGAGTCGAAGTTATAGCTTTGCGAAGTCTTGCGAATAATAATAACTTTATAAATGAATTTGTGTTCGAATCGGCTATCAGAAACGTACCTGACCTACCTCACCCTAGCTATGCCTAGCAGTTGAGTTATGCCATAACTGCTGTAGTAGGGCAACCTAAAGGGGGCTACCCTAATATGAAATAACCGTAAGATGGTGTGGGTGGGTGAGTGAAAAGCCTGCGTGCTGACGTCACCCTAGGGCCCCAGGACGTCCATAAATAGGGCCGTTAACAAGCTTCCCCTCCCCCTTCCACAAACACAGCAAATAAATTTGCCTACAACTTGTGGTCGATCGGCTATCAGAAACGTACCTGGCCTACCTCACCCTAGCTATGCCTAGCAGTTGAGTTATGCCATAACTGCTGTAGTAGGGCAACCTAAAGGGGCAAAAAGATCAGACCGTAGGTTCAGAAATGTTTATTTAAACAATTATTACATGACCAGTTTCTAATGCGCAAGAGACATTTCATGATGAGGGTCTGGAATATACCATACAAAACAGGATGATTTCCACCTACGCAACCTTTTATTGATATGCCCCGGGATGTTTTTTTTTTTAAACAGCGGACGCAGCTCCAATTCTGAAAGAGTGGTGTAATGCAAGGCACCAACAAACAGACCAGTGATGGAAGCAAAAAGGTGTTTATTCACCAGAAACATAAACGTCCAGGACACTTGCTGGTAACAAGGAACAATAGCAAAAAACCAGGCAAGGAGATTCCAGGAATAGTCCCAACCAGTGCTGAATGATGCTGTGCACTTGGCAGTCGAGTCACTCCAGATCTTGGGTCCGCTGTAAAGGACAAAGTTCCTGGCAGTCTTCAGTCACTAGGAGTTGTGACCTATACCTGGTTGAGGGAAAATAACAGTGGGCACTGATCACCCTGAGAGACCTCCTTTTAAATGCCTGCTGACCAATCCCAGGGTGCCAAGTGTCCACTACCATAGGTGAACAAATTGCCCTGCACCTGAGTACAAGGCCTAAGGCAATCACAAGTTGATTAACCCATGGCTGGCTTCCTAATCCACTTTGCTCTTGTGAGTCAGTATAATATGCGCCACTGGTCGACGAAGTGCATAAGAAGCGCGTACTCGCGACCGTGTATCCCTTTTGCGAACCTGCCCTCGTGCGTACGCACGGACGCATGATTGACTCAGCGCGAGTATGCGAGCGCGTGGACCCAGATGCGGAAACGGAAGTCGCAGGAGACACCGGAGACAACCCTGGCCGCGGCGTCTTGTCACTCGCCTGGCCACTCTGTCCCCGGGACTCCGACGGTCCTCCCCTCCGATGTCCACGCGAACGCATCTCCGCACTGGCTCGCAAAGGGGTCAGCGCTGGTGCATCAGAGACACGCATAACCTGTCCCGCAACTCCACGAGGACCCCTCTTGGTTCCCCTGGAGTGCAAAGCAGGTGAGGATCTTACAAGTGGTCAGATATCAACATAGGATTCACCCCCATATTGACTAACAAAATGCGAATGTACTTCATGAATGTCTGATTACTAAGGGGGGGCGCCATTAATGGCTAACAATGGCGACTCCTCCGGAGCATCCCTGACTAACGCTAACCACTCATAAAAGACCCTGACCGGGCACCAATTGTTACCTGTGGCAAAATATTTTACCTCTACTAGTTCCCCAGGCTGAGATGTTTTTAACAAATCCAAGGTTAAAATATAACATTATTTTTTGGTGTAGAGAAACCAGCACTCACATTCAAGTGCACGCTGCACGGGAGAGGACGTCAATCCACAGCAATATATATAAAGGATCCCAGCAGTCGTGTCTTAGTGCAAATCAGATGTCTTTTATTCCATAAATGAAAAGACCAGGACCAGGTTTCGGCAATGTGCCTTCATCAACAGGTAATCCAAATACAATCTTAACAAACTATATATGCTCTACAGTCACCGCCCACAGGAGCTAAAGTCCATCCCAAAAGGGAATGGCTACAGAGTTACAGGTGTAATCAATTGAATAATGAACAAGCCAGAAAGAGAGAAAAAAAAAAATGGGAAAAGAGAAGAAAAGCATCTAGATAGATATTTCATCTGACATTTGTAGATAAAATTCTTGTATAACGTTCAAATTTTCAATACCTGAGAAATAAACAATAAATATATTGTAAATATATAACCAAATTATACTATTACAGATACATGACCTCATATTCCCTATTGAGGCCTCTAGGGTGTAATGTGTCCAATGTATGGATTCAGAAGGCTTCCCTCCGTAGCAACATCTTATTGATGTCACCCCCCCTCCGCGGTCTAATCACCTGCTCTATAACCTGAAATTTCAGTTGGGCAATAGAATGTCTGCAGTTTTCAAAGTGTCTTGGTATAGGTAATAATACGTTTTTAGTTCTAATAGTCGATTTATGTTTGTTAATTCTGTCCCTCACTGCCTGCATTGTCTGACCAATGTATAACAGACCACAAGGGCATTTAAGTAGATAAATAACATTTGAAGATTCACATGTAAAAAAACCTTTTACTTCAAACGGAATCCCAGTATGTGGATGATAGAATCCACATACTGGGGATTCTGTTTGAAGTAAAAGGTTTTTTTACATGTGAATCTTCAAATGTTATTTATCTACTTAAATGCCCTTGTGGTCTGTTATACATTGGTCAGACAATGCAGGCAGTGAGGGACAGAATTAACAAACATAAATCGACTATTAGAACTAAAAACGTATTATTACCTATACCAAGACACTTTGAAAAGTGCAGACATTCTATTGCCCAACTGAAATTTCAGGTTGTAGAGCAGGTGATTAGACCGCGGAGGGGGGGGGTGACATCAATAAGATGTTGCTATGGAGGGAAGCCTTCTGAATCCATACATTGGACACATTACACCCTAGAGGCCTCAATAGGGAATATGAGGTCATGTATCTGTAATAGTATAATTTGGTTATATATTTACAATATATTTATTGTTTATTTCTCAGGTATTGAAAATTTGAACGTTATACAATAATTTTATCTACAAATGTAAGATGAAATATCTATCTAGATGCTTTTTTCTCTTTTCCCTTTTTTTTTTTCTCTCTTTCTGGCTTGTTCATTATTCAATTGATTACACCTGTAACTCTGTAGCCATTCCCTTTTGGGATGGACTTTAGCTCCTGTGGGCGGTGACTGTAGAGCATATATAGTTTGTTAAGATTGTATTTGGATTACCTGTTGATGAAGGCACATTGCCGAAACCTGGTCCTGGTCTTTTCATTTATGGAATAAAAGACATCTGATTTGCACTAAGACACGACTGCTGGGATCCTTTATATAAAATATAACATTAGTCCTCCCACACAAGCTGACCTGTTCGTAAGAAAGCTTTCTGCAATGCTGAACGGGTAAATTCACTCGGCCTAAGGAAACCGTAGAAACTTAAATACATAGCTGTTTTGTTTCAAAAATCATTTATTTGAAGTTATAGTATTCAAAGAAGCTTCAATAGGTTATTACATTATGCAACAGTATTGCAAAAATAGACAAGATCAGTAGTTTTTGTCAAAAAAACAAAACAATAAGTACAACTTAGATCAGCAAAGAAGTATGCATTTAGAAGGACTGCACAGTTTACAAATATCAAATTATAGCGTGAAGGTGTATCTAAGATCCACCGAATTCGTGGATGACATCCAAGGCTCCCAAACCCTCTCAAAATTGACTATCCTGTCAGACCTGATTGCCGTCAGTCGTTCACATAGAAGCAAATTGTTAATCCTATCTATGACAGCTTGAAGGCTAAGTGGTGGCGTACGCCATTTGAAGGCAACATGAATTCTCGCGGCTAGTAAAATGAATTGTGATAGCTTAAATCTGGGTGAGGATAGCCCTGGAGGCTTGTCACCTAATAAGCAGTGTGGGATTGTAGTGGGATAATTACAGCCTAGGGTCATAGCAATTAGAGAACAAATCTGATCCCAAAAACTCCTCACCACAGTACAGGTCCACCAAGTGTGTAGCATTGTACCCTCCGCATCACACCCTCTAAAGCATTTCGGAGAGACTTCTGGGAACATATGGTGTAGTTTGGACGGCACCATGTATGTCCTATGCAGAATTTTTATAGACGTCTCAGCTAATGTGACCTGCCAGGAGCCCTTCGTAAGCGTTTGGGAGCGTTGGAACCATCTGGAAATGGAAAATTCTGTACCCAGGTCACTCTCCCATGCCAACATGTAAGGAAGCTTTACCCCCTCTGGATGAACATCCAGAAGTCCATATATTCTGGATAGTAATCCCTGCTTGTATAGGGAATAGGCCATTGACCGTTCAAATGGGGTAAATTCCAGTTTTTGGGTAGGTCCAATCAATGAACTTAAAAAGGAGAAAATCCTATTAACATTGAAGTGTTCTCCTGGGGGAGGGGAGTGTTTTCCTACAAAGTCACCCTTAGTTTCCAGTTTTCCCCTTCGTAGGAATTCGTATAAAGAGCATTGAAAGGGTGAATAGTGTAGACCCGGGCAAAACAGAGGGTTACCAAAGATCAGGGTCAGTGGAGATGGTGTGGATTGTAACTTATACTTAAAGCGTACAGATCTCTAAAGCGGATGGTCGACGGCAACGAGGGAACCATCCAAATCAAGGCCATCCAGGTATAGGGTGCCATGTTAGACATTTCTAATAGTGGTTGTTTTTTTCTTTCTAAATGAATAGAATTAAGAATAGTTGGGCCAGTCTTGCAGCTCTATAGTATTTCAGGAAGTCCGGAACTGATTGCCCCCCTTGTGTTTTGTGCTTACACATAGTTGACTTAGATATGCTTGGCTTCTTATTAGCCCAGATGAACTTCATGACGTCCCTCTGTAGGGAAATCTGCAGAGGGAACAGGGACTGGAAGGGTCCTAAACAAGTATAATAGCCTTGGGAGCACTACCATTTTTATTATATGGATCCTGCCAACCCATGAGACCGGTAAGGAGCTCCAGAATTTCAAGTCCTGTCTAATTTTATGGTACATCAAGGGGAAGTTAGCTTTGTAGACTAGTTCAGTTTTGGTCGGTAGCAATGTCCCTAGATAGGAAATATAGTGTGGTTTGTGCTGGAAGGGGAAATTATGTAGCAGTAACTCTTTTGTTCGCGGGGGAACATTACAAAGGAGAAGTTCTGATTTACTGTGATTAATTTTAAGGCCAGATACCTCTGAGAAGTTTTGTATTAGTCGCAATAAATTTGGGAGGGATATGATAGGATTAGTGATGGACATTAGCAAATCGTCAGCAAATAAGCTTAGTTTGTATTCTGTCCCCTCCACAGTCAATCCTTTGATGTCAGGGTTATTCCTAATATGGATGGCCAGGGGCTCCATCGCCATGGAGAAAAGGGCTGGGGATAAAGGGCATCCTTGTCGCGTACCTCTGTGAATCCGTATAGCGGATATGCAGGAGGTAGGGAGTTTAAGATGTGCTTCGGGGCAAGAATACAAAGAGCGTACTGCTGCGAGGAATGGACCGTCAACGCCCATTCTAGTAAGAACTTTGTATAGATAGTTCCAGGTAACCGAATCGAAGGCTTTTTCTATGTCTATCGCTAAGAGTGTTAGGGGGGTATTACTCTGGTTGGCTCCTTGAATGAGATTCAATACTTTTCTAATGTTGTCAGGGGCCTCTCTCCCGGGTATAAACCCCACCTGGTCCTTGTGTATAAGGTCTGGTAAGATGGTGTTTAACTGACGGGCCAGAATGGAAGTAAATATTTTATTGTCTAGATTAAGGAGGGATATTGGTCTGTAGTTGGAAGGGTTCAGTGGGTCTTTGCTGGGCTTGGGGATTACTGTGATATTGGCCTGCAGAAACTCTGCTGGGGGGTATGGCCTTGTAGGAGGAAATTGCAATATTTAGTAATATGGGTGGAGAGTGACGGGGCAAGTTTTTTATAATACAGCGCCGAAAAAACTGTCTGGACCGGGAGCCTTACCTAACTTTAGGCCTTTTATGGTGTCAATGACCTCCTCATCGGAAATCGGTCTGCCTAGTACTGACGAGGCCTCCGGCGGAATCTGGGAAATAGGAACTGTCAATAGAAAGCTCTGCAAATGGGAATCGTGGGGGAGATTGGGGGTAGAATATAGTTTCTGATAATTGGACTGAAACATTTGATGTATAGTATCAGGATTAGAGGTAAGTTGCCCTGAACATGTACATTTTCTGTTTAGCCCTAAGCTGGGAAGCCAACATCTTGTCAGGCTTATTAGCATATTTTTTATAATAGGAGGCTGTCCAGCGTATGGCTTTCTCAGTATTATTAGAAAGGATGGTGTTTAGCTGCAGTCTAGTGTCTTTTATAGCTTTTAGCAGGTATAAAGAGGGGGACCGTTGATGTGCCCTTACTAGTCTCTCAAGTTTAGCTTCCAATGCTCTCTGGGCTTCAGTGCGATCTAGTTTCGTACGCGAGGCTACACTAATAAGTTTCACCCTCATAAATGCTTTGAGGGTCAACCACACTATCATTGGGTCAGAGTCAGCAGTAATATTATCCCTAAAAAAGTCTCGGATGTCCGTTTGAAACTGGTCGACCAATCCAGGTAGCGTCAGTAAGGATTCATTTAGTCTCCAGTGAAAGGATAAAGAAGTCCGGTCCACACTAGCTATTTCAGTTAGCACTATGTCGTGGTCAGACCAGGAAGAGGGGACATGTCTAGAGTATGAGACCCAAGGAAGAAGAGTCGTGGAGGTGAAGATCATGTCAATGCGCATATATAGCTGGTGTATGGGTGAGTAGTAAGTATAGCTCCTTTGCGATCCATTATGTTCCCTCTATGTATCTGCTAAGCTTAGCGATTCTAAGACCTTGCGGATTCTAATATCGTGTGAGCGAAGGCGTGGTTAGGCGGAGGGGGGGGGGATGAGCGATCTAGAACAGAATTAATAGTAAGATTAAAGTCAACACACCATATGATCTTTTGATATGTAAGGGATTCGACTATAGATCCCATATCACTAAAAAATGAAACTGGATCCTCATTGGGCGCATATACAGTACAGACCAAAAGTTTGGACACACCTTCTCATTCAAAGAGTTTTCTTTATTTTCATGACTATTAAAATTGCAGATTCACACTGAAGGCATCAAAACTATGAATTAACACATGTGGAATTATATACATAACAAAAAAGTGTGAAACAATTGAAAATATGTCATATTCTAGGTTCTTCAAAGTAGCCACCTTTTGCTTTGATTACTGCTTTGCACACTCTTGGCATTCTCTTGATGAGCTTCAAGAGGTAGTCACCTGAAATGGTCTTCCAACAGTCTTGAAGGAGTTCCCAGAGATGCTTAGCACTTGTTGGCCCTTTTGCTTTCACTCTGCGGTCCAGCTCACCCCAAACCATCTCGATTGGGTTCAGGTCCGGTGACTGTGAAGGCCAGGTCATCTGGCGCAGCACCCCATCACTCTCCTTCATGGTCAAATAGCCCTTACACAGCCTGGAGGTGTGTTTGGGGTAATTGTCCAGTTGAAAAATAAATGATGGTCCAACTAAACGCAAACCGGATGGAATAGCATGCCGCTGCAAGATGCTGTGGTAGCCATGCAGGTTCAGTATGCCTTCAATTTTGAATAAATCCCCAACAGTGTCACCAGCAAAGCACCCCCACACCATCACACCTCCTCCTCCATGCTTCACGGTGGGAACCAGGCATGTAGAGTCCATCCGTTGACCAAAGATCTCAAATTTGGACTCATCAGACCAAAGCACAGATTTCCACTGGTCTAATGTCCATTCCTTGTGTTCTTTAGCCCAAACAAGTCTCTTCTGCTTGTTGCCTGTCCTTAGCAGTGGTTTCCTAGCAGATATTCTACCATGAAGGCCTGATTCACACAGTCTCCTCTTAACAGTTGTTCTAGAGATGTGTCTGCTGCTAGAACTCTGTGTGGCATTGACCTGGTCTCTAATCTGAGCTGCTGTTAACCTGCGATTTCTGAGGCTGGTGACTCGGATGAACTTATCCTCTGCAGCAGAGGTGACTCTTGGTCTTCCTTTCCTGGGGCGGTCCGCATGTGAGCTAGTTTCTTTGTAGCGCTTGATGGTTTTTGTGACTGCACTTGGGGACACTTTCAAAGTTTTCCCAATTTTTCAGACTGACTGACCTTCATTTCTTAAAGTAATGA